>NC_090931.1:1001735590-1002038620 GCF_040938575.1 Ambystoma mexicanum | reverse complement strand
TCGTGAAGCAGGCAACAATCGCTTACTTACGTGCTTCCAGGCGCTTCTATTCATCACACGGGCTCCATCTTCAACTCACTTCAGCCCGTCATCCGCCATCGCCAGAAACCTGCAAAACAAGAAACATCATTACTAAAGACTTTAAAGACATTAGAATTACTCGAAACTTACCGTTCGTGCAGTAAACGACGGACAGCAGTCCTCTGAAGTCAAGAGGCCTGCTCCCCTTATCCAGTGAAGAAACTGGTTACAGCACCCTGCCCCGAGGCAGATGGAGAGCACAGCGTTCACTTACCTAAGGTGAGAGCGTTAACCTTTGGGGTTCTACAGGAGAAGAGAAAGGGAAGAAGAGAGAGACATTCACTAACCCAGTTCCTTAATCCCATATTTTCTATCTGCAGACATCTTACCCTTCGAGTCAGACATACAGTGCACAGAGGTCCAGCCCAAAGAGCCAGCCGTGTGTTACACATCACCTTTGAAGATACGGTATACGCCCAGTCAAGACTGGCGCCTCTACGGGAATCAGGTGAGCGTTACACTAACCTCCGAGAAAAGTGGGAGAGACACTGGATCATTGATTGACGATGTCAAATGGCAGAAGATGTGCACCCTAACCAGGAAAGTGTTGCTCAATTCAAGACTACGGCTGATCCAATAGAAGGTCCTAAACAGACTACATTATACTCCCAGACACATCACGAAATTCAACCCACAATGTATAAAAACATGTCCAAAATGCAACTCTGAAGACGCTGATACAATCCACATGCTCTGGAGTTGCAGACAAATCGCCGACTACTGGAAACAAATTGCACAAGTACTATCAGACTATCAGACATGCTAACAATCCCATCTACGTCACAGCCGCTAAAATACCTTCTGGGAGACATTGGCACACAGACATAGAAACCTGAAGACTGTTTAACTTAGGGTGGATCATTGCCAAGAAATGCATCCTGCTAAAATAGAAAGCAAAAGAAGCCCTGACACTTAATCAGTGGCTCAAAGAGCTGGCACAAGTGAACGAGAACGAGGGATATGTGCAATCTATAGTTCCCACGTCAAGACCAAAAGACATATGGGCCCTATACCGCACATATGTGGAAAAGGAAAACCGGAACCAGATCTCAAGACAGGACCACTAATGCAGAGCCTCCAATGCACCATTAAACAAAAAGCTGAATATGCTTCACAGACTCATTATTGTAAAGTGCATATATCTACGAAATAATAAGAGACTGTAACATAACCTTTTGTACCTGTTGTTGTATGCTGATACCATGTATTGGATGCTGATGCCACTTGTTAAATAAAGTATATTTTTTAAAAAGAATATATTGACATGCACCGATCGATTTGCTATACATTTCACTTTGTTGACCTGGGATCTCAAAGGCGTCTTGCATGATAGTGAATAATGTAAAGTAGCTCCCAGATGGTTTTCTTATTGTTCTTGAGTGCAAAATGTAATGGTCTTATTTCAGACGATATGCACTGTGGTAGGTCAGGAGGAGGAGACGGACAATGTGTGTGCCATGTTCACAATAGTTTTATTTAAATAATAAGAGAATGCCTACCTTTCCTTATGCTAAGGGTTTCCCTACCAAACATAGCTGTGCCCATTAAAAGAATGATGCCATAACTAAACTAGGGTGCTAGTCCTAAGTTGTAAAGTCCAAAGTAAATAGTGTGTCTTCTGTCCAATAAGCTAAGCTACTCTAGTCTTACCACTAATCCAAAACAACAAAAGACCAGAAGAATGTCTCACTTCTCCTGGGATGATTTTCAGCACAGTTCCTTTTAATAAGATGTCTTCAAATAGTCTCTTGCTATTCTTTTTAATAGTTTTTCAGTTCCTTCAAGGGATCTTCCCAGGCCCTTGTAGTCTGCACTCTTCAGACTTTCTCTTCACCTTGAGAAATGTAGATGAAGTCTCTGTTTGACTATTGATTATGCTTTACTGTTTATTTTCTCTAGGACAAATATGACACACTTTTGTGTTACACTCACACTTCTGGTACTCTTTCCAACTACTGGAAAGAGTATGCAGGATCCCCGAGTGATCGCCACTCTTCTTGTATCTTTGCCTTCACTGTGACGAGTATGCAGTGTTTTGTAGTAACTTTGACTCTTTTGATAACTTTATCACTCACTGGGATGAGTATGCAAGGTCCCAGAGTGGTTCTCCATGTCTCGCTCCCCAGGTCTCCTGCTCTCCCCTTTACCTGTAGTGTCAGGGGTCTGTGTCTCTGGAACAGTGTTTCTTTCTTCTTTCCCATATTTGGTTAGCATGGTTCTTTGGTTTCTCTTTCTCATGGTTTCCGACATGTCTCTGTGGTATCAGCGACAAAAGGTGATTCTCCTGGTTTCCTTTCTCTGCCAGCACCTTTCGGTTCTCTTATTTATTTATTTATTTATTTATTTATTTATTTATTTAAACCTTGTTTTTCGTTTTTCATCCATGTACAGACCGCCACGAGTTCCTAGTGTGCGGCTTCTCTGTCATGCCGACAGGAGGGCTTTCCTTCAGCCCCGCTTGGATGTACCTCCAGGGACTTATCAACTTGATCCTCTCGGTTGGTCAGCAAAGCTCCCGGGCTTCACTTCCTACTTCTGAGTCCACCTCTTTTTATCATGCGCAGATGTGGCTTCCCCAGCTTCTCAGGAAAGTCCTTCCTTCTGTGTGTGCCTCATTCATCACAATTCATTTCAGCTTCTTCGTGCTTACTAGGCAATCACCCTTTATTCCTCCTATGTTCTTGTTCGTCACGGTACCATGTAAGAGGAGTCTGGATATTTGTTAGTAGTGCAATGTTGGACTGTGGTGGATGATATGAATGGAGTTCCTCGTGGGAAAGGGAGTCCTTGTCCCCAAGAGGAGGGTCTCTTCCTGTGAGGTCCCGTTGACCACCACCCCTAGGGGGATTGAGTAGTGGGCTCACCTCCCTGCCTCACAGGAAGGGGCTCCACAAATGGCGAAAGTGACTGAATCCTTCAATTCACAACCTATCAGCATAGTGTGTTTCTTTAAAGTAGACCTCAAAGGCGTTCCATTGCCACAATGCGAATCTACAGATGATGCTCTAGGAGCTGCAGTATACATACTCTTTCCGTATTTGTTGTCTAAAAGAAGATGAAATGTATTGTTACAGCATTGTCCCACTGGTGCATGTGGTTATTCTAGATCCGAGGATAGTCCAGACCTGCGGCTGTGTATGCTTGGGTTCAAAATACTGAACCATAACATTGTAACATTGACTCAATAGCATGCCGTTTCTGACGGAGATGAGCCCAGGAAACTCAAACGCCACCATGGTTTTCTAAGTAGTAGAAAAATGCGACATATTAAATGTGACAAATATGTGCTATAAATCCCACTTTTGACCTTCACATGACCAGTGTGTATTGGAGAATGTTGGAGCCCTAGAACGGCAAGGCATTCTTTGTTGGTGTGTTATCATAATGTGTTGTGGAGCTATTTTACTGCTTGTATACTACAGACTGTGGGGGGTAGGTTATGTTTCCCAGTATCCTGCCGGTAATTCCGGTGAGATACCAGGAAACTGACCTAACGTTACTTGCGCCTGATATCCCAGTAATTCCGGGATATTCCATGTGCCAGCAACAGCAGTCATTCCCATGGGGGAATTGTAGGCATTTCTGGCACCGGTAACTGTGCCGGAAATACCTGCTGTTTTTTGTTTGTTTTTTTGTCGCTGGGGCCCTGATTTACCTCCAGCTCCTTGCCCGCATCGGCAAACCTGGACTCTGCCAGTGCTGAAAAATGCTGGTATATGGAATTACCAGCACTTTCTTTCGAGACCGGCCTAGTCCTAATGAGCCCCTATGTAGAAAAAAATATATCTGTCAAAAATAATCATTAACCGAGGTAGTCTACTGACCTAGCACCATAATCCCACGTGTCAGCTTTTCATGATATGCCTTTCATGCATTCAGCCAGCCTTCCAGATAAGATTTTGAAGTGTGTATTTTGCTCCTTATTTTTTGAAGATGGGAGTAACATTATTTTTGAGTGACCCCCATTCCCAAAGGGGATGCTTTATCACCAGAAGTCACCCTTTTGATATCCAGGCTTTTCACCTGGTAATTAAAAAAAATGAAAAGATGTATTTTGACCTTAAGGTTCCTCTACAAATCGGGGAGTAATGTTATTTGATCTTCCTTTGGTACTGCTTTGCTGGCACCACTGAGTCAAACGTAGCTTTGTGGCTTGAATCATGGGACAGACTTCATTTGTCCGTTTTTTCCCCCATATTTTATTAGTAGTATTTGTATTCCCAATTTATTTGGTTGGGATTATTTCCTAATTTTTAGATAGCAAATGTGGCAGATAAACCACCTATCTGTAGGGCTTCATGCAATTCATATTTCCCATTTTATTATGCAATGAAATGGTCAATGCAAATGATGGATGCCTAGCTCAATTGTAGACAAAAATGAGCAACAAAAGGGAGTAATGCGTAAATGATCACCTGTTAGAAGTATACATTTTTGTAGATACAGATTTTGTAAAGTCTTTTGTTAGTGCCATTTACGGAAACCAACATATAGGATTCAGGTTTTTGTAAGTTTTGTTATTGTAACTATTGGATTAATGCACCCTGCTCTAATTAGGTCTTGAATAAGTCAATGGGTACATTGTGTGTTAAAGCACATTATTTGTTTTTTGTTTTCAGGTCACAGCACAATGCACTTTATTTGAAATCACAAAATCAAAGAACATGGAGAGCTTCCCTGGCGTTGGCATGAAGAACTTCTCATCAATTGACCTGACGCAACGTATTTTTGGTGAAATGAACAATCAGTCCAATGGTACCAACAGTAATCCATGCATTTCCATAAACAGGCTTTTTCCAGCTCTGTTAGAATGCTTTGGCATAATCCTATGTGGCTACATAGCTGGACGGGTCAACCTGATCACACCCACGC
The DNA here is from genome assembly GCF_040938575.1 of Ambystoma mexicanum. NCBI lineage: Eukaryota > Metazoa > Chordata > Amphibia > Caudata > Ambystomatidae > Ambystoma > Ambystoma mexicanum. Next base: position 1,002,033,667 of record NC_090931.1, on the reverse strand, counting down.
AGTCCAAAGGACTTGGGAATTTTGTCTCTCGTTTTGCTCTCCCAGCTTTATTATTTAAAAATATGGTGGTACTGGATTTTTCCAATGTGAACTGGTCCTTTCTTTACAGCATTTTAATAGCCAAAGCATCTGTTTTTTTCATAGTATGTGGTCTGACGTTATTAGTCGCAAGTCCTGATACTCGATTCAGTAAAGCAGGACTATTCCCAATTTTTGCTACACAAAGTAATGATTTTGCACTGGGATATCCTATAGGTAAGAACACAGGTTTTCTTTTTTCTTATGGTTTTGCATGTAATTGACTTTTTTGCCATTATTGTAATGTAAGTGCAGCTTCTTTTTTGATCCTATGAATGACCAAATAATTATCTTATAGCAACTGACTATCCCAGCACGACAATGGTTTATCACATGATGGCTAATTGCTTGGTTTCGAATCGACAGAAGAATTATGCACTATTGATTGGTACATTTAATGTTCACTGTCTGGGTGCAGGTATCCTTCCAGCTTTCAGATAAACTCTTATTTGAGGGTTGTGAGGATTCCCCCCTCTATGTGCATAAGCATTCTAGTATGGAAAGTTTCCATTTGATAAGGCAAGAGCCTTTGCGGAAGTGGATGGACTGTTGCCATCTCTTCTTTTTAGTAAGAAGCGTGTATATACACCTTGCCATCTGAAGATTAATTGACCACACTATTGTCTAGCAATATGTGCCAACCTAACCACTACCATTCCATAGTTTCTTGTAGCATCAGTACTATTGTCACATCTTGGACATCCAATGTACAAGGCACTTATATGCACCAGTCTCCTGGTTCCAGTGGATATTTGGATATTTCTTAATCCGTGGAATTTGAAAGGATGTGTTGCTAGAACATACTTAAACGCTTTAAAACTTAATTTATGAATACTTCAGGCAACATTTGTGAAAATTCGCTTATAGAAAAATAAGGTAAAAGGGGACTGAAAAACACTAGTAGCTGCACACAAGGGTTGGAATGTGGGCGAATGTGAACATTCTGATGCCGAATTTGGAACCATCCTCTGACAGTGGCCAGATCATGTATGCACATATTTGCGCAGGTGGGTTCAGTTGGTAGTCTACAAGTCACCAGCGATGTGAAGTGAAGCACCTGAATGTTGCAGGAAGTCATCCTGCAGCAGTCCTGCATCATTACGATGCCATGAAGCATCAGAGTTGCATAAATTATTTTACATATCCACTGGTTTGAGGCTTTGTACAAATGCTTCCATGTATGTTGTTCCTCATGTTCACCGATTTGAATCCCATTAAGTCCACTCAGCCCTTTTTATCCTTCCGAGGTCAATAAAAGGAGTTCGAGGTGATTGGGTCCTCCAACGTATTCCATATCTATGACATGTAATCACCACAGCTGTGCTGCTTCGGAAAATCTTCGGCATATGCGTCCTGCATCGATGACGTCGATACGCCGCCCTCGAGGACCTCCTCCGACGGCTGACGTCACTGGATGTTATAAGTAGGATGACGCCCGTAGCCTCAGTTCCGTATTTTCCGCGACATGTTCGCTTCGGAGATCTCGGCGTGCCTCGACTCTTTGGAGTTTCTGTTCTTTCTCGGTTCTTCGAACCTGTTCGTATTGCGAAGTATATTCTTCGTGAAGATGTCTACCTCGTCTTCCACCCCGCGTCCGGGATTTAAGAAGTGCAGGGACTGTGGGTCCAAAATGTCGGTGACTGACTCGCACGATGCCTGCCTCGGGGAGGACCATGACACGGATGACTGTGTCGATTGCCAGTCGCTCACTTCCAAAGCCTTGCGGGAGCACAAGAAGAAGTTATCGGTAGGTAAGGTGTCCAAGCCACGGAAGTCGAGGTCTGCGGGGCTTTTGACGGACGATTCGAGGGGCGACTCTCTTCGTCGTCGGATGTCCAGTGGGTCTCGGTCCCGGAGTCGGTCCCGCCACTCCTCTGCCTCTTCGAGGCACTACCAGAAGCGCCATCATTGGTCGCCTTCCCCGTCCTCATCTGAGGACTCCGCCTGTCTGTGGATCACTTACCCCACCAAGGATGCGACGCCGGAGGAATGGGCTTCCTTCGCGAAGAAAAGGTTGGCGATTCTCGAATCGCAGGGCACTGGTCCGTCCGCGTCTGAGTGGGGTCGGTCGTGATCGGTCGAGAGACACCGCTCGCACGCCTTCGGGCTCAGATGGTCGGCACGATTCGCGGGAGAAGTCCCGCTCGGACAAGGGGAATCGTTCTTGTCATGCCCATTCCAGGTCCCGGTCCTCGACGCGCTCGAGACCATGTGCACCTGTGGTGTCTTCGAGGAAGACGTTGACGCTGGTGGCGCCGAGGTCGTCGGCGGACTCTTTGGAAGCCCCGCCTCCGAAGAAGTCGTCGGCGCCTTTTGCGCCCAGGCTGTCGAGGGACACGCTCGGGGCTCCGGCCTCGAGGACTGTCGACGCCATCGATGCTGTCGGCGCCGCGTTCGGCATCGACGCCGATTCACTCGACGCCTTTCGAGGCTGTTTCGACGGGGGTTCCCCGGGGCTCGGTGGAACCACCTAGAAAGGCTTTGGCAAAGGTCCAGCATGGCTTTGTTCCACATTCTGTGCCTTCTTACCGCCAGCTTGAGTGTATTTCAGAGGTGGATGAGGGCTTTGATGATGGCATGGTTCTGGATACGGTGACGGACAAGATTCTCTCGGGCCATAGCCAAATTGAGGACCTGCGGCAGTCCCTGCACGATGCCAGTGGGCTGGACACCTCTCCGGAGGTAAAGTTTTGTAGGCCTGAGCCTGGCACTCATGCCGACTCCTCGTACCGGCGCCTTATGTCCAGGGTCACCGAGTACTTGGGATGGTCTGCTCCCCCAGGGGATTTTCTTCAGGATGACCTAACGGATATCCTCGACCAAGGTCCACCAACTGACACGGTACTTCCGTTCCATATGGCTCTACATAGGAGGGTGGCGGCGGATTGGACTGCTCCGGAGAGTCTCCCGGCAGTGGGCAAGTCTTTGCCGCGAAAATACCGCCCAGCCAGTAGCGACCCCTGCTACTTGACGAAGCAGGCGTCTTATCCTACCATCCCTCCTGATAGGGACGACAAGCGTTTTGATGGCTGGGCGAAGAAAGTGTTTTCTTCAGGCGGTATGGCGCTTCAGGCCGCCAACTCCGTTTGTGCCTTGTCACGTTTCACGCACACTCTGTGGAACTGTTTCCTTAGTGGCTGAACATATTCCCGAAGGGGACGCACGGGATGGTTTCCTTGCCATGGTTCAGGATGGCAAGGATGCCATTTGTGAGGCCGTTCAGTCGGGTTTGGACATGGCAGATTGCGTCAGCCGGTCCATGGCGGCGAGCACTGTGATACGCAGGTTTGCGTGCTGGCGGGAGTCGGGGTTTGCTCCTGATGTGCAGGCCCGGCTCCTCAACATGCCCTTTGACGGGGAACATCTTTTTGGCAGCAAGGCAGACGAGATCCTTGAGAGGTTGCAGACCTCCAAAGCTGCAGCAAAGTCGTTGGGCGCTGCAGTTCGCCAACTTTTGCCTTTTCGTCCTAGGGGACAGCAATGGAGGGGAGGTTCCTTTCGTTATTACTCATCCTTTGGTAAAGCGAGAGGAGCTGCCAGTCAAAGGGGCCACCGTAGGAGTGCCAGAGGTGGAAAACAAGGTACTCGAGGTGCCAAGGCCCCTTGGGCTGTTGCCTCTTTGCCCCCCGGCAACGCCGCAGCTGCTTCAGCTCAGTCATGAGGCCATGTCCCATGGTTCGCCGGTTGGGGGAAGGCTGGCGCAGCATCTTGCAGAGTGGCGCGCCATTACTTCAGATGTGTGGGTTCTGGAGATCATAACCCACGGCTACTGTCTTCCTTTCCGGCATAGGCCTCTAGACAATCCACCGGGGAATCTCTCTTTGAAGAGTCCGGATCCGCTCCTTGCGCAGGAAATTCAATCCCTGCTGGAGAAATGCGCCATAGAACTGGTGCCTGTAGCGGAGAGGAACAAGGGATGGTATTCCCCTTATTTTTTGATTTCCAAGAAAGATGGGGGATTGAGACCCATCATGGACTTGCGTGGTTTGAACATACTCCTCAGGAAGGACAAGTTCAAGATGGTTACTCTTTCTCAAGTCCTCCAGGCCCTTCAACTTCAGGACTGATTGGTGTCTCTCGACCTCAAGGACGCTTATTTTCATGTGTCGATCCATCCAAAGCACAAGAAGTACCTGAGGTTCGCGGTTGGCAACTCACACTTTCAGTTTCAGGTCCTGCCGTTCAGATTGACCACCGCCCCGAGGGTCTTCACCAAGCTCATGGTAGTGGTGGCAGCGCACCTCAGGAAAGGGGGGGAATTCTCGTCTACCTCTACCTGGACGATTGGTTGATCAGGGCGCGCTCTCCCAAGCAAGTCCTGGATCATCTGTCAGTCACCTGCCACTCCCTCCACAAGCTGGGCTTCTCCCTCAACTTAAAGAAGTCCCACTTGACGCCAACTCGGAGGCTCCAGTACATCGGAGCAGTGCTCGACACGTCCCTGGGCCATTGTTTTCCACCCCAGGTGAGGGCTCATCACATTCAGCAGATGGTGCACAAGTGTCAGCTTGCCCAGAGTCTCCCAGTGTTCGAGTTCTTGAGATTGCTCGGCCTCATGGCATCCTGCATTCTTCTGGTGCCAGAGGCCAGGTTGCGCATGAGATCTTTGCAATGGGCACTCCAGCTCCAGTGGTCTCAGTCCTCTGGCAGGATGTCGGACCCTGTTCAGGACCTTCTATGGTGGGCTGTCGAAGACAATCTGATGAAAGGGGCTCCATTTTGGCTACCCTGGCCGAAGGTGACGTTCGTGACGGACGCATCCCTCACGGGATGGGGAGCTCATGCCAACGAGTTGACAGTCAGCGGTCGTTGGTCTCCGTCGGAGTCCAGACTCCATATCAATCCGTTGGAGCTGAGGGCCGTCAGGCTAGCCCTGAAGGCTTTTCTACCGACTGTGCGAACGAAGAATGTCCTGATCCTGACGGACAACACGGTGGCCATGCACTACCTCAACAGAAGGGGGGGCAGGGTCACTTCCTCTGTGCAGGGAGGCAATGCAGCTCTAGTTCTGGGCAATCCAGCAGGAGGTTTCGATCTCGGCAGTTCATCTGGCCTGAGACTAAAACGAGACGGCGGACGCTCTGAGCAGGCAGAGCGCGATCTCTCACGAGTGGGAGTTGGCTCAGGAGATTCTCCTGGAGATCTTCGCCATTTGGGGGACCCCTCAAGTGGATCTCTTCACCTCCAGTGTCAACCGGAAGTGCGAGAGGTTCTGCTTGCGGGAATTTACTCCAAAAGGAGCCTTAGGAGACGTGTTTGTGGTGGAGTGGTCATTCCCACTGCTGTATGCGTTTCCTCCAGTCAGCGTCATCCTGCAAGTACTGCGGAGGTTACGGAGGTTCGGTTCCCGGATGATCCTCCATTGCTCCTCCGTGGGCCTGGAGGACGTGGTACCCAGACCTTCTCGACTTGTCCATCTGCCCTCCACGTCGTCTTCCCTATCGAGACAATCTGCTCTCACGGGAGGGGGGTCAGGTTCTCCATCCAGAGTATCGATCCCTAAACCTTCATGCTTGGTTTCTGAAAGGTTGAGGTATAAGGATTGGGACCTCCCTGAAGACGTGATGGAGGTATTGCTCTCAGCCTGGCGGCCAGCAACAAAGTCCCTGTACCGTTTCCGTTGGTGTAAGTTCTGCGACTGGTGCAGGGTTAAGAAAGTGGATCCTTTTGCATGTGACATTCCCATGGTCCTGTCTTTTTTGCTTTCTTTGGCCTACAGGTGCCTGCAAGTGGGTACCGTTAAAGGTTACCTGGTGGCGCTGTCCATATTTAAGCGCTCGTCTGAAGAGTGTTCCTATTTTTAAAATTCCTTTAATTTCTCAGTTTCGGAAAGGGCTCACTAATGTATCCCCTCTGTCACCTTTCCAGGTGCCCGGTTGGGATTTGAACCTTGTTTTCAAGTTTCTGATGGGTGCTCCGTTTGAGCCTTTGCATTCATCCCCTTTGAGACTGTTAACTCTTAAAACTGTATTTTTGGTTGCGGTCACTTCCGCCCGCAGAGTGAGTGAGTTACAGGCACTTTCAGTTAAGCCTGTCTTCTCTGTGTTTCATAAGGACAGGGTTGTCCTTAGAGTTCGTCCTTCCTTTCTTCCGAAGGTGGTGTCGGAATTTCATTTAGGCCAGAAGGTTGTTCTTCCGGCGTTTTATCCTCCTCCACATCCTCGTAAGGAAGAGGAGAGGCTCCATAAGCTTGATCCTAGGAGAGCGTTAAGCTTTTATATTTCACGCATGTCCCAGGTCAGAGTGGACAATCAACTCTTCATTGGTTACGCTGGAAAGCGTTTGGGACAAGCTGTGACGAAACAGACTTTGTCTCGCTGGATTATTCTGGCTATCTGAGTGTTACCGCTTGGCGGGTAAGGACCCACCGGTCGGCTTACGGGCCCATTCTACCAAGGGTATGGCTGCGTCTACTGCCCTACAGAGGGGTGTTCCTATTCGTAACATCTGTGATGCAGCCACCTGGACTTCGGTACATACTTTTGTATGTCACTACTCCCTCGATTCCATCCGGGGGCAGGATCTGGCCTTTGGCAAGGCGGTCCTTTACTCCGCAGTTTGATTGGGCATTCTAAATTTGTTTTCTAAATTCCTTTCCCACCTCCTTGCATTGGTACTGCTTTGGGAGTCTGTCATAGATATGGAATACGTCGGAGGACCCAATCCCCTCGAAGAACAAGTTACTCTCTTACCTGGTAACTTTCTTTCGATAGGAGGGTCCGACGACGTATTCCATATCGCTCCCTCCCTGCCTTCCCCGCTACAGAATTTCTTATGCGATTGCAGCTTATGTTTCCGCAAGGCTTTGTGTGTCAGACTGGCAGAAGACTGGTGCCACATGTTCTGGGGAAAAAACTAAAACTGAAGCTAGGGGCGTCGTGCATCCTACTTATAACACCCAGTGCCGTCGGAGGAGGTCCTCGAGGGTGGCGTATCGACGTCATCGACGCAGGACACAGACGCTGAAGATATTTTCCGAAGCATCACAGCTGTGGTGATTATATCTCATAGATATGGAATACGTCATCGGACCATCCTAGCGAAAGAACGTTACCAGGTAAGAGAGTAACTTGTTCTTCTATACTACTCCTGGCCAAATGTAATCCCCTGTGAGTTTAAATTGGCTCTACCTCTCCTACAAATTGCTCCATCACCAATGCAAATAGCAAGGGAGACGGGGAGCAGGCCTGCCATTTCAGTGGAGCTGATAGTGTACCGTTAGCATGGCTGTGGGCTCTTTGTAGAAAGCAGAGATCAACTGGATTAGCCTGGGTCCCAATCCGCCCACTATTGGCACCTCTGTTGGAAAGGTCCAGTTGACTCTTGCAAAGGCCTTCTCTGTGTCTAATGCCAGGAGAAGGGCTTGGTCTTTCTTGAACCTCCTCTTTTGTCTATTAAATAGGACCACTTTCTTATACTATCAAACGTTTACCGACCTGCCAGGAAACCAGTCTGATCCCGGTGTATCGGATCTGGGAGTACACTCCAACCTTGTGGACAATATTTTTGTATACATTTTTTTCATCCAGATTTAACGATGCTATCAGACAATGGGAGTCACATTGTTTGTTTTTTTTAAAAAAAACAATTTTTATTATTTTAAACAAACACACCAAACATTACAACCATTTAGGACGTACATAATCAATATCAAGTCATCACATTATTCAGTGTTATCCTCCGTCCTACCCCCTCCCTCCCCACAAACTCGAGCCGTCTTATCCGTGCTATCTGCATGAGCTTTTTCGGGTATCCCAATGCTTGTCGACTCATCAGAGTCTTCCATTTCTTGATTTGACCTGGTGGGGTTTGCCATTGAGGTCACCAGTTGCCTCCAGGCTATCAAGGGGCCCACTTCCTCCTCCCCCCACCCCTAGTGACTGCCTCATAGCATACCGCAGTTTCTGCTTCTGCCCATTTCAAGAGGTCTGCCCACCACATCTCCACTCTAGGCCTATGGGCCGCTTTCCAGCACATTGCAATTCTGCGCTTGGCCAAGATATAGGCCAGGTCCTTCATCTTGCTGATATGTTTCAAATTACGTGGCTTGGGAAAACTCCCAAGCATGCATGCCCAGGCAGACCTCACGTCAAGCGCCACTCCCCCACTGGCCATTCCCATCTTTTTCTTCCCAGAATCTCTGCACCTCTGGGCAAGCCCAGAACATGTGCAACAGCCCTGCCTCCTCCTCTCCACACCTGGGGCATTTCTGTATTGCCGAGCCACCAAACCTGGATATTCTACCGGGGGTCAGATAAGCTCTGTGGGTGACATACAGCTGGATCTGCTGGAGTCTCGCATTCCGGGACACTTTCTTATGGTACCTTTGGGCTCTATCCCACTGTCCCTCTGTCATGGGTTCTCCCACCTCCTCCAAGTCGAGCCTCAGTTGGGGCAGCTCTTTCCCTGTCTTCGCACTCAGGAGCTCTTATATCCAAGATATTTCATGCCCACTCTCCGAGACATCATACATCATTTCCACGGTGGCATCAGGTTCTTCCACTAGTACAATCTCAGACCACCTCTCCCTCACCCGCTTCATTAGCCTGGTATAAGTAATATATTGGCCCCCATGTACCCCTGTCTCCTCTTGCAGCCTCTGAATTCCAATGCTTCCCCCTCCTGCCATATATCTCCGAGGGTGGCTAGACCCACCGGTTCCCAGTATCTGCGGACCCCCCTGAACAGTTGGGAGTCTTCCCCCGCATAGTGCCACCAGCGGGACCTGCTGAGAGAGCGGGCCCGGGTCGCCCACAGTTCTCCATGCTCTGTGCCAGACTTCCCAACCCAGCACCAGTAATCTCCCCATCCTCGCCATTTTAGTTTTATGCAGCCACACTATCTCTCTCAGGAAGTATGAAGCTGACTCACCCTGCAGAAGCCTAGCCTCTGCAGAGTTCTCTGTGGACAACCACCTAGCCACATACAACAGCTGTCCCGCCAAGTAATACAATTCAAAATTCGGCAGGTTTATTCCCCCCTTATCACATGTGTTCTGCAGTTTTGACAAGGCCACCCTATTCCTGGAGTTGTGCCATAGGAAGCCCCTGCACAGGCCATGAAGACTCTCAAAAAAGCGTCTGGGGATCAGGTATGGGACATTCACGAAAAAATGCAAGAGTCTGGGCAAAACCACCATTTTGAGCAGCGCTGCTCTTCCCATCATAGCAAGGGGTAATCTAGACCAGAACACCATGCTATTTTTAATTCCTTCAATTGCTTTCTCCGTGTTGTTTGTGCTGTCTCTATCCTATGGTAAATATTTATGCCCAGATATCTGAACGTCTCGGTCTGCCAGGGTATCTGCAGGATGGGCAGCTCCTCCAGTGGCATACCCCTATACCTTCCCATGGGGAACACACTAGACTTCCCGGGGTTCACTGATATGCCCGAGAGGGTGGCATAGCGATCCATCACCTCCAGCACATATTGCAGATTCTCCTCCGGGAAGCGCAAGTAGAGGAGCATGTCATCTGCATACAGTGATATCAGGTGTGTGCCTCCCGTAGTGCGAATCCCCACCTCCCCGTATTGTTGCCTCAGACAAATTGCCAAGGGCTCTAGTGCCAGAATGTATAACATGGGCAACCAGGGTCCATCCCTGTCTGGTCCCCTACTGAGTTGCCATTTATCTGAAATTATAGTTCCTGTTTTGACCCTCGCAATCGGGGAGCTATATAACATCTGAACCCATCTAATGTATCCTGGTCCCATCCCGTATCCTTTTAGGGTCGCCATGACCACCTCACTGAAACCGCAACCAACGACACAATAGCCAACTCGCCCGGGTCTTTCTCGACTTGATCAATGATATGATGCAGCCTCCTATGTTTGTCTGATATTTCTACCGGGGCATAGCCTGTTTGGTCCGAGTGTATCAACTTGCCTATTACTCTCTTGAGTCTGTTGGCCAGCACTGCCGTGAGTATTTTACTGTCCTGATTAAGCAAAGACAAGGGCCTATAAGACCCACACTCCACGTTCGGTTTGCCCGGTTTCAGGAGCGGGATGATCACTGACTCACGGAGGGGCTCCGGCAGTTCCCCCTGCTCATAGGCTTCATTGAGCAAGGCCAGCAGCGGCTGGAGTAGCTCCTGCTTATGTTTTATAAAACTCACTGGTAACCCATCCGACCCGGGCACTTTACATGTGGGCAGGTGTTGGATCACTGCCTCCAGTTTGTCCGAGGTGATGGGGGCCTCCAGATCTGCACGTTCTAAATCATCCAAGGTGGGCAGCCCTATATCCACTATTGTTTCCCGTATCTCTGGACCCACATCTTCTCCTACATCCTCATATAATCGTTTATAATACTTGAGGAACTCCTCGTTTACTCCCTCCTGGGTGTTACAGATTTGACCCTTCGCGTCCCTGACCTCCCTGATTACCCAGCGGGGGGTCTCATTTTTGTATAACCAGGCCAGTAGTCTACCCGGCTTGTTTCCCCCCCCCCCCATGTTGCCTCTCCGTGTATTTCTTATAATTTAGCTTGCATAATCTGTCCCAGAATTCACTACAAGTCTTCTGTAAGTCTCTTATCTTAGCGCTGTCCTCTCGGGAGGTCCCGCCACTCTGTATCAGGCCCTCTAGCTCTCTTTCTGTTTCATGCAGTTCCTGTTCAGTTCCCCCTTGGAGCCCTTTGGATTTTGATATAGCTACCCCTCACACCACCACCTTAAATGCCTCCCATACTGTTCCCATGGATCGTACACTGCCTGTATTGATATCAAAATATTCCTCGATGGCCTCCCTCAAATCCTCTCTAAATCCCCCATCCTGTAGGGCCTCAGCTCTAAGCCTCCACATCGGGATTCGTGCTCTGGGGGGTTGATGTTGGGAGCCACATTGTTCAGGGTCTTTCCCTGCTTTCTGTGTCATTGTGTCCATGATTGTACCCGATAGGAGGAAGGAGTTGATGAGCGCAACCATCAGCCTCTGTAGCTTCTTACTAAATGTTTTATAAAATTGGCTTGTCGGGCATTCAGGGTCTGGTGCTTTATTGGCTTTTACTGATTTTATGGCTACACCACTTTCTTCTGCTGTGATGGCTCGAACTGTTCATCTGAGATTTTCATTATTCCAGACTTTGCTATATATGCCCGACCTCTTCCCTCATTCACCCGTTTGTCTTTGTATGTATAACTTTTCGTAAAACCCTTTAAATGCATCCACTATTCCTTCATTGTCAAATCTCATTACCCCCCTGCCCCCGATCTTGTATAGCCCTAATTCGCGCTTTAGCTCTTTTGAACTTCAGTGCCTGGGCCAGTAGTTTATCAGTCTTATTGGCTTTCTCATAGAATGTGTGTTTAAGATTGAGAACAGCGGCTTCTGCCCTATTGGTTGCCAGGGTGTTTATCTGGCCTCTTTTTGCCGTTGTCTGTCAAAGGATCTTGGGGGAGCCTCCATTTTTGTATTGACCTTCAATTCTCATTTTCAGATCTCTTCAGCTTGACACCTTGTTGAGAGAAGCTTTCCCCTTATCACTGCTTTAAATTTCCTCTGGACAGTTGTCACGAAAGTATTCATCTATCTCTGTTGCTACTAGATCTCTGAGAAGGTGTTGTGGGAGGCACCAAGAGCATTGAAGTGTAGTCAGGGTGTCTAGTTTCAGTCCGGTGCTTCAAGACCGGTGCATGGTCTGATATAGTGATATCTCCCATCTCTACATCCAACACCTGCCCTCTCACTGTGTAGGCCAGGATTATGTAGTCCATTCTTGTGTACATTCTACTTACATGCAAGAAATAGGAGTAATCTCTTTCATCCCCATGCATTCCTCTGCATGCATCAATACAGAGCTCTGCCAGGTCCTGTTTAAGCTTGTCTGAGGCATGAAACCCTTTTGCCCTTCCTCCCTCTGAATGATCTAACATCCTATTCATGAGCATTTGCAGGTCTTCCCCACAATATTATATCCCCTTTTGCAAAACTAGCAACCTTCAGGATCAGAGTAGTCCTACATTCCTGTCCTGTATTTGGCGCATAGAGGGATGCCAGCATAAGTCATCTATCCCCCACAACACATATAGCCAACAGATATCTGCCTCCCGGGCCCCTCATGGTCTCCCCCCGCAGCCAATCCCAGGACTTTCCTACAAAGTATCGCTACCCCTGCTTTCTTAAATCGGGCTGACACAAATAGTGTTTGTTCTTAAGCCTGCACCCATCTATTTCCAGGAGATTCATTTCCTGCACCAAGGCTATATCGACTTTCAGATCATTCAACAAGTGGAAGAATCAGACTCTTATTTGGGGACTCCAATCCTGTAACGTTCAACAACAGTGTTGTTTTGTGGCCAGAGACCTGTGTCCACTGGTCTGTCCTCTGATCACAGCCCCTCAAATTTGCTTGACTTTTCCCTATGCCCCTTCACCTCACTGCCCCTTCAACTATAATACATTTCTTTTTCAGCAATGTTGTGGATCTGCTTCTTCCATCTCAGACCCAATCGCCTTCACTCCTCCACTGGGATTTCATCTCGGAGGACAATGAAGTGGTAGTCCCTCTTGTCGTATATCTGGTTTACCATAAAAAGTCCCAGTCTGATGGTTCTTCTCAGTTATAGGCCTTTCTCACATTCTTATTCGTGTATCCCGACTCCTTAGTGGGTGACTGCAGAACACGATTTTCCTTTATCGTTGTTTATTCTGGTGCCTTTCGTTAACCATGCTCTCCCCTTCAGTTGCGACATCTTCCTCCGATTCCTTTCCTGATGATGTTCAGGCATTTCGATGTTGAACAACTTGCACACTTTGTCTAGGTCCCTGGCCTGATACTCTTTGTTCCACTCGAAATTGTATAGCAGTGAGAAAGGTCCATCTGTACCGGACACCTTCCTGTGTTAATTTGTCTGATGGGTTTAAGATGCCGTCTCTTCTGAAGTCTGGCGTTCGATGCCTCTTGGAATATATGGATTTTTGACCGCCTACAATCAATGCGCCCTCTTATTCTAGCGGCTTTAAGCATTCTTTCTTTGAGCGCTTGTGAGTGAGGTTTAAATGTCTCTCGGTTTGTCCTTATGCAGACCAAAGTTAGGTGGTCTGACTCACTGTGCTGTCTATCTTCAAGAACTCTGACACAACTCCTGCAGAAGATCCTGGTTCCCTTTTGGTACACTGTTCCAGACATTTCAGTCATAGTTTGTCCCGACGCGATCTATTTAACAGGTCTTTGTTTTGTTGCCTAGGTCCCCAACCACCTTCAAAAGGTTTGCCATATTAGCAAAAGTATTGGGACCTTGCAAAAGGATTTTGTCTACTGCCTGTTGACCTCTTTTACCCTATCTCCTAGTGCATCAATGTCCTTTTGTAGCCCGTCTACACTAATTGCTACTCCTTCCCTTAGGGTTACGTAAAGAGGGGGCACTAGAAAGTGAATCAACTTTTCACGGCACAATTAAAATAGGGACACAAATTGATTAGAGTTTTCTAAATCGCTGTCGGAGGTGAACCGGCAGCAAGATCACAGGGATGGTAGACGTTGACCACGCCCCCATATGGAACAATAGTATAAATCACTCACTCATTGCTCTGGCTCAACAATTTAGTAACAGCGAAAGATGCTGCTTGATAGCATTTAAGGGTCTGTAAAATTTAATGCAAATAGTAAGTCAGCCAACGCGTGTTTCGACCCTCACAGGTCTTCTTCAATGCTGAAACCAATACAATGAGAACAAAGTGCATAAGTAGTATTTTATAAAATGGAAAGCCCAATAAAAAAAATAAGTTAAATTTAAAGAAACCGAACAATTCAAGTAAATTATTAGATCATACACATAAAGAAAGCAATGACCCGCCAAATTGGAGAAGGAGGGGGAAGGAAGGGAAAAGGAGAAGGGAGACCCTATTAGTATTTGTATTTTGCATCAGTGCTTTAAATGTTATGTTAAAAGGTAGGAAAAGCCAGGGCGGGAAAGCACTTACCAAACATTATTTGGTCCCAGTACAATCTGGGTCTGTCATTCCATGCAATTGAAAGATGTATATGTAAAGAATCCTCAGTTAGGCAATTGTATGTACAGTTAGCCGTGTGACTTTGATAACTTGGTGGGAGGAAAGAATCTGTTAAAAAAAAGAGGAGATAGAAATGGGTCACAACATATCAATGCTGATAATAGTTTCAAGGTAAGGAGCAAACGGAAAGAATCTGATGCATAGCATTGACGTAGAGGAATCTTACCCTTGGAAGGTTACTAGTTCACTTGATGAACATATGGTAGTTTCCTGTTAATCTGGGTGCGAGTGGCCACGTCGGTTGGTTGCCGACAATGGCGTGAGGGCTCAGAAGCCTGATGAGGCTTGCATGGAAATATCTATTAAGTAATTGCGGGCACCATCCTGATTCAGTCAAATATGCAGTATTACCAGGGCGCATAATTTCCACTCGCAACTGGCGTGTGTAACTCATGTTAATGATGGGATGTTTTTAGACTTTTCAAACCGTTCATTTTGCAGTTAAACTTCGACTTAAGATTTTCCTACCAAACAAGAAATACTTTTATGCGGATGAAAGAAAATGACAGTAACGTAAACCTCCATGTTGGTCTCTCCTTTACTCCCAAATACCATTTGGAGTTGCAGGCACGATCACCCCAGCTCAGACCTCACCAACATTGGTAATTACCTATAGATAAAGAAAACCGAAGCCTGTTTGCCGCAGTAATGCCTCTCCTCATTCCCTTGCTAGTTTAGTAACCATGCCTTTTTATTAGCCCCATTATCCTTCCCTCCATCCCATCCCTCAAAGAAGGGGCTTGATGATGATTCATAGTTCCCGGTCATATAGTCCAGCAGAGAAATTGAATGTCACTCTCCATCACCAATATGTGAAACAAGTGTGATGAGTCTGATGTCATCACTCCTTTACCAGCTGTAACCTCTCCCCATGTGGCAGCAGCCACTACCTGATACTGACCCTGGTGGCGGCTGTATGAGGGAGATCACATGGGGGAGGTGACCCTCGGAGGGGTGATCCAACATCGGATCTTTTAGGGATACCCCTTCCATTCCCCATGCCTTAATGGCTTATTTCCATGACTCCCTTCATCCACCCATGGAAGCTGCTGAATGTTCTGTGCATAGGTTACTGGGAACTGACTACCATTTCTATGCATGTGAAAGCATTGCAACAAGAAAACTGAAAATCAATGAAGATCCATGAATGTGAAAAAAACAAGGCACGGTCTAGTCGTTATGAACAATTGATGGGGACATTTAAAAGCCACATTTTGCATGGCTGGGAGGGACGCTGCCTTGAGGAGCCCCCTAAAGTCGAGAACGCTGAGAGCAAAGGAAGGCAAGAGCGAGAGGGAGATCATTGGAGGAGGACCTCCTGGACACACTGCCCAAATCAACCTTTGGTAAATCTCTGGTTTGGCTGTCGCAGTGGAACGATATCCCTGAGCGGGACGCAAGCAGCATAGACGGCCGGCCCGAGCACCCAGACGCAGATGGGGAGCCGAACAAGAAACAAGTGGCAAAGACAACCGCATCCAAGCACCTGGACGTGGGTGGAGAGCCGAACGAGAAACGCAAGGCAGAGACACTCACCTGAGAACCCAGGCACAGTTGGAGAACCCAAGAAATAAGCTGCAGAGAAGCCACCCAACGGAAAGGAGGAAGCACCTTTCCTGAGTGCTGCACACCAGAGAAACAGGCTCACAGGCAGAGAGACGGGTGCTGAATGTTCAGGAGGCCATGGGAAATCCTGAGCGAACAAGAGTAACAGGTTGAGGGACCCTAGGGGAGAAAATAAACCAAATTAAACACAACCAAGATTGTCAAAGAGGGGAGCCAAGTCATTCTAACGAAAATAGGTGGATATTCGGTTTTTAAACCCGCAAACCAAGTACTTTTGTGTATCAAGTAGTCAAATGAGTAAAGCAAGTTGCATAAAAAGCCCTGTCAGGGGAGTATACCAGGCAAAGGCAAATTGCCAAGTGTGTAAAGTGAATCACATCAGAAAGTCCTGGTAGAACAAGACACCAGGCAAAGCCAAGACAGTGAGAAAATGTTGCATTAAAGTGTAAAAGAAACCTGGCAGGGGAGTACACCAGGTATCCTGTGAAATTGAGACTAACAGCCACATTGTTTAATATACAAGTTTTTGTTTTGTTGATCAAGAGAAATCCAAGGAAGGCTCATACTCTTAGGAGTTTTAAGTATCGCATAGAGAAAACCTGGGGAAGGGAGCAATTCCCTGGAACTACAAACGTTGCCCATTGAGAACTTTTGTGTTGGAGTTACGCCTTTTTCTTTTGAATTTGAACATTTTGTGCACTTCAAGGCCAAAGATATTACCCCTTTCACCTTAGAATTACTTTTAGAATGTGAGGGCCAGAATAGTATAGGATATGTTTGCTTTGGACATCTTGACAATGGACAAACCCTTAGTTTTGGTTGAGATAGGGAAACGCGAATAGGGACAACAAAGCCTTTTCCAACCCCCTTTTATCATTCATAGAAGTGTATCGCCAACACTATGAGCTCTGTGTGTCGGTGCCTCATTCCTAGCTCCTCACACAAGCTTTGCAAACTCATCATTAAAGAAAGATTCTACTTGCAGGAGGCTACCATTGCAGCAAGCTCCGAGATGTATACAATTCTCCAGTTCTGTCTGTAATTACCAATTGGGCATGAGTCTCCCAAATCCAGGCATGCATTTAGGATTTCTTCCCAAAAAAGGTATTTGTTTCGAACACGTCTACCGTGTATTTGTTCCATTACCTCAATTTCCCCATGGTACCTTCAGCACGAATCTGAGATAAAAAATCAGGCAATTACTTTTCAGCTTTATAGGTACATAGTAGTATTTATGCAGGAACTAATTGTCATTTTGGAGCGTTTCCAATTAACAAGCACACAGACCCTGTAGAAATAGAAATTGGACGTGTGCATGAATTACAAGAGATAATTTCATTATTCAGTGTTAATTTTAAAAAAATGGGCGCAATTGGCCAGCGTGTTTCAAGCACCCACGCTTTATGTAGGGCAGTATTCAGTAATATCTGAAAATGTATTTGAAATCCAAAATATTCCTCTTACGCAAGGGATCCAGGTTAAAAGGATTGTTTTAAAACTCCTGGAATCTACATTACTGTGTTTAAAATCTTTGTAGGTAGCACGATAAGCAACATAAGACAAACTACTCGACTTCCTGAGAGAAATCGGAAATTGTGATCCCAGGAGGTGAGAGGCAGAGGAAGTGTTGAGAGATGTGTGATCAGGAGGCAGCTGGAGAGAATTTACACCAGCAGTGCAAAACCTCCAGATTTTCCACTCAATTGCATTTCTGCCTGTTCTGCGGAATCTGGAGTTGTTCTGTCAACCCACCCACCACACACACATTCAAAATATTTCACCTCTTATGGATTACGCACTGGCATGCTGCACACCAAAGGCCGATTTTGCACAGAGCGTTGCGTGACATAATGTGAATTCACCCAAAATACTCAAACCTGCAGTTCACGTCGTCCAACGTGAGCTGTTAAGCACCTGCGTGCAAACAAGAAATGCAGGTTTTCGATGAGCCGAAACTTGCTTGCATTTCTATCACAAATGTGAGCGAGTGACTTTGCCTGGGGCTAATGGCATACAACTTGAAATTTTGCACCCTGGTATGACATTCACTGTGAACATGTAAAACGTCAAAAGGGCTAAGGAGCTAAAGTGGCTGCTCTCAGTTGAGGGTGATGGAACTTAGTAGACGCGCACATGTGCTAATTCAGCAAGTAAAAGAATAAAGAAGAAAACGCACTATTGGGCACATATGATAAGGCACACAGAACAAAGGCTGTGTATGAATATAAACACAGCCTGTGTGGGGACCGAATTTAATGGTACGGTTTGACCTAATAAACATCTAGAAGTGGGCGCTTGTGATGCCGTTTCAGAAACCATTCCATGAATGGTATCAATATTCAAAGATACTGAGTACTAAGGATCTGATATGCATGGTGAAGGGGCCATAATTCGACCTAAATTTGATACATGGACATTAAGCAATATGCCGAGGTTCGGAGGGTATGGCATGGGGTCATTATAAAAGACTAAGAATAGTGGTAGATGCATGGACAGAAAACAGACTACTAAGTGTCGAAGTATGTAGCAGGGCAGTGATCATAATCAATAGTGATAACAATCCTAAGAAAATGACAAAATAAGGGTCTGAAGTGCGTGGTATGCCTAGAGATCATAATAAGTTGCCCATCGGCAGAAGTTATATGCTCAGATGGACATCTAAATTCACTGAATAAAAAAGACTGAAGCATAGGCCATGTTAATTGGGAGGCAACGTTAGTAGTCGGTATACAGAGAAATGGAATTACTCATGTTTGGGAAGGTGAAATCATGCCCTGGGTTTCTCACCTTCTTACAAAAATTACATTTAGTCTTCATCATAGAACATGAACTTAATGTGTTTCTGAGTTGAATCGTTTAGTGACAAATGACCAAGGCATGGATAGGGTTGCTTAGAGCATGGAACAAAGACAAAATACCAAGATGGCAAGATGGGGTAGGCTATATGTTTCTATGGGATGGGGAAATACTCAGTCCACATTTGAGTTTGGGATTTTGGGACAGTCAACCGGGTTATGGTCACCGCACGGCGGGCGCCCCTTACAGCAAACAGCTGGGCAAGTCTGGTCACCGGATGCTAAAGGTACAGCGGGCATGACGGTAATGGACAAGAAGCCTGACTGGTCACGGATGCTCCCCAAAAGGGTACCACAGCTTTTCCCCTGGTTTGGGGGATTTTTAGTGCTATTTCTGGATCTTGGCCTTGCTGAGATAGGGTCAGCTATGCTTTGGCCTTGCAGTGGAATCGGGAATCTGGCAAGATGAATGTAGAAGATCAGGAACGCAGGTGCTGGAAATTCAGGAGACAGTGTGTCCAGAGTTCTGTCAGGCTCCCTTATTTATAAGGAATGGTGACATCATAGGATGTATATGGTGGGGCAGACTTAAGCTAGGCACGCCTCCAACAACTGGATTGGACAGTGGTGATCATTACCGCCTTCATGTCAACTGGTTGGACTTTTAGAGACATGGCATCAGCTTTATGATGTGGGTTTACTATGTCCAGAACCTCCGACAGTTAATTTTGCCCCAACCCAGTTTTGACATAAATGGCATATTTTTACAGTTGTAGCATCTTAACAAATTACATAGGTAGATTACATATTTTATGCAGAGTATGCCAGTCGCACCCTCATGTCTGTAGGACTTTGTTTCACCTGTCTAATAGTTTTTCACGATTTTCAGTGATGAATATTCAACCTAACATTCTATAACTTTATACATGAGTATAGATTATCATAAGTGTACAGACAATAGGTGTGCAGGCATGGGCAGGGGCAAGTAACACGTTATAAACAAGGAACCAAAAGAGGTACCCACGCTGGTGACAGTCCTAATTTCTGTCAGTTATTTTGGTTGAATCTCTATATTAGTATAAGTTATATGCTTTCAAAGAAAGTCACAGAAACAAAAACCAAAGGATAAAGTCCTAAGAGTACAAACAATAGATTTATTTTACAAAACACATTTTGTTATTTAAATTGATTTTTACATAAATTAAGAAAAAGTATCAAAAGAAGAAAAAGACATAAAACATCACATTCATCATACATACATACATACATAAGTAAATCAAGACTGGTATATTCATCAAAAAGCAGTTTGGGTAGTTTTTAATAACTTCATTTGATGAAAATATCCTCACAGGAGACAAAGTGTTCCTGTGGACTAGGTATTACCAGGGTGTATAGAAATTACCCTGGTAGGTAGAAACGAAATCAATCAACTTGGTTTATATGGTTGTCTGCCATATGGTTATCTGCCAACGTGTAGGAAAGATCAAGAGCTTGTTCCCGAAGTACTTCCAAACGAGAAGGGAACAAAATACATGGGTAACACGTTTCGGCGTGCCAAAACAGGCATCAGTAGTTGGGGCCTTCCTCAGGGCAGGAATGATGTAGTGTGGTAGTTTCTCCCCTGTTTGAGAAGGGGGAATCCGTGAAGCTACTATCCCGATGTATTAGGATTCTTACAGTAGTTCTGGAGTGGGTCTGGGCCAGTGTTGCAGCTTGCTGTGCAAGGAGTTCAGCAACTGTGAGCACAATGCCAGGCGGTGCTGGAATGCAAGAGGCTTGAAAGAAGGAAGATGGAATGGACCTGGTCCGGAGTGGACTGAAGGTGCGGACCGAATCCGCCAGCACAGTAGATGCTGCCATGTATGTGGCGCTCCTACTGTCAGCTGCGGCCTGCTCTTGAGTTGGCTTTGAAGCTCCCAGTACAAATTGCGGGGACGTGTGATTTCCTATTTCACATTCCCATGTCCCAGAATCTCTATTGTAAGAGACTAAGCCCAGACAAAAGTCTGAGAAGCCTAGGCTGTTTAGTGCTTGTGGTCCATCCAAAGTTTTCCAAGGTAGCAATTAGCAGGTTTATATTGATAGCATCGAATGCAAAAGCCTAGAAAAAAATGCATCAAAAAAATGCATTTTTTTCATTTTTTTTTCTCCATTTTATTTTATGGGGAGGGGGGTGCCCCAAACCCTGTTTTTTTACCCCTTAGAACCCATTATATAAAAAAAATGACCTACGAAAAAAAGCATTTTTTCGATGCTTTTGCATTCGATGCATTGTATTCGATGGAATCCCGGATACCCAATTAGCACTCATGTGTTCTAGAATCTATTGTGCCTCCTTCTGTTGCTAGCAACCCCCCAAGCAGAAATCTGTTTGACTAGTTTTCAGAAGGCAACCCCTGTCTTTATTTCATATTTTATTTTTGTTCTGAATCAGAATCCAGCCTGTTAAATAAAACATCCCATATGTTTCCCAGCACACACCCCTTTACATTGCTAGGCAAGGGCAGGGCCTTATCCAACATACACTTTAAAAACAGGTATTTTTTTTATTTGCAAAAGTACATTTAAACATGTGTTGAAGTCTGCTGGGCTGACCATTTCAAAAGGTTTTCTCTCTGAATTTCCCCCATTGTTTGGCAGCCCTAGTTAGTTTCACTTTGCAACAATCTGTTTAAGACACAGGTCCATTGAAATTGACATAGGCCCAGTGAGCCAGAGTCTCTTTTGCAGCATTGATATTTGACATTTTGTAACTCAAAAGTCAAGCGGTTTCCTGTGCGACTGAAAATAAAGCTTCTTTTGATTTCTCAGATTTGGCTGACAGTCTGTCATACAGGGATAATGTTCCATTTTGCTGGTGCACAATCTGGATATGGGTGGGCATGGCAGGGCCTCATTGATGAAAGCAGCGTGATGTTGAACTGATGGAAATAGCGTCTGGGCCGCATCTTTTTTAATGTACAATATTCCCCTTTCAATGGGAACGTTTTAGCAAACAGCCGAGCAGTGCTGCTTTTCAATTTGCTTCTTTTGATGCACACAAGAACACACGCGCTGGCACCTTTCTCGGTGTGCTCCCTGTTCTAACTCGCCCAATAGGTGTTTGGCTAGATGGTGCAGCCATCCTTTTGTCACTGCAAAACGCAGTTTTGATGCAATGGTGATCCAAGGAGCCAGCACAGCCATTTTGCTGTTGACTGCAGAAGCGCAGCCTAGTTATGGATTGGAATTCTGCTGAGTGGGTCAATGTAGCCCACATTCCAACGGGTATACTGCACCAACGAAAGATAAATGAAAATGTGCTTTCTTTCATTAAGATTCTGGTTATTGGCCTATTATTTACTGGCTGCAACAGATGAGGGAAGAACTGTGACGCCCCAGACAGTGTCACTAATTACAAGGCAAAATTCCCCCACAGTGCCCTCAGTTTTTATGACCATTGAAAAAGGACCTTCTCCATGATAACATAAATATATGGTTTATTGATTATGAATTATTGTGTCGACAAAATTGAACAGACCTCTAAGTGATTGTGCGCAATTGCATGATCCAACATCAACCAATTGGTGCACGTGCATATGTTTCATCAACAAACATGGCTTTTTCTATGCTATACACCAAATTTCTATTCTACAACAAATTTAGAGTGATTGCAAACACATTTTTGAAGATTCTTTAAAAATTAGTGATCCACCTGTGAAACAAGCATCAAAGCAGAGAGGAGAAAATGTGTGGTTGAAAGAAAGTCTACAACATTGCCAAAATAGTAAAATTACAAAATGTCCACAGCCTGCTTATTGGACACGGATGGTGAAAATGTTCTTTCTTGGGCAAAATCCTTCTGTGTCACGTGTTGCACAGGTTAGGGTCAATGGGGTGGTTTCCAAATCTTTCCCCTTGGAACGTGGGCCCAGGCAGGTATGCCCCCTTTCCAACCTGCTGTTCACACTGACCATTGAGCCGCTCGCGATGCAGCTTTGTGATGATCCAACGTTGTTCGGATTCCATTGGTCAACTGGGCACGAAGATATGCTATCGTTTTATGCGGACAACCTTTTAATATTCTGGGAAACCCGCTACAGTCCTATCCGGTCATGAATAGAAAACTACAGGACAATGAATGGTTCAGCGGGCTCAGGCTAAATTGGCAAAAATGTGTATTTCTTCCAGTACAGTGGGTGGGGGCATAATCTCTCCATCCCGACTGCCCTTATCATATCTCAAGGTACAGCTTTAAATATTTGAAATTAAAAATAGGGGTGGCTCACTTGCACTTTCTCAACCCTAATCTGCATCCCATCATAGACCGATTCACTCAAGATGCCCTTCCTAATCATGCATACATCCTTTGAAGTGCCCCACGTGTGATTGCCATGTCGGAATTTGGAAAGGTAGGTACCATTCTTTGGGAGCTTCTTTGGGGCTTGGGGGGGGGGTGTGTAACACAACCAAGAATTGTGCTGGCTACACTACAATGTTCAGTTTGGGAGGGTGGAATTGAACTCCCCAATATTCAACATTATTATTGGGCAAGCCAATTAGTAATGACTGGCTACACTGAGATGGCTACCTGCCCCACATTAAAGACAAACAGACTTGGATAAAAGAGATAGTGCTGATACAGATTTTATACAAGGGGAAGGGAGTTACCGCATTCCTCGCATGACACAACACACTGCTCAGATTTGCAAGGCTTTGACTCAAATCCTGGGATGGGATAACAAGCCAACACTGGCACAACCACTGTGGCACAGCAGAAATCTAACAGAAATTAAGAAGATTGGTATATTTAAGGTATGGCTTTGCTGTAACATCTTAGTTTTTGGTGATGTAAATAGGTGCAGGAGTGCTCTTCCCCTTTCTGCCTCTCCAACGCATGGGCTTCCAGACTCTGAGAGATATCATTATGGGCAAATCACTCATGCCTTGCTGGCCCAGTTCAGGCTCACCCCCGAGGCCTGCGATTGGGCAAGTCGGACGGGAATTATTTCCATATACTGTGATGTATGCACGATTTACCAATACATGACCAAATGGGAGACACCGAGCTGGGTCTCCCGATTCCAATAGCAATTTGGTGTGGAATATGGGGGTGAATGCAGAAAAGCTCTAGATGGACAAATGTAAGGGAGAACTCCTACAAAATCTGCATTAGATGGTACTTGACACCGCAATCAATATTTCCGGATATGTCTGACCCTATGTTTGAGAGGTAGGCAACATAGGACACGTGTTGTGGAATTGCCCGATAGGACAGATTATCGGAAAGAGATCCTGGCTAGAATCGGAGGGATCCTCTGAGTGCACCTTTGATTGGATACACTCATGCTGGTTCTGGGAAGCAGCAACGACGTGGGGCTGTATCCACTATTTTGGCACCGAGCGACTTTAGTCACACAACTATTGAACGCAGCCTGTCTTGCAGTACAGTTTTGGAAATCTCTAGAGGCGCTGCTGATGAGATGGTGGTGGATAAAAGTGTGGGAAATCCTCTCCATTGAAAAAATCTTGGTGCTGCAGTCTCGCTTCTATGCCAAATACCTAGTAACATGGTGCCCGTTTATTTATTGCCTTGGAGAGCATGAACACATATACTGCAACTCCTCCACACCTTCTCTGAAACCAGAAGGCTCACATATTGATGCCAAATGGCCCAACAACATCAGTCATATTGTAATACTAGCCTTCAAATATACTGCAAGACTCCTGCAGCCTCTCCCCCAATGCCCAGACCGTTAATGTATGTATGGATCTTTTGTTTCCCCTGTACTTTATGTTCTCTATAGATTGCATACATTTAATTTGTCATGGATATTTTGGCAAAATAGAAATCTGAGAAATAAAGCTTGATAAAAAATAATTACACATGTACAATTTCTGATCTGAGTCTGGTTACTACACTGTATCTCCTTTCCAGTGAAACATACATGCCTTTATTGTAATTGGCACTCCTTAAAGGTGGTTTCTGTTATTGGCATTGTAAAAGGTTTAGATATCTGTAAACTCAGCCAGGTTAGCAAGACTGGAACGTCTTAGTTTCAAGTGTCACAGACACCTTGTCCAGGAGAAGTCTGTCAATGACAATCTGTTGCTTTTGAACTGTAATACCAGGAAGTGAATCCTTGCCAACATGCCATTGTCCACAAATTACTGCAAAACCTCTGCGAAGGGCAATTTGAACATTTAAAGAAAAATAGATTGAAGGCCTCAGCAAAAACAATACATTTTTTGGAGTTACTTTACTAGCACGATGAATGTATATTGTATTTACAAATGTGCATTATACATAATCTTTTTAATAACTAATTTGAAAACCCTTTTGAATAACTGTTTTTTGTTTGTTTTCCAGTTGAAGCTTTATATAAATCTACTTACCCAGAATATCTTCAATATATCTACTTGGTGGCTCCTGTATCCCTTATGATGTTAAACCCTATTGGGTTCATCTTCTGTGAATTCCAGAAATGGAGGGACCATCCTATTCCTTCACAAAACAAAATCAAAATAGTAGGATATGCACTTCTCCACGTGTTTCAAAACCCAATCATTCTCATGGTCTTCATTGGAATTGGCTTCAATTTTATTCTCGGTCAAAAGATTCCTTTGTTCATGGAAAATTTCATTGATGGATTAGCCAGCTCCTTTTCTGGTTCTGCACTCTTCTTTCTGGGACTCACCATGGTGAGCCAGACTAAAAAACTTGACAAATCAGCATTTGTTGCACTTCTACTTCTGATCACAGCAAAATTGTAAGTTAAATATTTTTTTTCTTTTTTTTAATTGATTACTTTCATAAATAAAACTCACATGATTATGAATTGGAAAAGATAACACATTTGTTTCGTTTGTATGTGGTACAATCAATGCACTACATCTATTTCTTTCCTAACCTAAAGGGAGTTAATGAGAGGAATAAGTTTTGATTTAGATGTTCCAGCAATTTTTCTAATGCTAGTTTAGAAAATTGTGCTTGTAAATGTGCATCCCAAATCATAGTGAAAACAAAGAATGTACATACTGCACAAATAAATGTGGCCGCTACCTGCTGCTGTTGACAGAGGAAGCATACTTCTGGGGGGACTGTTCTAGGACTGCCTTTTAGAATGTTAAAACGGTCTCACTCGGACAGTCAAATCTCTGAAAATATGTGAAATAGGAATGCTGTATGTATGAGATTTATAAAGTGCAAATCTAGCTGCAAAACAGAATGTTGTACACTGGGGAGACACCCAGTGAATTCAAAGTAGGGCACAGAGGAGCGTGATCTGTACAGGGTACCTTCTTTATTCCCAGTCCCTTTCCCATCCTTCCACTCTGTAACACTGGGTTTGTGTGCAGCATAAAACACGAAAAATTAACTTGCACAGGTGCATTGCCTTTTAAAGGTATCTCATGTGATTATCGCTTAAATCCCATTCATATCACTTTATTTATTATTTGTAAACCTTTACAAACCGGCCTGAGTTTTGCTATATCCTCTACATAGGTAGCTATAACACAGTGAGATTTAAACAAAACCTTAATGCACTTTGTACCTTTTTTGTACATGCAGCATTTCAAGTCCTAGTCGCAGCAAGCGATTTTTTTTTTTTAACACATACTCTTAGCTAAATAAAACCTTTTCTGTAATAAGTGAAGAGTATTGGAAAGACTAATATTTACAAAGGTTATGGACCAAATTATATCATAGCACATGACACAGTGGACCATCAACATACTAAACAAATGCCACAACACAGCACACATGGGTGCCAAGGCAGACAAGAGTCATGCAACTGAGACAGAATACCAAAACCCTATTGATTATTTAATCATGCATTCAAAATGGAAATAAAGTGTCACAATTAAAAGATTTGGCTAAGAATTACGATGTACCTGAGCGTAAGTGCAAGCGTGCATGCAGACTTTCTCTGAAGCATGTCCAGATATATTTTTCATTGCTGCTTCTAGATAGCATTACAGCCAGTTCCTGATCTCTTCAAATTTTATCAACTGTAATTTTTTAAACATTTTTTATTAAGAAAATAAAACGCGCATACATAAAAGAACACGTATACATTAAAAGTCAGCACAAAGCACTGTAGTGTGCTTATAATTTACCATCTTTTTTTTTCTTCTTGGAAACTGTTCTTGCCACGTTTTAAAGTTCCTCTCCAGTGCATGTGTAGTGTAGATTATGACACCCCCTATTGTATAATTTTATGGGGTTCTTTCCAGTTTACCTTTATGGATCGTTCTGGGTTGGTTCTCTCATAAGATTATTATATCCTTTCTTACCTAGAATTAAATCTCAGCACAGTTAAAGAGGCCTTTGTTATTTTGTTGGCAGACATTTTAATGTTTTCACAATCTACGGAATGTGTCTTTATAGGAACGTTTACTGTTTCACAGTGCCAAGAAAATTGAGTTGGCCGTACCTACCTTATTCAAACACTTGAAATTCCAGGAAGCTCTGTTTATTAGAAGTATAGTGATTGAGTAACATTGACTGATGGCTAAATAATTTCCAGTTTTCCACTGTGTGTCCACTAATTGTATGCCCATTTTCATTTCCCATTAATGTTCACTTTTCTGACTTTTTTCTGCAGTTCAAAATCAAATTTTTCTCTGAGTGAATTTGTCAAAACATTATCATGAAGGTGTCACTAACTAACCCAGCCATTGGTTTTATTACCGTGGCTAACTTATGATCATGTAATTAATCCAACAAAGATGTATATTCTTTTCCATGTCTTTTTCCATTTATCTTCATCCACAAGCATGCTCTTGTTGTTGGACTGCACTGGTGATGAATACTTTGATGCTTCCATCAAATTTTAGTCCGAAGGCGTGTACCTCCTGTGGTCCCGTCTAATCTCCATGCAGCCATACATGGTATGAAATTAAATTATATTTTCTTAATATTGCGCTCGTACACAAGTGTTTCAGAGCACGACCAGGCAAGGGGAGGGGAACAGGGGAGAACAAAAACGATCTTGCTAAGCCCAGTGACATTGAGAGTGCGCAAGTGCATGGGAAAGGGAAAAGGGGGAAAGTGCATGGAAGGGGGGAAAAGTGGAAAGTGCGGAACAGAGGAGAGAACAGAATAAATAAGTCAAATAAATAAAGGTGATAAACTGTGGTAGTCTAGCCAGAAAGTGACAATGTGCTAGGTTAGTCAGATAGGGTGTGTCTGATAAGTGTAGAAGAAAAGTGGGTGAGGGACTGTATGGGTACAGATACAGACCCCAGTGAAAGGGGCGGCCCGGAGGCAGTGCAGAAGGGTGGCAGGGTGAACAGATACTTGGGCCCAAAGGACAGAGAGTGGCCAGGTGAACGGTGCCGAGAGAGAAAGCAGATCAGCAGGGGATTAGGGGGGCAAAGGCAGAAGTGAAGAGGAAGCTCTTGAGCTGCTTCCCGAACGAGAGATGGTTCTCCTCAAGTTTCAAGATGGCAGGGACGCTGTTTCAAAGGGAGGCCCCAGCCGAAGACCGAGATCTACCCCCAGCTCGTTTCTTTGAAAAAGGACTGATCCTGAGGAAGTTAGAAGTAGAGGAGTGAAGGGGTCGAGAGGGGAGGTATTTACAGAGGGATAGTTGAAGGTATTTTGGACCAAGGCCCCAGAAAGCCTTGTGGACAATGCAGAGGGTTTTAAATGTAATCCTTGCATCCACTGGGAGCCAATGAAGGGATTTCAGAGCTTGGGAGATACGATCCCAGGGCTTCAGGCCAAGGACAATTCTCGCAGTCCTGTTCTGGATTAGTTGTAAAGGGTGGAGAGTGGAGGCAGGTAGATTTAGAAAAAGGCTGTTACAGTGGTCCAAACTAGAGAGAACCAGAGCTTAGGAGACAGTGAGCTTCCGAGGGAAGTAGAGGAAAGGCAGAGTACCACTAAGGAGATGCAGTAAGCAGTTTGACTTTTTAGAGACGTCCGAGATGTGTGCGTGAAAGGAAAGTGTGGAGCCAAAGATGACCCACAGGTTCTTAGCCTCGCAAGTAGTGGGTAGGAGGAGGGCCAAGGGAGGCTGGCCAGAAAGTGAGGGGAAAGGATGGCGAAGGTGTACCAATAAGGAGGATATCAGTCTTGTTGGCATTTAGACAAAGATCATTGGCTGCACACCAATTTTGAATGGCGATTAGGCAATCGAAGATGAGGGAAGGAGAGGAGATGGCTGAAGGAAGCCTGCAAATGAGTTGGGTGTCAATAGCATAGCACTGGAAATTTGAGCAGAAAATGGAAATGCAATAGGCGAGAGTTGCCAAGTATTGGTTGAAAAGCCAAGCCAAGAGGTTAGAACCCTGGGGAACACCACAGGTAGAGAGGGAGATGGAAGATAGGAAGGACCCAAGTTGTACCTGGGAGGGTCGATCAGCGAGGAAAGAGGTCCGCTCCACCAGAGCCTGATCGGTGGTACCCAGGTTGTCACGGAGGCACTTGAGCAAGGTGGTATGGTTGACTGTGTCGAAAGTAGAGGAGAGATCAAGTAGGATGAGGACAGAGAGAATGTTAGAGTCAAAGTTTGAGAGCAGGTCTTCACAGATGTTCAGGAGAGCAGTTTTCGTGATTCTGGCAGCTCTGAAGCCAGTTTGGTGGTAATGGAGAGAGCTAACAGAATCGGAATGAAGGTTAAGCTGAGAGATTGCCAGCTTTTCCTGAAGCTTACCCAAAAAGGGAGTAATGCAAATTGTATGCTAGTTAGTCGGACAAGAAGGATCAGCTGTGGGTTTCTTGAGAGGATGCACAAGGGAGAGCATCAGAGAGGAGGGGAAATATCCTAAGGCAGAGGAGAGGTTGCAGAAATCGGCAAGGGTCTGAGCAAGGGTATCGATGTGGTCCTTAATGGTTTGAGGAACAGAGATGGAACAGTTTTGATGAGGCTTTCATAGATTGGACTTGTCTAGCGACCTCATCAGGGGAGGAAAGGAGGAGAAAGAGGGAGGGGAGTAGCTGAAGGAGGATTCAAGCAGAGAAGGAGAGGGGAGTGAAGGAGAGGGCGGACAAGATGTCCTGGGTTTTAGAGATAAAGTGAGAGGCAAGGGCATTGCAAAGAGCCTGGGAGGTGAGGAGGGGTGGATACTGCAGCAGGGTTGGCGAGTTCTTTACAGATTTTGAAGAGTTTGGCAAAGTTGTTTGATGCCGCAGAGACACAGGCTTGAATGTGGACTCTCTTCTTGGTGCGGACAGAGAATCAGTATTACCTTTGGAGCAGGCGGCAGGCCAGTTTGTCAGAGGATGAGCAAGAAGCCCTCCATTTCCTCTCCGGCCGCCCTACACTTACATTTAAGTGTAGCTAGGTCAGAGTCATATCAAGAATTGCACTTGGCTTTGGACTTCAAAATTATCCTCATGACGGAAGCAAGAGCATCAAGAGTAGCATGGGGTGAGTCAGCCTGGGGTGGAGGAGGTGGGGGGGAGGTGGCAGCGAAAGCCTCGGCTGACGCACGTTTCATGGGCCGGATGTCCGAGAAGGTGGGTGGCAATCCTGAGGTAGGCATGGCTTGAAGGGAGGAGATGGAAAGATGAGGAGAGGAGGCAGTGATCACTCCAGGAGAGAGGGGGGAGGTCAGAGGAGATCAAGACATCCAGGGTGTGACCAGCAGAGTGAATCTGGCCAGAGGGGAGGATAGACAGGCAGAGGGAATCGCAGAGGTCGCGAAAGAGCGCGGATGAGGAACAAGGAGAATCAAGATGGATGTTGAGGTTACCAAGGAGGATCATTTGAGTGGTTGAGGCCAGGAGGGAGGAGGAGAGGTTAGCCCACTCAGAGAAAAGAGGTGATTTGACCAGGGGGGCCAGTAGAGAGTAGCAAAGGTAGGAGAGTGGCTAGGGGGGAGAGACACAGAGCCTGCAGACAAGGCATTCGAAAGAGGAGTAAGTCGGAGTGAGATTGATAGAGGCAGGAATCTGCTCGGGGAAGATCAGTGCTACACCCCCTCTGGGCTGGGTGGATCTGGGGGCGGAGAGGATCTTGTAGCAGTCAGAGGAGAGTGTCAAAGCTTGTGACAAAGCTGGCTGTGAACCATGTCTCGGTAAGACAGAGGACATTGAGGTCAAGTTCTTCTAGGAGGTGGCAAATGTCAGAGGAGTGTTTGACAGCCGAGCGAGAGTTGAGTGGCAAGATGAAGAAGGTTGCCAGCCTTAAAGACCTTCCCGGGAGGGGTACAAATCCGAGGTAAGCCCTGTGGAGGGGGCTTGAGATGGGGCAGAGGAGGAAGGAAAAGAGGGCAAGGTAGCCAAGGAAGGAGAGTAGGGGACAGCTGGAGATGAGAGGAAGTTGATGAGGCGAGGGAACCGCCTATCAAAGAGGAGGAGATTGGCCTGAGAGCCATGCACCATGACAGTGCCATTTAGGTAGACATTAAGGATGACTCTGGAGAAATCAAAGGAATCCATGAGGACTTCCCAGCTGGTGCCACCATTAATGGGAGAGGAGGAGACAGGACAGAGATCATTTGAGGGGTCCAGAGATCTGGCAAAGGTACGACAAAAAGGATGTCAGTGAGGGTTTGTATGGAAGTATGGAAAATGGTGGCAAATAATATACCCACTTAACCTTCTTCGCTCACTGCTTTGTGATAATTGCACCAGAACATAGACTTGAAGCAGTGTGAAGGACATATGATATCTGTTGGGTGATTTGAGCCCCTTCGCCTTTGTTCCTTCAGCCACGAGTCTCACCTTTTTGCCTCTTCACATGAATTTTGGGTGTTTATTCATTTGGGTAGCGAGCAAGTTAAAGACATTAGGATATAGCATGGTTAGCTATCATTTGAATGGTCTTTAGCTGGCCCCCACAGTTTAACAACCAGGGGACCATTTGTCAATAGGATGTTGCACCGTTTTATAATCACTTTGCATTGCCAATTTCATAGTATTCTATATTGGTTCAGAAGTGTCCATCCATATGTATCTACCCTATTCATGCAGGTGTTCCTTTGACAAAAACAAAATCAGTTATGGATATTTAGCATTTAGCCAGACTCAGCAGAGCAAATCATCCCTATTGTCGCCCTCAGCATTTTTACTTACTAATGCATGACCTTCAGCAAAACCATTGGAATTGGCCCTGTTCTTTCTCTTCTTCCCTTCATTGTTCTTCCTGTCACTTCCATTTTTTGGCTCCCGGCAACCTGAACCAGCCTGTTCTGTTTTAAATATGCTATGAAACACACACAACCAGCTGATTCTGCTATGCCAGACCCATGTCTGAAATTCTGGCTTCATTGCACATATACATATGCTGCAAATCCTTCAATTCTGAAAGTGAGATTGAAATTCTTTGAATAGACCAAAAGGTTTTCAATATTTGTGCCTCCAATTTGAAGAAAAAAATGGTAAATATAAGAATTATAGCTTTGTGATACAGTGCAGGGAGACCTATAACCTATGTTAAGGAGATTATGATGGAATTATCAAATGTACATCAAAACCTTTATAGGTAAGATATGGAAACTAGGAATAGGAGCACTGAAGGCATTTTAGCGATCATTCTGTTCTCTACAAAAATGGGTGAGGAGACATCTGGTTTATAGAAGCTATTTACATTACAAAGAACTAGATCGTCAAGTTGCCTGGAATTGATGGGGTTAATATTGAGTTCCTAAAATCCATTGTCCAGAAATACTTAATGCATTTTAAAAAAAGTTGGTATGAAGAAAAGAAAGCGGAGAACTTTCTTTGAAGCAATGAATAGTTTCATTAGTTAACTAGTGTGACACAGTCAGGGGCTTGTGTTGGTAGCCTAATGGGGCAAAGGACAAAGCCGATCCTACCTCGGAGGTGGAGTGAGGAAGTTTGCAGAGCCCCAGCCCCTGAACCCCTGGAATGTGCCTTGAATGATGAAGTTCTTACCACTGTATCATCTAAAACATGGTTGTCGACCCCCCTGAGTGGAGGAAATTCCATAGAACAGAGTATTTGACCCATGTTCGTTCTCAGTAGAGGGACTTCTCTTTTACTTGTTTCAGGACAGTGGTTTCCAGAATACCGGAGTCACCGGTAATCTTAAAGCCCATCGCCAGTCAGCCTCTGGTGCAGCAGAGAAGAACACCACTTACTGCGACAAAGACAGAAGAAAGCGGTGAGAAAACACCAACCTGAAAGAACTGCAGAGGCTCTCCGAAAGCCATCGCATTAGGACGGGTTTATGAAATGTTGCCCTGTGTTAACCCAACCGTGGGGAGCAATGTTGGATTAGACTGACCCTTGGAGTCGGTGAGTCACTAAAGCACCAATGGAAGGAGGAGAAAGACTAAGGCAATAGCAAGTCACTGGTATAAAAGGGCTGCGAGACACAACAGATTGAAAAGTGTTTGGTGTGGATAGGAGGAGTGGAGGTGGATTGAGCGAACATGGAAGAACAAAAGGTGGTGCGGAGTGCTGAAGAGTTTGTGGCAGTCTTGGACGCATGTCCAGATAAGTTATTGAATGTGAGATTGGTACCAAAGTGAAAGAGGGAAGCTGCAACTGCTGTGAGAGTGTGTTGGAAGAGAGGGAAGGTGAGGGAGAGAAACTAGGATAGGGGTGGAGGCAGGAGGGATTAGTTGGTGGAGGTGAGGGTGGGTAACCGGAATAGGGTAGATTGAAGACAGGAGGGGTGTAGTTGTGGAGGAGAGAAGAGTGAGAGAGGTGGAGGGTGTGTGAGAAATCAGTGTCGGAAGAGGGGGAGAAAAGTAGGAGGAGACAGGTGGGTGTAGGGATCGGGGGAGAAACTGGGAGAGTGAGGAACGAGGCAGATCAAAGGTAAGGATGGAGAAGGAGGGAGTAGGCAAATGGAAGATGATGGTAGCATGAGATCAGGCTGGAGGAGTGAAAGAGACTGAAAGGAAAAGAGAGAGTGAGAACATTGGATGCAGGCACAGTCTCGAACCATACCGATATGATCTGTGAAAACTATAGGGTAAGGAACGACAGCATCTGCCTTTTCACCTGAAGCCTAGGCTAGACTAGATAGAAAGGGTCACTGATCTCTATTTTTGATACTGCACTTAGGTGTTAGGGAAGCCTGGATTACAATGGAGGGAGCTCACTGGAGGTGGAGAGATCAGGTTAGGGAAACCCAATAGTTTGGTCAACCTGACCAGATCATCATAAAAGCCTTTCACTATCTGTCAATAAAAACCCTTCAGCCATCCTTTGGAATCTGGAGCTTATTGAAGCCATGTAACACTAGACCGAGATCCACCTAATGACCAAAAATGACCATCCTGTTTTAATACTGTCACAAACCCATCACTGTCCAGAGTGGAACAGAACCAGTAGTGGGCTTCCTTTACAGGAAGACTTTGCTTTTGAGAGCACAGCCTGTAGAACATATACATAAGCATCAGGCTAGGGGCTCAGATGAAAAGACAGGAGGGACATCAAGTGAACTGTGGTGGGACAAACAAACAAAAGAGCATTGCTGTTAATATGTGGATCGTAAAAATGACTTATCCCCCACAACCCCTTTCCTACCTTAGACTTGATGGCACAATGATGTTGAACCTAGGATGGAATGCAGCATAGTCCTGCTAGAGGCTTTCCATGTTCACAGGCCAGAAAACTACCCAACATGTTGCCCAGAGTCGCAAAAGACCAGGAAAACATAGGGATCTGACCCAAAGGGCACGAGGGCGCAAAACTAAGGGAAGAAAATTTAAAAAAAAAAAAAAAAGTTCTAGAGGCACAAGCAGTCGAGGTACGCCAGGCAAAAGGGAATTCCTTCAGAAGTCCAAAAGACAGAAACAGGTCAAGTTCCAGTAGGTTCAGTAGTATCAAAAGCAAGCACACAGGCAAAAGGTCCAGCACTGTTGAAGCAGCACTATCCAATATGAGGGTAACCATCAAGGAAACAACAAAGGCAATCCAGGCGAGAAGCTGGGGTCAAGAATCTTAAACGATGCCCAGAGCTAGTCAAGTGGAGAGAAACGCTACTCGCAGTCCAACGAACAGTTGAGGAGCACCGGCGGTCATCCTTCGAACCCTTTTGTTGCCACAGAGTATGAAAACAGCTCTTCTGGGTCACATCCCTTGTCCAATGAAGTGCTGCATGTAGATGCTGTGGATTCTGGGGATGGTAGTTTCCGCATCTGCCAGTGTTTGTAGGGTGGACGGCCGGACCCAGGTCGTCGGCATGCTGAACGACCTTGCTGCACCAATCACCAGAGGAGACTGCAGAACCTCCAACAGGGCTGAAGCGGATTCCTACACGATTACTAAATTGAATAGGCAGATTTTATGTGAAAGTACTGACCATGCAATGGGAGAGGGATTCTCCAAAGCTGATAAATATGAGGTTTGGTTCATCAGGGGGAGTTTAGAAATCAGTCAATACTTGTTTGTTTGATCCTATGGTGACCATGGATCCTAGAAGATGGTGACGTGGGTGACAGATCCTGAAAACGACCTGTGATTAACTAGAAATGGCTCATCTATGGAAGAGGGTTTGGCTTGGAAGAGCGAGTTATCAAGCTGTTTTAAGTGTTTGGTATCCTCAAGCCTCTATCTATGCCAATAATGTATGCTTACCTTTCTTTACCTATTGGAGGCAACCAAGACCTGGATGCCTGATTGCTCCTATGGTATTTATATTCACTTTAAGGTCATTTTTAGAAATAAGAAACTCACAAGGAATACTAAATGTGTGAACATAGGCTATGTGAGGTGAAAGTGATGGTAGATGCAGATAATGTTTTTTTGTTTTGAGTGGATCCAGAAAACTCATTTGCTGAAAATGTATCTGTTTGCTAGGGTGACTCCATATGCATTACATATGGAGAAGTGTGATTTTTTGCTGTCCCATCTTGTTCTTCTAATGTATTATGTTCAGGTGACTAATTTCCCAACTTTGGGCCCGTCAATTTCTTGAAAAAGTGTTTCATTTTTGTATTCGAGAGCTAAATC
The DNA here is from genome assembly GCF_040938575.1 of Ambystoma mexicanum. Taxonomy (NCBI): domain Eukaryota; kingdom Metazoa; phylum Chordata; class Amphibia; order Caudata; family Ambystomatidae; genus Ambystoma; species Ambystoma mexicanum. The sequence goes on along the minus strand of NC_090931.1, from coordinate 1,001,998,348 downwards.
TATGACCCAGATGGACCCGGGTAAAACTTTGCTAATTCATTCCCAGTTCTCTTTGAATTTGTTGTAACACTTCCCCTGCTACCTCCAATAGACAAAATTGCAATGTTTTCCATTTTTGGCTCCAAATATGAAGCCAATATCGTTTTGGCTTTTGTTTGCCCTCTCCAAAGAATGTCAAGCTCTCACTCAGAATTTCCAGATTTTGCCATGCCCAGAGCTCCAACCACAGCAAGCATTTAGACTATACTGCACTGATGATCCCCAAGTGTGAAACACATATGCAGTTGTCTGCATCCTTGAACGGTCTGTCATGGGTTGAAAATGCTGTGTATAAAATAGCACTGTCCCATAGACGAGGACATTTTCCTGGCATAGTATTGACATTTCACTTATGTGCATACCCACAATGCATTGCTCATCTGGCTTTGATCTGGAGGTGAACTTCGGTGATGGCTACTGTGTGGCTGGCACTGCACGTTGTGAGACTTGGCTGAAATGGCTAATACTGCTTTTGGATTTAGATCTAAAAGACATTTCTTCTTTATTTAAAATGCACTCCCGTGGAGGTGCTGTGGCTGAGCAGAGGAGATAGACAACCAAATGTTCACAAGGGTGCCATTACGGGCCTATTGTCCGACACTTGGGAAGCAATACGTTAATCCGGCAGACCATTGTTTCAAAACCCCTGTTTACCCCGGGAATGGAGCCAGGAGCGTTTTCCAGGTGGAAGGACAGGCGGTGCACCATGATCGGGGATATGCTTCAGGGGATCAAACCGTTCGAACAGTGTAAATGGTAGTTGGACTTGAGGGAAAGCAACAGGCTACAATATCTACAGCTCTGGCACTGGTTAACATCCTCCTCTAACAAGGCAGCTGTGACAATGCCCCTCACACCATTCGAGAAATATCTCGCTATCAATCCTGGAGATAAGGTAGTTTTGAACATAGATACATTCCTGGCAGATGGACTCCCTATACCACCCAATACATCTAGGGCCAGATGGGAACGATCACTGCGGGTGCGGGGGCATAGATATGGAGGAGTGGGAGCAGCTATGGAGGGACATCCGAAACTCACCTGGGAGATCCAAACCAGGGATATATGGTATACGGGCTTGACTTAGTGGCGGGAGATTTTCCCAGGACTTTTGATGGGCATGTGGGGGACAGGGAGACTGGGCCCATATCTGGAACTGTCCGAAACTAGCAGAATACTAGAAGGCGATCAACGACAATATGAAGAGTGTGTTGCAATCGGATCAAGAGAGGTATAAAAGAAAGTATTTTGAGTCGGGGAGACTGCAAAAAAAAACCTGGCTCAACCCTCAGAGGAAGGCCTATGCAATAATAACCTTGGTGGCACTCTTGGTAATAGAGCAACACTGCAAGGCTAAGGATCCCCCGAACCAACAAGACTGGTATGCCGAGGAATGGCACTTTGTAGCCCTGGGGTGGCTGACCTACTCTGTACAGGGGAACAGCGGCAAGTTCTCGGACGACTGGAGGTTGGTCCTTGCCTTCCTGCACGATGACTACCGCGAGGCATACTGTCTGCAAAAACTTCAAATCTTGGGAATTAACTGACATTCTCACCTTAATTAGCCAACTACTCACTCTTAGAAACCCATCTGTACCTGGGGGAAGGGGGCAGGGAACAGGGAACAGGAGGGGTCTTTGGGATCAGGGAGGGGAGTGAGTTGGGGAGGGGGGTACTCGATCTTGCTGTTATATTTGAAAATGCCAATAAACAAGCAACAAAAATGCTATACCGACAGGTTGGTATGAAATGGAGCTCTAAAAAATGTAAAATGTGTTCAAATGTGGCTTGGAAGTGGCAGGAAAGACATGGGTAGGGGTAAACTGAGCAATTTTGCTAATTTTCAGGGAGTCGGGGAAACTTGCAAAGTCTCAAAAAGCCCTAGAACCTTTTATCAGACCTAGTACTGAGAATTTGAATCTGTGAGTCTGGATTTCTTTTATCAGAATGACCACTCCCTTTTCTATTAAGCGTTTATCCCCACACCTTACTTTTGGTTTACATCTGCAGACGGGGTCGCAGGCAGTCCTGGCACTGTTTGTTTCAGCTCCACACTGCTGTAGCTCATATAAATAGGTACAGTAGCTTGTAGAACAGCATGCTGTAGATGAGCAGACCTTGCCAACTGCCTTAGCAACAACTCAATCGGATTGAAGCATCAGGAAAAGCAAGATACGAATTAAAGGTAATTCAAATCACTTTTATAGGAAAGACCATGTAAATCACAACCATGCATGTCAAAGTAATTGAAAAGTGTGGTGTACACAGGAGCCCTGACCCTTACCTCCTTATGACCCATAATCCTACGTCCCGTCCCCTTTCCTCCATACTTGTGGGACATTCCGTCCTACGGGAAGGGACCGGAGCACTTTTTCCAAAAAGGATTAGAAATTGAAAATGTTTGTCCTTCTCTTTTTAAGCAGGGTACCTCACGCGGCCGTAACGCCTCACTCCTGAGTTCCGCCCACGCATCACCCTTCAGTCCTTTTCGCGGTGCGGTCGGGACTGGACGCAATTGCATCTTCGGGAGTTTTTTGTTCCTGTTTTCCTTCTCTCCTGCTCTGGTTCTGCAGTCGCATAGTCCTCCGAGCGTCTGGGATTTGTGTCCTGTTCTCCGTGCGAACGTCGCTTCGCTAGGGCGGATCCACTATCTCTCTGCTTAGTGTGTCTCGGGCCGGACCACCACTGGGATTCGTGCTTCTACTGCCATTCCCTCTCCGTCCGGGCATTCCAGCGCCGTCGTCTTTGGTTGGCAGGAGGTTTTGCAGCGTGTTCCTCCGCCGCCTCCTCAGGAACTTACCGGGTGTCTCTTCTTATTGTTGATAAAAACTACAATAAGAAGAGACACCCAGTAAGTTCCTTACTTTTTAGGGCACCCCGGCTGGGGGACTCCTTTCTGGGGTCTTCTCGGTCTAGGAGGGGCTCTAGGCATTCCCGTCTCACACAGGGGTGACAAAGCAAAAACAAAGAGGTGATGGCTGGTGGGTTTACAATGAATCTTGTTGTTTCACACAAGCATTTTATGAAAAAGAAAATGTGCAAGCGGCGCAATGCATTAATAACGCACTGCTTTCATACCAACCAGGACTTCTCCTGAGGTGCCTTGCAGGCCTAACAGGCGCACCAGAGTTTTCTCCGAGGGTTCCCACGACGGACCTGCTAAAACTGGAACACGTTCAGAGATTCACCTGTCGGGTGCTAAACATTGGCCCAGTTTATCTGAGGCTTTGGACACCGGGGTTCGCTCCGAGCTCTCCGTTTCTGAAGCTTTCTGTACCAAGCCGCGGCTTGAGCCCCTCACGAGGGAGCTATACATACCGGGACGAGACCTTAGCCTCTTCTTGAGGCTAAGGTCTGTACCGACAAAACCGAGACCTGGTCTTAAGGCCTTCTCTGTAAGGGTCATTCCTCAGTTTTCCCACGCTCACCACGGCGATACTGGTTCTTTCGAGGGGGCAAAGAGGGCGGTCATGCACCGTAACTCCTCTGTTACCGGCTCTGCCGAGGTTCCTCCTTTGGAGGCTAATGTTGGGGCCACCTCTTAGATGTCAAGCAAACATCCGAGACCCCCCAGTACTGGCTCGGCCGAGGATCCTTGTGTCAAGACTAAATTGTTACTTAAGTCCCCTGACAAGCCTGTGGAGGCGATTGCCTCAGCTGTACATGTGACGCAGTTCTCTTCAAGCATCGACAAAATGGCGGGCCACCCCTCATGGTCCACGGCGGCCATTTTGGATCCTTCACATACACCTACGTTCTCGACGGCGGGTGCTGGGGCTGAGCAGCCTGTGTCACCTCAGGTGGAATGTAAAAATCTGTTCCACCCTTCTTACGACTGGCATGCTCGGATGCCGCTGCCACATACTGTGTCGCTTCCTCCTACTTCTGCTACGCTGATCTATGCAGACCGGATATGTGGTGGGCCTTCCTGGCAACCATCCTCATTGCATTTTTTGGGGGTACACCCCTTAATGGAGGCCTCTGCCTACCCTAGGGCCTAAGCCTTCATCAGAGGATGTGTTTTTCGGGAAATTTCAGAGGCTCATGCATTCTGACCCTATGAAAGAGTACTTTAAGGGTATTTTCCAGGAAATCTACCCTGAACCTCCGACGCCACCTTCCACTCCATTGGTTCCAGCAGCTCTGACGGTTGTACCACCTCTCCCTATCGGTCCACCTCCAGCTCTTCCTCCCCACCCCAGTTGTCTCCCATAGAGAAGACACTGGTAGAGCGGGTTAGCACTTTAAAATCTGTGGCAGCCCAGCCATTTGCCACCGATCCGTTGGATGACTCTCAAGCAGATCATGATAGCGATGAGCAGCCCTGCTCTGTTAGAGCATTCCATGACTAGGTTCTAGATATGATGGGCCTCCTCGACATTCCAGTACCTGAGGACCTGCTCCACAGGAAGGGGTGCTTTCGGGAGCGTTCACCTTGTCACCACAAGAGCGCACCGGCCTGTTCCTGCAGAAGGACGTTTTTAGCCGAGGCCTGTAAGGTCTGGATAAACCCCAACCTGGCCTGCATATTTATAAGAGAATCGACGCCCGTTACAGGCTTCACACCTCCGATGAGATGGCCTTGGCATCTTGTCCGCTCCCTTCCTTGACAATGGTAGCTGCGGCCACGCTTCAATCCAAGCCGGCCTCTGCAACCTCTACAGCTGCGGCTCAGATTCTCTTCAAGGAAGACAAAATTCTGGACTCCTTGGATAAAGTCTTTGCTAACTCAGCACTGCAACTTCGCCAATCAAATACAGATCCTGGTGGCAGCTAATATGAAGCTGTGGAGAGAGTTGGCTGATTTCCAGGAGTGCATTCCTTCAGATAGGCTAGACGACTTCAAGGCCGGTTTGTCGGATGCTAGGGTGTTGGCGCAGGATATCCTAGAGGCTGCGGCACACCATGTGGATACTTCAGCTCGAGTACTGATGGTGGGAATTGACGATGAAGTTTTCGAAAGAGGTGCAAGATAAAGTTCTGGACCTTCCCTTTGACAGAAAGGAGTTGTTTCATTCTTCTATGGATGACGAACTCACTCAAGGTGAGTACCAAAACCGTCAAATCCCTGTCAGTCCTGGCAAAGGTCCCAGCTAAGGCCCCTTATACCCAGAGGTCGGGGTCTCAGTCTCAATCCTTCTCTGGCTTCAGAGGGTTTCAGGACCGCCGGGTGCGCAGAACTGACCCTCCGGTTGGTGGCACACGTGGAAAACAACGTGGTCTATTTTTTATTTTATTTTTTTTGGCCTTCAGCCTCCTCTCCAGGAGCAGGTAGTCTCCCTGCCGACAAATCTGCGAAATATTTTATGTCGGTCGCAGGAGACTCCGGTGGGAGGACGAATCTTGTCTCATTTGAAAGGCGTGGCACACAATCACCGACGATTGGGTTTTGTCCATTGCTCGGGCAGGCTTTCAATTGCCCCTCCCCCTATCCCACCTTTCAATCCTCCCAACAGATCGAGACACCCTCCCTCAGATGCAAGGTTCAGAAGCTTCTAGACCTCAGGGCGGTGGAACCTGTTCCCCTGGGGGAGCAAGGGGAGGGCTTCTACTCTCGACTATTCACGGTGCTCAAACCCAACCTGGCTGGCCTGCGCACCATCCTCGCCTTTTCCCAGTTCAATCTTTCTCTTCCCGAAGAGAAATTCAAGATGATCACACCCTGCCAAATAAAGTCCTCTCTTCGGAAGGGCGACTGGCTCAGTGTTGTGGACCTTCAGGACGTGTATATGCACATCCTGATATGGGGGCCGCATCGAAAGTATCTGCGGTTCTCCCTGGGAGGGGAGTATTTCCAGTTCCGTTTGATCTCAACTCTGCGCTGCGTTCCTTTACGAAGATGTCGGTCATCGCAGCTTACCTTCGGCTACATGGCGTTCATGTATATCCGTATTTGGACGATTGGCTCCTACGCAGCCCTTGTCCACATGTGGCATTGAGCAATCTCCAGTCTCTTCTCCAGCTCCTGTTGCACCTCGGGCTTTCGGTGAACTGGCGGAAATCTTCCATGACAGTCTCCCAAGACCAGATCTTCCTGGGTTTTCGTTGGAACACGATCGACTCCAGGGTGTATTTGACGGCGGACAGGATTGCAGATCTATTTGCCACGTCTCTGCTCTTCATCCAGTTAGAGCACATGACGGCTTGGTGGTCCAGAGACTTCTGGGCCTCATGGCTACGTGTGTACTCGTTCTTCCTCTTATACGTCTCAAAACGAGGCGTACTCGGCTGGCTCTTCTGAGCTCTTGGTCTCAGGCTTCGGACTCGGGCTCCAAGATGATCCCAGTTCCGTCTTGCATGATGGCAGACCTTCTATGATGGTCCTACGGTGGGGGCCTCCTTTCAGGAGTCATGCCCACATGTGACGATTACCACGGTCTCCTCGCTCCTACGGTGGGGAGCAACTCTGGATCATCTGATCTTTGGACACCGCAGGACATGGCAGTGTCATAAATTATTTGGACCTCATGGCTGTTTTTCTGGTGCTGAAAGCGTTTCAACCATCCATCACGACCGGGTGGTCCGCGTCCGCACGGACAACTCGGTATCCATGTTTTACATCAACAAGCAGGGTGGTACCAAGTCACCGCCTCTTGTGGACCTTTCCATTCAGATGCGGGAATGGGCCATCCAGCGCTGCATTTGGCTGCTGATGGTGGACATTCTGGGGCAACTCAATGTGACGGCAGACTCACTCAGCCAGCAGACAGCAGCCAGCTACGAGTGGGAACTGAACTTTTAAGTCCTCCAACATCTTTCGCCAATGGGGCACTCCAGAAGTGGACCTTTTTTGCGACTGCGACAAACGGGGAACTTCCTCTTTATGCATCCAGGGAACGGTCTATGGGCCTCTTCTCTAGAGGATGCTCTCGAGATCCCGTGGCACAACATGAAGGCATGTGCCTTCCCACCTCTTCCTCTGATTCATCAGTCACTCCGCAATCTCAGGAATGCTTCAGATTGAACTCTCCTGTTCATAGATCCTTGGTGGCCAGCCAGCATCTGTCAGACTCCCTTTGCCAAACCGTTGAGTTGTCCTTATTGATTGGAGTTGAAGTATATATCTGCACCACCATCCATCTCACGGGTCCGGTTATCTCGTTTTAAAGTGCGTCTGAGCAAACTCCGACTCTATGGGCCGGTTGGAGGTCTCGGAGCACACTTGGTAGCAGAGATCGGATGGTTATCGATTAGAATAAGACCCATTCACCGTCAACATAAAGTAACTCTAGGTAGTTGGCAATATTACAAGTCCTTTGCCATTCGGCTGAGTAGACTGTAAAGCTCCCCGTAGACAGTGGTAGAGTAAAATAAAATCTGCGGAATGAGGTCTGAAGGGACCCGTGTTCCCCACATAACCCCTTCCCACTCCTACAGGCAGCTGAGCAGGAGAACGGCCAGAGAAGGTGATAACTAAGGCGGTGATCCCGAGCATCCAGAGAGGAAACATGCGAACGGTGAGTGAAAATGACTAATGTTTTGGCAAAAGTATATGACTTAGAACAAGTAAGGGAAAAGGTAACGGAGGGAGGCGGGAAAAACAAAATAGTCAGAAGTAGAGAAGAATGTGTGTATATATATATGTATGTATGTATATATATGTATATATAAAAATCTCACGTGTAGTTATGGTTAAAATGCTGTAAGTTTGGTCCAGGGGGGGGGCAAAGTTATAGGTAGGGTCCCAAAACTTCCTTTTCTCCCATAGACTGAATGGGGGAAAATTTTGCGCACGGCTACAGGCCAAACCGCTGGACGGATTTGCACCAAATTTGCAGCAGTGTCAGGGGCTTGTTCGCGAAAGCGTGCTTTTGTAAATTTTGTGACAATCCATCCAGTAGTTCACTAAAAAACGATCAAAAAGTATGTCTCTAAAAATAGTGATATCTATGTCCGCTCTGCGGTCACACTTCCCTGTTCACTCCATGGAGAAGATTGCAATTGGCTATTCCGTGGCGTGCTGCCCGCGACCATGTTGCACTTTCACCGATTGGTTGTGGCACAGCGTGAAGTGCGTCTTAATCTTTCGATACGTCCGCCATGTTTACTTCGTTTTCTGTTGAATGCGGACATTGCCGCTAATATACCTAAACGAAGAAGACACCAATGCACTTGTTACACTTATGGAACACCTGTTTCGAAAGGTGAGCATTAATGAGACGTGGTAGTAGAAAGTCAAACATTGATGTATTCTTGTTAGCACTGTCATACGGTACAGTGAAACTTGCTACTCATTGTACGAAATGAACTTACTGTGTCCATTTTACAATACATAAACAACATTACTGCAGTCAGGCTGGCATCCTACTGTTTGAAATCTAAGCCAGCCACCTGCACTATTTCGTACACACAGCACTTCCGCACGTGTACGGGAGTAGCGGTTCTCATGAATAGCCGCTGATACGTTGTTGCAAAATGAGAATGTATTTGCATTCGAAGTGAAGGCCACTTCATTTTCTGTTTCCAATACAAGCTCAGTACGGCCGCATATTTGTCGACACCCATAAGGGTCCGTTGTTTTTTAACCTTGAGGTACAGGGAAAGAGCAGAAATAATGCAGGGATTAACAGTTAGAAAAACTTATCATTTGATAAGGTTGTGCTTCAAAAACGTTTGCACCGACCATGAAATATTAGTTCCCGAAGAGGCACTCTTTGACATACACTACTGTCTGACTGCAGCAGACGCAATGGAGGCGGTCCACATCATGTAAGTGTATTTTTCCTGCCTATATACCGAATTGACATGACATTTTTACTTTGGGAAAAAAATATATTTTTCCTAATGAATTACAAGGTTTATGTGCCGTTGAATTTTTTTTTTTTCCCCATTATGGACATTGCACAGTGTCGCCGTTTGTAGGGTGCCACTACATTTCCCCAAATTAAATTAATATTTAGTAAAAAAGTATGTGTTACAACTTTGTTTTGTGCAGAGGTTGCGTATTGATACACATTTTATTTCCCGTTTCACCGCTCAGCTACTTCCAAACAAAAATTGTATTAATAAAGATGTTCCAACTTTCAGTCACGCTCTATTTATTTATTTTCTTTTTCCCCATTGTGGACATTGCACGTTGTCCCCGTCCATAGGGTCCCACTACATTTCCTCCTATTGAATTACATTTTTACTGAAAATGTTATGTATTACAACTTTGGTTTATCCAAAGGTTGCGTATTGATGCAGGTTTTATTTCCCCTTTCCCCCTCAGATACTTCCTTCCCTATTGCGATTGTCACGGATTACAGCTGCCTAGTGACAGCTTATTTACCCGTCAAATGCAACTGTTCATAACCGGTTGTCTGTGCGTCATAATTCACTTGGATGACCGTGTCGGACCTCTGTGTCCTTACGCTGCTGTTGCCATAAGGAGTAACATTCCATCCTTTCTGGTGGTGTAGATCACAGAGGTTGACGTCGTCTTGCACATCAATGTGGGAGGAAAACGACTACTGTGGTGGCAACGCTTACTTCCTGTGTGTGAAAAAAAACAACGTGGCCATTAACATTTTCATTGTCGACCAAAGAGACAAACTTACTACTTCTATGGAAATGTGAATAGAGCGATCATTTCGCACAGTTCATTGTGAAACACAACTACTCTACTAATTGCATAGGGCAATGATTTCACTCAGGTTATTGTGAAATAAAACTACTGTACTAATTCTTAAATGTTAGTGTTTTGTTTACAAATTTACTCTGTTTTCACAATGTGGCATGCTACGCTGCAGGTCGTAATGTGTTCTTTTGTAGGTGCTACATCACAGCACGTACGTCCATATGGTGCCATTTGTTTAAGCTTCCAAGGAACGTTATGGAGAAAGGTACAGCATACCACTTCCTTTGGCTATGGGAGGGTCAGGCCCATCTCATATGCTTTAGTGCCGTCAGGCCAATTTCTGTCACCGTCAGGCCAATATCTGTCACCCATATGCCCTATTAACCAACGTTAGTTCAAAATGATTAGTATCTTCTTAAAGGAGGAAAAATGAGGTAAGGTGCACAGAAATGTTTGTAAAATAATACATGCTTACACCCTCCCAATACTCATATCTTCACACCTTTCGACCTGTGCCACTTACGAAATTATGTGTCGAAAGGTGAGTGGTAATTGTGTAGCTTCCAGTAGTTCTAACGTCATTGCGCTTCCATTCAGAGTTTGTATGAGATTTCATGTAAACGTAAGTAGACTACTACTTTGCGTTTTATACGCACATTTTTACAGAAAATAATGACTACATGTACAACACATGTATGTAAAGGTCATTGACAACACCCGAAAAGCTTTGTGTTGTGCATGTGATAGTGTTTTTATATTTAACAAGTGTCGTCATGTACATAACAAATCAACGGTACAGCTTCCGTCTCTGAGGGGTAGCCTCGATGTATGGTTAGTGGCCACAATGTCGGGGATGTGGCTACAGGCCATTACTGGAAGGGACAAAACATTGCATTGAGGTTGCCATGTCCAAGTTCTTTCTCTTAACCATACATTTCTCAAGGAACACAAATGTGGTGCTGCCTTTACGGTCACACAGTTTCATTTTTGCTTTCTGCAGCCTGCAATGGAAAGCGAAGAAGGCTTTCTATCCAACACCCATCTTCCCTTTCTATGGTGGCCATCTTGAAAAAGGATTTGATTTCTTCAGCCGGGAACCAAGGGTGGATGTTGTTATAAGGGATAAAGAATATTCCTTCCTTGTTGACACGGGTGCAACACATTTGTGAATAAGTGAATGCAAGTTTTCCTTGTCCGGCGATGCTATTAATACTCAGTTTCACAGGAGCTACAAGTCGTGTTCCCTTTACAAACACACTTCCAGTCTCTATAGGAGAATATGAGATGAATGTGCCTCTATTATATTCACAACAAACCCCAGTAAACATTTTGGGTCGAGATCTAATGACAAAGTTAAATATGACAATCTTGTTCACGGAGGAGGGCATAGTATGCTCAACTCCAGGAATGCACTATTCAAACGTATGCGAAATTATTAGAGCATATGCAGGACACAAAGCCATGAGATCCATAAATATTCGCGTGTGGAATGCGCGTGCTAATGGCAGGGCTGCCAGGCCTTGCTGAGAAAACCATGAGGACCCAGACAAGTTTTTGTTAGGCCAAGAATACATATGCACGAGGAAAGGGGACAAGTATTTCCCTTAATAATACAGCCGCGATGCGAAGATGGGTGGTTTTGATCGTTGGTCATAATGATGAAGGCTGACAATGGTGCACAGTAATCGCCATTGAAGAGGGGTATAGATTGACTGACGTCACTGATGGCGATCTGTTTGATGAACAAGCAGACGAAGGAGAAACGTTGGAGGTGAGCCTCACCTTTTGGGTGAAAATGATCAAAAGAGAAGTGACTCAGAGAATGATGCTGGCACAGAACCGCCCCGAATATTTTGAGAGTGACATGGTCCAGGTGCCTGTCTCAGTATGGACAACAGGACCCTATGACATAGGCCTATTGAAAGGAGTCTGAGAAGTGAAGATTAAACTGAAACCAGGAGCGATTCTACCAAAAGCACGACAATATCCTATGTCCAGGGAGGCAGATGAATGGATTTTTTTTAAGACCATTTCTGCTATGATGGAGCAAGGCATGCTAGTGACGCCAGTCGACATGCAATACTGCAGTTTACCCTATCAAAAAATCAAAAGGGGGGTCTTGGAGGCTAATTCAAGATTTAAGGCCGATAAATGATATTGTTGAGGCAGAGTTCCCTTTAGTCTACAAGTCTATGTAATATACCTGCTGAGGCAAAATATTTCACGGTAATTGACTTGAAAAAATGCATTTTTCTCAATCCCATTGCGCTGTGACTCGCAAGATCTGACGTCATTCACGTTCAGACAGATGCGTCTGAAAAGCACGAGGCTACCCTAAGGGTACTGTCAGTCTCCTATCTTTAACAGAGTCATGCTGATGGACCTAAGCAATATCACATTAGAGAGTGTTATCTTGCAATATGTGGACGACATATTAATTTGTAGCACGACAGAGGAGCAATGCAGACACTATTCTGTTAAGCTATTGACTATATTGGCTGAGAAAGAATAGAAGGTTGACAAAGAGGAGTTACAGTATTGTCAACGAGACGTACTCTACATAGGTCAGCTAATCTCTCATGAAGGGAAAAGAGTTACCCCAGAAAGAGCTGAAGCAATACTAAACGCAGCCAAGCCCCACACGGTCACGCAGCCGCAAAGCTTCTTAGGCCTTTGCAATTATGTCAGTGCATGGGTCTTCGACTGCAGCTCCTACACCAAGCCATTGCTTCAGGCCCTAAAGAAGGCACAAGTGACGAAAGAAAAGATTGAATGGTCTGAGACCATGGAGGAAGGATTTGCGGAACTCAAGAGGCATTTGCACGGCACCCATTTTAGGAATCCCCAATTATGCAGAGGAATTGTACCTGTTCTCACCCACGGACTGCAGCGTTATGACAGCAGTACTCGGACAGAGGACCACACTAAGGTACAAGCCCCTAGCATACTATAGTGGAATTTTGGACCCAGTGATGAGAGGCCAATTCCTGTGTGAACAAAGTTTAGCTGCCGCAGTGTTCACCATAGAAAAGGCTACAACCATTGTGATGGGATGCTCAATGACATTGTAGGTTGATCACTCACTATTTGCCATCCTAGAGAATCCTAAAGACACACCGACATCTCAGAGAGCTTCTGCTTATGAAGTGAGCATATCGAATTCCTCAATCAAGCTAGTTCGATGCAAAATAGTGAACCCAACTATGTTCATAGCTGAGCCAGTCACTGAAGGAGAGCCAATCCATGACTGTGCTAATTATGAAGAATTCTATGATGAAATTCCCAGAGTGAAAGAGAATGCATTGGCCGGAGAAGTTATTTTCATTGGCGGTTCTTCGAGAATCGATCAAAACGATGGACAAAGATATACCGGCGTTGCTGTAATGAAGAGTTTCGAGTGCCTCTATATGCACGAATACTGTCCCATTATTCAGCACAAGCTGCAGAATTATTGGTGTTGATGCTCGCGATTGAGAATCACGCGGACCAGGAAGTAACAGTGTACAGTGACTCCGCCTATGTTAGGTCAACAGTACACCCATGTTTAGTGCGCTGGAAAAGGAGGGGCTACCTCTGAGCAGATGGCACGCCAGTACAGCATACAGCCTTGTTAGACTGATTAAGGCACAACAGCTCCCATGCGGCGCCCACACAAATGGGACATATTTTATCTCACGAGGAAATCAAGTAGCAGACATGGAAGCCAAGCGTATGGCATCCAAGAATGAGGCAATCATGGATACGGAAGTTATTAACATGAATGAGAGAATGAAAGTCGCACAAAGTACTCCGGAAAGTTATAAGAATATGGGACAAACACAGTTAATGGAACTCCAAGGGGAGGCACCACAGGAGGAAAGGAACTTATGGAAACAGTGAGGGTGTTCTTTAAACCCCTCTGACAGCTTGTGGCGACAAGACAGCACTGGTAAATCAGTAATGCCTATAGCCCTGTTAAAAATAGCACTGGAGCAGTTGCACTATCCAGCACACATGATAATAGAGAATCTAGCGGCAACGCTCGCGGAAGACTGGTTCATACTGAACTTAGCGGATCATGTTGCACTTTTTCTGGTGAACTGTATAATTTGCCAACAGTTCACAGCTGGGCACACATTGAAGGTAATTAAAGGAGTTATCCCAAGGCCTAACAGACTTTTTCAACACTTGCATGTCGATAGGATTAAAGTATGTGTAACGGGTACATGTATTTGTTGTGGGGTGTCCATTCTCTAGATGGATAGAAGAAGGTCCCTGTACACACCCAGTCTCTACCTGTTGCTTAGTATAAAGCACAAGTTCTCGTTTGCGTATCATCCGCAAGGTAACAGAATATGTGAGAAGCTCAATGGCTTATTAAAGGAAAGGATAGCCAAGTTGAAGCTTACCCTAAGAAAGGGATGGTTGCACTGCCTTCCTTTGGCATTGTATGCACTCTGGAATCAACCCGGTTCCGACCATCTTACGCCACACGAAATAGCCACAGGAAGAAGAATGCGCACTCCACTGACACCCCGAGAGAGAGCTAGATGTGATGCCCTGTCAACAGGAGAAATCTTAGGGTCTGAAATACAAAATTACTTGAATTGCATGACATCTTGTCTTACTGTAATTTCAGGCCAGCTGCAGCGACGACAAAAAGGGTGCAGGGCAGCATGGAACACAGAAGGAGAGATTACTGAAAGCACAGCTCAAGGACTTTGTGTTCCAACCGTTTTCCCTGGAGACACCATGTTGGTAAAAAATCATACAAGGAAAAAGTTGGGATGAGCTAAGGTTTAGCGGTCCCTTTACAGTAGAAGACTGCACTCCCTCTGTAGTAAAACTACAAGGCAGAAGAGCTTGGATCGTTTTGGGTGACATCAAGCTATACATCGGAGAAGGCCCCCTGCCTGCAACCCAGCACGAAGAGACTACAGACGACGGGGAAGAATCACAGCACGTACAGACAAGATCCATGACGAGGAAGGACGCATGAGCAGCAGCAAAGCAAAAACAGAGCTTTTGTGTGAAAGTTGTGGTTTCATTTTGGACATTCCTCCAAGCAAAAAGGAGGACAATGACATAAAAAACGGACATTCTGTGCATCCTAGTTGCAGGTTGAAGAAGAAAAGTGCATTTACACACCACAACATAATCTGTCAACTTTGAACTTTGGATTGAGGCACGCTGAAGCCTCAATAAGGAAAAAAGAACATGCAAAATTTTGATCGAGGACACATAAGCTGGAAGAAAAACCAGTATCCTGACTCTTTCCGCACAATAACCTTGTTCGGAATCACTTTGTTTGTTTGTTTGTTTGTTTATTTTATTTGTATGGCGCTCCAGACCCAGAGGTAGAAGGGCGCTTAAGAAATTGGTTACAGAGTTGAGAAGTATCTGTGTGTTGCATACTTCGTACAAGTTTATAATATATACAGTGGTCAATAAACAGAACATATGCAGTACGTACAATATACAATTTTCAGAATAAATGCAGTGTCTAAGCCAGTATCCGCACGGGTCTAGGGTTAGTGGTGTTATTCTTTGTTTAGCAGCCAGCTGATGACCTGCTTCCTAAAGATCTGGAAGGATTCGACAGTTTTGATGTTAAGCGGTAGGGAGTTCCAGAGTTGGGGGGCAAGCACTGTGAAGCTTACCCCTCCAGCTCTTTTTAGGTGGAACCTGGGCACTAGTAGGCAAAGAGTGTTGGAGGATCTGGTGAATCTGGTGGCAGGTTTCAGGGTGAGTTTATTAGCTAGATAAGGGGGTGCTAGGTGATTGAGGGCTGTGTACGTGAGTCAGATGATTTTTAGATCAATTTTTTGGCATATGGAAAGCCATTTGCAGGCTTTCCTAGTGGCAGAGATATGCTCTTGTCTGGGAATGTTGAGGGCTGCGCGCAAGGCGTTATTTTGTATTACCTGCAATTTATTGAGTACGGATTGATTAGCGCCTAGGTACAGGCTGTTACAGTAATCCAGTTTGGATTGTATTAGGGCCCTGGCAAGGGTGAGGCAGCTGTTGGGTGATAGGAAGGGTCTGCTGGCCCTAATGAGCTTGCCGGTATAGGCAGCGGCTGAGGCGGTCATATTGGTGTGTTTGCTAAGGTTGGCGTTGGCATCTAGATAGAAGCCAAGGGTTTTTACGCTTTTGGCTATGGGAATGGAATGACCATCGATGGTGATGTTATTATAGCTAGGGTCAAGTTTAGAGTGTTGGGGGAACCAACAATTAGGAGCTCTGTCTTCTCATCATTCAGGCAGAGACCATGGGAGGCCATCCATGCCTGAATGATGGAGAATATTTTGTTGATCCGGGCGGAGTCGTCTTGGTAATTACCAGAGATAGTGAGGAGTATCTGGGTGTCATCTGCGTAGTTTGTGTAGGTGACACCCAGATGGTCCAGTTGGTCAAATAGAGGCTTTGTAAATATGTTGTACAAAGTGGGGGATACACAGGAACCTTGTGGGACCCCGCATGTGACGGGGATGGGGTCTGCTGCAGCTGTAGTGGAAAAGACTCGTATGGTTCTGTTAGCCAGGAAGGATTGTATCCATGTGATGGCAGGGGAGGAGAAGTGGGCTGCGGTGGCAAGGTGATTACAGAGGACCTCATGGCTGACCAGGTCAAAGGCCGCTGAGAGGTCTAGGAGGAGTAGGATTGCGGCATAACCTTTGTCTTTAATTTCATCAATCTGGCTTTTGAGATCAACAAGGGCGGTTTCAGTTCCGTGTTGAGGTCTGAAGCCAGATTGGCGTATTCCTGAATTTGGATGTAGGCGACTCTGTCCAGGATTTTCAGTAGGAAGGGGACAGTGGTGAATGGGCCTGTAGTTTGTGGGTGTGGCCGGGTCGAGGGATTGTTTTTTCAGGAGAGGGAGAACCCATGATTGTTTTAAGTTGCTGGGGATGGAGCTATTGGTGAAGGATAGGTTGATGAGTTTGGTGATGAAGGGGGAGAGCTCTTTGGCTGCATCTTTTATGATTTGAGCCGGGCAGCTGTCTCCTTTACAGTTAGAGGGTTTCAGGGAGGTGATGATTTTTTGAACTTCCGGGATGGTGACTTTTTTGAACGAGAAGCCTGCGCTCGTGTTGTTAGGTGTGGGTGGGCTAAGGTTGGTGACATTGTTGTTGAAGAGTTGTTGCTGTTTGTTTTTGATTTTAGTTTGGAGTCCTAAAATTTTATTGTTGAGGGCGTTCTGGATGTTGGTGCACCGGGATTTGTCTTTCAGGCAGATTTCCGGGGTCGAAATAGGGTTTTCTAGTTCCTTCAGAATTTTGAATAATTCTTTAGTGGAGGATCCTGCCTGAGTGATCCTGGTGTTGTAAATATCTTTATTGGTCCGGATTATCTCGCTTTTGTAAAGTGAGGATAAGTTAGTGAGGTTGGATTTGTTTTCCGCAATGGAGTTAGTCTTCCAGGTGTGGTGAGCCTTAGCTTTCTCTTTCCTAAGTAGTTTCAGCTCAGGGATGTACCACGAGTTCAGGTGAGCTTTGGGTTTAGCTTTGCGTATTTTCAAGGGGGCAACGGTGTCCATTGCTTTGGCCATGGAATCATTGAAGGTGTCAATCAGCAGGTTTAAGTCCGTGTTAGCTGGGAGAGCATTGAGGGTAGGTAAGACCAGTGGTAGTAGGGCTTCAGCAGTGATGTTGCGTTTATTCCTGGTGGGGCATGCTGGTGCCATGGGGTGCTTATTGGGCAGTACCTGATTGGTGTTAACCTCAAGGGGGATCATGTGGTGATCGGTCCAAGCCAGAGGTTGGGGGTCTTTGCAGGTTGTGTTGCAATTGTGGGTTGCTACCCAATCAAGGGTTCTGCCTTTTTGGTGGGTAGGGAGTACAATGAGTTGAGTGAGGCCATGATCGGTTAGGACATTGGCTAGGGATGCAGCAGGTGCATCGTTTGGGTCTTGGTAGCCGAGGTTGAAGTCTCCGAGGATCATGATTTGTGCTGTTGGTTTTGAAATTTTGGTGATGAGGGAAGTGATGTCTTCTTCGAAGGTCCCAGGGGAGCCTGGGGGTCTATATATGAGGTGGATGGTTATCGTGGCTGTGGGGGAGGTTTGTAGTTTGGTTGTGAGTAACTCACAGGATGTGAATGCGAGTGTGTCGGTTGGTCTAAGGCCTAGGGCGGATTTGGAAATGATTGCTACGCCTCCACCTCTGGTGTTAGGTCTGTCCGCTCTGAAGATAGTGTATTTGTCTGGGATGGCTAGCGATAAATAGGGTCCGGACGCCTCATGAAGCCAAGTTTCTGTTAGGGCTAAGAAGTCAAGGTCATTGGTAAGGATGATGTCTGCAATTTCTGTGGGGTGGGCAGCCAGGGATCTGACGTTGAGTAGGGTGCCTTTTAGTGGGGGAGGAGTGGTTTGCTTGGTGCAATGTGCTTTGACTTAGTTTTGGTGTAGGGTCTGGAGTTAGGTTTAGAATTTGTGGTGGGGAGCCTGGAGCCTAATCTGTCGTTGCGGGTTGTGATGTTGGGAATAAGGGAGAGGGGGGTTGGCCCGGGCGGCTTAAAGCGGGTGGGAGGTTTGCTGGTCGTTTTGGTTCGGTTAGACTTAGCAATGGGATTGTGGTGGCTGTTGGTGGGTAGGCCATGGATGAGGATGGATGTGGAGGTGAGAGGGTGGTAGTAAGTGGAGGGGAAAGGGGGTGTGGAGGGTAGGAACGGAGTGGGGCAGGGGATAGGGTGGTGTCTGGGGCACCCTAGTTTAGCCAGGCCGTCCTGGTGGGCTATGTAGCTATTGTTGCTACAAGGTACATTGTCCTGTATTAAGCAGAAAGGGAACATGGTTAGGGCGAGCCAGAAGATCATGGTTTGTGGATAGCGGTGGAGTCTAGTGGCGCTGGTGGGGAGCAGGTCAGACTAAGATAGGTGGTGGCTGGTTAGAGTCGGGTAGAATTGGTCAGGTACCGCCTGTGCACTATAGTATCTAGATTGGATACAACTAGTTGTGAGGTTGGAGCATACAGCAGGGGCACCTAGATGTGACAATTCCTGACATTGACTAAGATGCATACATCAGAGGGTCTGTTAGCGACCATAGGGTACGACATAGTTCTAGTGGTCTGTGTGTATCTGCCTTGCATCACAGTAAGGTTTGGGAGAGATGTGCAGCTGTGAGCAGTGTGTGCGGAGGACACAGAACACTGAGTTCTGAGTACAATTGTCATATAATGGTTGGGCAGCTGCAGTGACTAAAGCATTGACCGTAAGGCGCAACACAGTCTAAATGTGGTCTGCTATTGACCATAAGGCACAACACAGTCTAAATGTGGTCTTGTATTGACCATAAGGCACAACACAGTCTAAATGTGGTCTGCTATTGACCATAAGGCACAACACAGTCTAAATGTGGTCTGCTATTGACCATAAGGCACAACACAGTATAAATGTGGTCTGCTAGTGACCATAAAGTGCAGCATGGACAGTGAGGTCAGTTAGTATTCATGAGCCAAACAGGTATCAGGCTCTATAGATAGTCCAACACTTGCCACCGGAGTAAGCGGGCGAGTGCAGAGCGAGGCAGCAAAAGGAAACAGTGTAGATGATTGGGTGATATATTGTGCGTCTTAGCAGCCAAGACCAGGTAGGCTGCAAACTATAGCTAGAACGCCTAGATTCAGAGTCCCCGTGGGACGCTATAACACTTAAGACTGGTTTACTCACATGGCCAGGTGGGTATATGGGTGCTTGAAAGCATTGGCACAGCAGTGACGCCTCGTTGGTCGAAAAAGCATTTAACGGAGTCCCAGGATAGTTCTGCAGACGGGGTAGCGGGTGTTCCGGAGCCTTTACTTGCCAGAACTAAGGGGCAGCATCTGTGGCCCAGGCCCACAGTGCTCCGAACGGGCTCAGGAACAGGCCTTTGTATGGCCTTCGGACTGGCCGGCGATTCCGCCTGCCGGCGGATCCTCGTGTTGAAATCGAGGTTCAGCCTCGGTTTCGCGCCGCACAGCGCCCGGCATGGGCGAGTCAGGCGCCGTATGGGGACAGGGTCAGGCAGGCCCTGCTCCGTGTGGCTCGCTCTGAGCCTGGATCCTCTGCTGGGCTGGGGGGGCTCCTGCCCTCATCCCTCAATGAGGATGGATGAAGTGGGGGGACCTGGGGCGCAGGAACAGGCCTTTGTATGGCCTTCGGACTGGCCGGCGATTCCGCCTGCCGGCGGATCCTCGTGTTGAAATCGAGGTTCAGCCTCAGTTTCGCGCCGCACAGCGCCCGGCATGGGCGAGTCAGGCGCCGTATGGGGACAGGGTCAGGCAGGCCCTGCTCCGTGTGGCTCGCTCTGAGCCTGGATCCTCTGCTGGGCTTGGGGGGGCTCCTGCCCTCACCCCTCAATGAGGATGGATGAAGTGGTGTCCCACAGTAGCGACATCACCAAAGATGTGGTGACATACTTCGATCTAGTGCTAAGATCGTACCCGTCAGTGGTGGGGAGGCTCACCAGTGTCACTGACTTTCTTCAAGATCCTGAAAACTAAAAGTCGATGGAGATTGCTCACTGTCCTTGCTGAGCAGTTCCTCCTACTTCCTGAATACAGCGCGGAAAAGCCAAATGTCCAAAGCGGAGAAGGAAGCAAATGAGCTTATCAACGTATTGTTCTTTCGCCTAATTGAAGAGTGTCGAAATCTTGTCGGGAGAACGACGGATGTATTAACTTTCCTTCGCGATCCAGCAAATGCAGAACGTCTAAGCATAATCCTAAATAGCATAATAATACAAGTTGCTCTCCAGGCAAACGGAAATTGCAGACACTGTTCATAGTGAAGTGAAAAGCAACCAGTCTCAAATCCCAGAAAAAACAGGACAGATGTCCCTATCAGAAGAAGACAGCAGGTTGGCTAGCAACGTGTTATTTCGCCTTATCGAGGACTTTCCAGAGCTAGTGGGGAGACCTGTCGATGTTGACGTTCTCACATACATCAGAGACCCAGCAAATTTGGCAAAGATGGGCATGCTCCTGCATGGCATTGTGATGCAAATCGAACTTTCTAACCATCAGCACAACTATTTGAGAAGATTTTAAACTTTCTGCCGAGGGACAGCTCGAGAGAGCAGTGTCAAAGATTTCATTTATTTTATTTTTCTTTAAATTATTTGTGCTGACAAGGACACAGCATGTCTTCGGGAATGAAGCAGATCAGAGGCGGAGTCTGGGAGTTAGTATATTTTGAACATGCACGGTAAAGAAACCTGTTGAATTATTGCTTGATTTTGACACTCCCCATAGCCTAAAAAAGAGAACTGTATCCAGACTGATAGACAAATCTAGTGGTCAAGCTAAGAGAGAATTGTTTCAATACCTGCAGCCCGCAAACAGAACCAAACAGAATCCAGAGACAATATTATTTAGAATTTGTATTTAAAGTTAACACCTTTTACAGATGATCGAGATGGGGGTCCAGACCAGTACACTAGTCCTCCCACAGGAGGAGAAACAGTCATATTTTTCTGGAAGTAGATGTTGCTGACTTGCTTACAGAGGCATAATGTATTTGTGTATTATATTCATCATTATTTTACTGTCATTAACGATCGGAACTAAATTTTTTATAGGTGTACGAAGCGTTGCAATTCCAGTACATCCACCTAATGATGTACATATGACACCCACAAAAGCACCCAGATCCTTTATAGTAATTCCAGTCCCTAGGAGATCTGATAAAGCAGTGAATGAACTTGAGATGGATTTAATCAGTAATAACACACATACACGAATGGTAACAAGCAGAGTGAAAAGCCAGAGACAGGGTCGGCAAAATCTGAATGGAAAAAGAATACTGACAACTACACACGCAAACATTGAATGCACATACACCAAGCCTAGTGTCAATGACTGTAGAACCACAATCTAAAGCAGTGGAGAAGAGACTGCCTACTGTGAGAAGTTTCACTGTAAGTGAAATGCAATGACGAATGGCCAAAACTGAACTCTGGAAGAAACAAAAGGAGCTGAAGAATAAACCCACAGAGACAGCATTGCCGAGCATGTATGTTCCAGTGAAAGGGACAAGTAGAAGTTCTACAGTAAAGCCATAAACTGAACCAATGCCAGAATGGATGCAGACATTTCTAACCAGAAAGAAAGATATATGAGGACAAGGAAAGAACTGCCAGACTCTTGTCTACTCAAATGGCACAGATGAGGAGACCTGCACCATGGACCAGGATACCTGAGAATCCTCCAGCAAGAAAGAGCCATATAGATGCATTCAGGGATGTAGTTATAGCAAACTACTACATGAAAACATTAAGGATCAAGAGAAGCATGCACAGAGACGACAGTGAACTAAACGATTACTTGGACAGCACAGCACATCTGGGAAACATTTGCTACCAACACATGAAAGAAGTCGGAAGACGAAGTTCAGAAGGGGAATGCTTTGTTTGTGCATTCCTACCATACAGCATGGGGAAGTCCAAGATCTTCGTATCTGTGGAAATTAATGTCCAGACAGCACACACTTTCGCACGTAGCAATGTGCAAGACCAGAGGCCAGTTCATGGGTAGTGATGCCTCACTGAAATGGGCAACTGAAGCAACTGATCCTGATGAAGATGATTATGTTCAAGACATAAAGACAAGAAACCGAGATCATACCAAGAATTATGTGATCAGGTACGAGAAACCTGGAGTAAAAGGAGCTAAAATCAGATGGGAAGTGAACCAGAAGCTAAATGTCTAAGGAAAAACTCCAGAAGAGGCTCGAAATTGGAAAAACAGAGGCCAAATGCAGATTTGGGGAACAGTGCTTTCACCAGACGGATGGGAGAAAGCAGTAGTAATTTGCAGGGCATGGATGGTTCTTGGAGCCTGCAAAGAAGCAATTGAGAATTCACAGAGACTATGCAAGCCCTTATGGCCAAGACTTGCAAAATTATTGACATGGGTCGAAGACCCAGGAGGACCTTTGCAGATAGTGCCACTGGAAAGCCCAAAACTATGCTTCAGGAATAATGGCACCAGAAAAATGGGAGAGAATCAGAACTGTGGACGAGTCTTTGATGCTCCAAGAATGATACAGGGTATTGCAGTAATTCTGGATCCATTATTGGGCATGTGGATCCAGAGCATGCATCAGACTGCCAAGAAACTGGGGAGGTATATGAACAATAGTGAATGTCCACGTGTGAAAACAAAATCAAAATATCGAGGCTGAGTACCCTAAAAGGAAATACACCGAACACAGGTTACAAAGAAACATACAAAGTACTTTATTTTATACTGAATCCAGTTACAAAAACAGAGCAAAATCAGATGCTATCGGCCCTCCGTACAACACAACAAACTCCAGCGTGGTCCAATGTGTTCAGTGAGAGACGCTGTACATTAGAATGCATTGGCTTTTTATATTTTCTGTGAGCCCGATGTCAAGCCCCACTTCGGGTTAATATTCCATTAAAACATCACCTATCTAGGGTTCATGCCGAGTCTCGAACATCCGCAAATAACTGGTTTGCTTTTAATACATATATCAACAAGCCTATACGGCAACTGTGTATTCTGGGATTTTCCATGTAAGTCTTCTTAAACATTAATACAATGTGGTTTAAAGAAGTGTTCTAAGTTCAGTATTTGAATACATTGTCTTTATAGTATACTCGTGGATTAGTTTCATTGCACGAGTAATCCCTTACACACAGGACAACGAAGGACAAGGCCTCAGTTCACGACCTCAACAAGTGGCCTGCAGGCAAGTTACATATTAGCTATGTACAGAGGTCAAGACGGCCATGTTGTATTCTTGGAATGACATCGTCCACCATTTTAACTCACCGGGTGACTTTACAAAGCAAACCTAAAATGGCGGATTGACCTAAAATGGTGGCTTACATTGATCTAAAGGTCAGGACCTTGCAACACAGATTCTTTTGCAAGCGACTTTCGAGCAACTTGGCCTAGGCCGATATACATATATCTATTGCAATAGGAGGCACAATATAATTTCTCTTTTGACAAACCCTCCTTTTGGCCTATGCCAAGTGCTAAGACTACTTTGGATCTCCTTGCAAATAACTCCATGCATCATTGTCCATGCACCCTGAATCACTGTCGGAAATATCTATTGCCATTAGGTCATTTGCTAAAATTTCTTTCAACACATATTCTTTGGAAGTTTTATCTGGGGCATACACTTTATGTCCTATCGAACCTATCGCTTGTGCACAACATCCCCCTAGCATCGAACACATACCAGGTAGACACTGAATACAGCAACATACATTCCCAAAATAATCAGCAAGACGGAAAGTACCTTCCAACCCCAAGATCGCAAGAAGTCCCAGAACCAAGAGCTAAGATCCCAGTTTCCCTCGGGAACATGCACTTCGGAACTAAGGACGTGCAGATTCTGTATTGCCTTGAAGATGGTTGGGGAGGAATCTGGTACGAAAACACAGCAAGCGGACCCCACTAATTTACACACACCACCACGTTCAGCCAGAATGACATCTAATGCCATCCGGTTTTGAAGTGCTACTAGTCTTATCGCCTTCTGTTCTAACGTCATATTATAGAGTTTGTCTGTGGACCGGTTGATGGTTCTCTCCAGTACTCTCGCTAGTTTTCTAATGTCTTCTGAATTCGCTATCTGGCCCCAAAATGGCACAACTGATTTTGCTATATCTCCCAAGATTTGTGCTGGGGTGTCACCATTCTCGTCCCACCGTGGACAAGCCTTTGAAACTTCTTTTTTACTAGCTATAAACACCCCAGGTAACAGGATCCCTGCCAATCCCTGGGCAACCATGGGAATGCTACATTACCGCAGACAAAGTAGACAGGTTCGCCTACATACAAAGGTCTGTTTTCCCCAGTCATATTTGCAACGTTGGCACAACCTAGAAAATCTCCCATTGACTGAGTTCCATTCCTCTGTATGCAAAAAGAAACTGAATCAGTGCTATGATTAACAGTGTAAGAAGGAGGCATGGCATCCTTATTGCCTATCGGAGCCATTTTAAAGGAAATCAAAGATTGGAAAGGACGAGACAGTCCGTCAGAAGGCCTAATAGAAGTAACTTTAGGTTTACTCCTGTTTGCAAAAAGCGAGCATCGCAGGGGATTCAAAACAGGTTTCTCAAAACTATTCAAATTGGTGCCATCCCTGAGATGCCAAAGAACAGTGCTCTGAGAGAAGCATAGCAAGCAGTTGTCAAAGGTAAAGGATGAATATACCAACCTAGCCCCTTATCCCCGTGTTGCGGTAAATGTGAGCAGACCCAACAGTTAGACTTATTAAAAATGGCATACGTAGCATTCATGATAAATAACAGTGTTATTGTGGTACCTTTGTCTATGCTGAGAGTCCCTAGAGGGCAGAGTATGCAAATGTACAAAGGGAGTAGGAACAATAGGTATACTTTCAGTAGGTAACAAAAGTTCTAAAGAATGAGTTTCCTCAAGGTACCACAATCCTAAGGCAGCAACTATTAAAAACTCAAATATCATTATAAAAACACAGCAATACATTTTCGGGGCCCAGGCGTTTTGTCCATCCTCCCGGTTGGTCACCCCCTTATTTACAAGTCCCATACGAGCGGTAGCAGGCATTGTAATCTTCAGACGAATACCCCAATGTTCGTTGCTCCCTCGAGCGACTTCTTAGTCCTTCCACAACCCTAGCCAGCAGAATCCCCTTTCTCAAATCTGGGCAGAAACAAGCCCTCGATGAGCGTTTTCTTCTTTTAATGCACAGCCGAACCATGCCGTAAGTCTATTTTCTTGGACGCAGATTGTACCTTACTTTTCCCAGTACTGATTGATCCGGAAACAATATGTCGTCACTTCCTGGTGGAAGCAACGTGTCGGAGATAGGTGAAGATGCCGAATTTGAAATAGCAGTTTCTGGATGCAAAACCTTTGGAGAGTGTGGTGACAAAATGGCAGCTTCCCCAAGCCTCACGGGCTCAGAGATTCTCCGACACACTCTCAGTGCTACTTACTGCTTTGGGATAATTGGTTGCAGTATCAGCGAGGGGTTCTGTTTCTTCTGTAACGTGTGGCACTGGGTGAGGAAGTTTCTTGACGTGAGACGCGTGGATCCAGTTCTTTTTCCCAGAGACCCGCACCGCAGTTTGGGTGACCAACAGGACTTGGAACGGCCCACGCCAGTGAAGCGCAAGGCAGGAAGAGAGCTTGAATGCTTTGACGAGCACCCAGCTTCCAGGCCGTATACTGTGGCCCGGGCCTTCATATCGCACAGGTAAAGCTTCTCGTACCTAGTGATAAATCAAATACAGGTTTTTAGTCAACTGACTGCAATAATCAGAAAGTAATACATTTTCAACATTTCTCAATGAATTGCATTTAGGAAGGTTCCAAATATTGGCGGGTTTCCCCATTACCACCTCAAATGGAGAGAGCCCAGTCTTAGTTTGAGGGGTTGTACGCATGGATAATAACGCGATCGGTAAGATGTCCGGCCATTTTAATTTGGTGCTGGCACACATCTTAGCGAGCTTGTTCTTGATGATACCGTTGTGTCTTTCTACTAGTCCTGCGCTCTGAACATGTCTGGCCGAATGGAACCGTTTGTCAATTTGTAATGCCGCACATATCTGCAGAATTACAGCAGCGACAAAATGTGGACTATTGTCCGACCAGATAACTCTTGGTAGCCCGAACCGCAGGAAGTATTCCCTTAACATGGTTTTTGCAGTAGTCATGGCTGTAGCATCTTTAACAGGGAAAGCCTCAACCCATTTACTAAAAGCGCAGATAACCAACAGCACATATTTTTTATTATCACATCGTTCCATTTCAATAAAGTCCGTGGATAACTTCTAAGGGGACAGAGGGTGGCCCAAAACTTCCCCTTGGAGTTACTGTCCCCTTTTCCACATTGTGTTATAGGCAAATCATGCAATTCTGGACGTAGCGCTGGGCAATTTTTGAAATTTTGTCATTTACCCAAACTTTATCTAACATTTTTGTCATCTTCTGGGCACGTACATGCGTAGGACCATGGGCCATGATGACCATCATCATTACATACGCGTCAGGGAGTAGCCATTTCCCTTCCGCTATATCCACCCAACACCCGTCATCATCAAGTTTCCCCAAGACTTCAGCCCACCTTTTGGATTCTTCTAACGTGGCATCAGCTTGGATATCCCGTACAGACCCAACACCCTCATCCATTGCATAAGCATTTACAGTCTCCCTCGAAACATACATCTCCGTAAGGGAATCGGTAGAAGTTTGTCTAGCTATTTGATCAGCGAAAGCTTTCCCGTTCCCTATATCATCTGTAACCTTTCGATGTGCTGCACATTTCATAGCTGCTAACTGAGGAGGGAGCGCACGCGCTGAGAGTAGTTGTACTGTTAGGGAGCCATGTTGGATTTTTGGTGCCATGTGAAGTTAGGAAACCTCTCTCTGACCAAAGTTGTGAACCACCCCAGAGACATACTGACTATCAGTATATATATTTACTGCAAGCCCTTCGGAAAGTTCACAAGCTCGGGTCAATGCTATAATCTCTGCGGCCTGCACAGAATTATGCATGATTCTCTTAGTTTCCACAACCGTGCTTAATGTAGTGATTGCGTAAGCAGCTGTGGATGTACCATCCGGAAGTTTGAAGCAAGAGCCATCACAGAACAGCTCTCTTTGCGGATTATCCAAAGGAGTGTCTTTCAAATCACCCTTTGTCTCTTGTTCAGTCGTATACAGACAGTCATGTGACTCTTCATCGCCGCAAGTAGTATCTTGCGGGAAAGGTAGGAGTTCAGCCGGATTAAGAACACAACACCTCTTAATTTGAATGTGAGGAGCAAACAAGATCAATTCATATCTCGTCAACCGTGCAGAAGTGAGGTGTTGCGTTTGGGTTCGGTTCAGTAGAACATCTACAGAGTGAGGCACCATCAGGGTTAGATCATGGCCTAGGACCATTCCTTCACTCTGTTTTACAGACGCAGCAGCGACCGCTTGTAAACATCTTGGCAAAGCGCATGCTACAGGATCAAGGGCGGAAGAAAAGTAACCGCACGGCCTATTCTTCCCTCCATGTTCCTGCGTTAGTACAGCCAAAGCACATCCATCACATTCATGTACAAACAACACAAAGGCCTTTTCATAGTTTGGTGTGCCCAAAACTGGTGCAGAGCATAATGCAGTCTTAAGCAAGTCAAACGATTGCTGGTGTTCCGCGTTCCATGGCAATGGCGAAGAAATGCCCTTCTTTGTCAAAGCCAACATCGGTTTGATCACTATTGAAAAATGTGGGATCCACAACCTACAGTAAGAAGCCATACCTATCAAGGCTCGAACTTCCTTCTGTGTTTTTGGGACCGACATGCCAGAAATGTTATTCTTTCAAGTGTCAATCTTCTTCCCTCCTTTGACAGGAGATGGCCAAAATAGGCGACCTCCTGGCAACAATATTGAAATTTTTTAAGCAAAGCTTTGTGACCTTGCTTAGCTAGATGGATAAGTAATAACACAGTGCCCTCCTTACAGGCGCTCTGAGTCAGCAGCTAAAAGCAAGTCATCAACGTACTGAAGCAATGTACAGGTAGAGGGCAATTCAAGGGTATCAAGCTGTTCTTTCAAAGCCCTACTATATATGCTAGGACTCTGTGTACCCTTGAGGTGCACGAATAAATGTGAACAAGCGTCCCCCTAAGGTGAACGCAAACAAGTATCTACTATCCTTGTGTATAGGAATACTAAAGAAAGCATTCTTTAGATCCACAACACTAAAGTAAGTAGCTGTAGCTGGAATCATGGTTAAGATTGTCGTCACATCAGGCACAATTGGAAATTGTGGAGCAACGACTTTATTAATGGCACGTAAATCAATTATGAAACTGAATGGAATTGCATTATCGCCTTTCTTGTACATGGGTAAAATCGGACTATTACACAATCTTCCTGAAATTTCTTCAATCACCCCGCGATGCACAAAATCTGAAACAATGCATTTCAAAGCTCGCTCGCCCTCAACTGAAATCTTGTGCTGGGGAATGCGTGGCAGCTCAATTGCGTGTTTCAAAACTATCTTAACAGGTTCAATCTGTAAAAAGCCGACATCATTGTCGTCAACAGCCCACAAGCTCTCTGGTACATGAATGAATTCTGGCGGCAAAGGTCTAGTCAAGAATTGCGAGACAGAAAATTGCTGTGGTGAAATCGTCAAGCGCACTCCATCAGAAGAACAATAGATCACTGCATTTAATTCTTTTAACAAATTCAACCCCAGCAAGTTCTCTCCACAATTCGAAGTCAACAGAAATGGACAGTGGTCCGTAAAGGGACCCAAAGAAATGGGTACCAGCGAAGAAACCGGACAAACAACTGGTGTGCCAGAAAACCCTACAGAAACATTGGTTTGCCCTGACAGTGGAATGTTAGGAACCCGTGAATGATCAATGGAACACTTCTGTGCTCCAGTGTCTATCAAAAACTGATGTTTCCTATTTCCCACCATCAATTCAATGTAGGGACCTTTCTGATTGACGGGAATAGGTGTAGGTTCCAAACCCTGCTTCGGGCAATCCTAACGAAACAGAATGTCATCAAAAGGAAGCTCTTCAGATACAAATGCAGTGGAAGGATGATCAAATATGTTCCTGGTGTCCACACTCGAAATCTGATTATCCTGCGAGAAAGGTTGCTGAGGATCCTGTGTAAACTGACCTCTACCAGGGCCCCCTACACCCGGGCGACCTCTGGATCGTCTACCCATATTCCCGAATGTGTTATTCGACCTTTGTCGAAGGACGGGGCATTGTGCACGCCAATGACCCTCTGGACGACAATAGGCGCACTGGTTAATGTTCACAGGACCCAAGGGCACATTCCTTTGCGGGACATATTGACCTCTAATCTGAGAACTACCCCCTCTGGGGCCTCTAACAATTTGCTGCAATAGCACTTTAGTTTTCAAAGCACCTTTTCGTTTTTCAACTCTATCTTTTTCATTATTGACATGGTTCTTGTAGTACTGAGCCATGTGCAGTACTTCTGATTGCGATTTCGCCTGGGAAGCGCTCTCAGAAGACATAATTTGTGACTGGATGTCGGGCAGCAATCCACGCACAAATTTGTCCACAAATAACCTTTTCCCAGACTCTGTGCCTAGGTCTTGTCCACTGAAATCCGAGAATACATGTTCAAACCGATTAAAGAACTCGGTAGCACCCTCAGACTTTACTTGGACACAGGCCGTAAGTTTGTCCCATATAATTCTTTTCTCTGGAATTGTGGTTTTCAATTTTGCAATTATTCTATCAGGCAAAGTTAATATCACCTGAGGCGGTCTCTCACCAGCTGGCCTTTCTCCATAGAGTCTAGTTATATTTACCCATGTATCTCCCAACCCTGGCACGTCGTCTATAGTTCTAACTTGCTTCCACAAATCTACAGGCAGGAGTACAGGGAATAACTAATCGATATCGCCTAAGGTGAACACTGAGGATTGCAAGACGGACTCTATTTCTTTATAGAATCCTGTCGGATTTTTCCTAATATAAGGAATAGATTGCCTAATAGTATTCACTTCCTTTCTTGAGAACGGGAAGTGAACGAACTGCGATACATAATGTGCAGGAATGTTCACAGCAACTATACCGTGTGCAACATCGGCCGCAACCTCAACCTTGGGGAGAAATGTCGGAGGAACCTCTCTCATCAGCAACTGCAAAGTAGGTGACTCCGAACGCTTACTAAGCAACAGAGCTAAATCAAGCGCTAAAGCAGTCGAAGTGTCAAGTGAAAAATCTCTCTTGTAAATACTCAATAACTCTGTGGGACAACTAATCTTTCTTTTTACACAATCATCCTGTAGGTACTCTATCATTACCTGTATCACTTTCCTCTGCATTTCTGGCGTATACTGACTATATGTGTCATATACTTCAACTGGAGTTATCGACATATCCGAAATCCATCTAAGTGCGTCCTTCGTACTAATTCGTACTTCCTCAGATATCGATTTACGACAAGGAACCAGTTCTGTACATACATACTTTCTTCCTCGTCATCCTCATTCTGCAACTTTTCTAACTCCTTTCTATACCCAAATAACCTCTCGACATGCTCATTTACTTTCTCCACAGTGTCTCTAGAAAACGCTAAAGTATTTAGATCCCTTAATCCTTGTGGGAGGTCTGTATTATTTAATTTTCCCCACATTACACATGACTGAATCCCTAAACCTTCAATAAAAACATTTTTCTCAGGAAAATCATCCATATTACAAAGTGTGGCAAAAACATTAGCTTGATCATCCTTCTCCATACAATACTTAGCCCATGCCATTGACTCACGTTTCTTCTCTGGTGGTACAGTATTGTGAGTGACAACCTTTGACCCTGCACCTCGATCGACTACAAGCGGTTCAGGACCACTTGGAAGAGGGGGAGCAGGCAAATTTAATGGAGGTACTGTAACTAGTGCGATAAGAGGTGGAAGAGCTGGAGGAAGGGGAACACTAGGAGGAGCAGGAACAACGGGAACTACAGCAGGTAGAGCAGGAATAACAGGAGGAAGAGGCAAAGTGGCAGGAAGAGGAACATATGGAGGTGGCGCAGAGGCACCAGGCCTTCGTTCATTTAACAATTTATCTATAAATTCATCAGAAGCATGGAGGTCTTTGGAAGGATATATTTTTTGAATTCCAAGTGAGAAAGCCCTATCCATATTCCTAGTCGATTCAGAATATTTATCTTGGTCATACAATAATGCCTTTTCGGCGTTCGTCTTATGACAGCGCGCATGTTTTTCTCTACTTTTAAGTTGCTACAACGCTTCTTTTTTCCAATTCTGCAAAACATCAAATGCTGCAGGTCTAGCGTTTTTCTTAATAGAATTTACTCTAAATACTCAATACATGGGATTTCAAAACTACCATTGATTGGCCACAGAAGTTCGGAGGCATGTCTGGTTTGTCTGTGCCAAATGTCATTAAATACTATACTTCCAATGCCATACTTACAGTACATAGTACATGCCGGCGACCCCACCTGTGGTGCCGGACGGCTAAATTCCAAAGATTGTCTAATACTGCGGAACAACGCCCTGAAGCAGGTAGACCATTTCGCAGGCATATCAAATTATTGGTGTTATTGATCAATAATTGTGTCTGCAGATACAATGCGCCAAATTCAAATTATCAGGGTTGAATTAAGAGTCGGGTCACGACTCACCTGAACAAACCTAAGGAGGTCCGATCGGATTTCAAAGAATCTTACCTAACTAATCTTACCTCATGTATGGTGATTTCGGCAAATCTGCCCGCCTCGATAAGTGGACCCTTGTCAAGATGCCGTCTCGGACCACAAGCTAATCGTCCAGGGATCGTGTTGTGCAGCGCTGCTGAGGTGTCGCGTCTCGTTCAGTGGGGCCCCTTTTTGTCACGCCGTCCGATCCCGGTCCGATAGCCTGAGTCAACCTGCAACAATCCGGCATCAATCTTGAGGGTCCCTATTCGGGCACCAACTGTGAAAACTAACTCAAAATATCGAGGCTGAGTACCGCAAAAGGAAATACACCGAACACGGGTTACAAAGTACTTTATTTTATACTGAATCCAGTTACAAAAACAGAGCAAAATCAGATAGCTATCGGCCCTCAGTACAACACAACAAACTCCAGCGTGGTTCAATGTGTTCAGTGAGAGACGCTGTACATTAGAATGCATTGGCTTTTTATATTTTCTGTGAGCACGATGTCCAGTCCCACTTCGGGTTAATATTCCATTAATACATCACCGATCTAGGGTTCATGCCGAGTCTCGAACATCCGCATATAATACATATATCAACAAGCCTATACAGCAACTGTGTATTCTGGCATTTTCCATGTTAGTCTTCTTAAACATTAATACAATGTGGTTTAAACAAGTGTTCTACGTTCAGTATTTGAATACATTGTCTTTATAGTATACTCGTGGATTCGTTTCATTGCACGAGTAATCCCTTACACACAGGTCAACGAAGGACAAGGCCTTAGTTCACGACCTCAACAAGTGGCCTGGAGGCAAGTTACATATTAGCTATGTACAGAGGTCAAGACTGCCAAGTTGTATTCTTGGAATGACATCGTCCACCATTTTAACTCACAGGGTGACTTTACAAAGCAAACCTAAAATGGCGGATTGACCTAAAATGGCGGCTTACATTGATCTAAAGGTCAGGACCTTGCAACACGGATTCTTTTGCAAGCGACTTTCGAGCAGCTTGGCGTAGGCCAATATACATATATCTATTGCAATAGGAGGCACAATATAATTTCTCTTTTGACACACGTTCCAACGTTGGTGATTCCGAAAAGTGACCTGAATATTGACAGTTTCCTAAAAGCAGATGCTCACCTGAGGAAAAGGAGATCAGTAGAACTACGAACTCGGATGAAGAGAGAGAACTACTTTTTCGGCCAAATCAGAAGAAGCCTTTCATGCAATCCCATATGAACACAGGCTGTTCAGCCTCACCTCATCAGTGTTCATGCCAATTTTCATGCCAAGATTCCAAGTTGGAGCTAATACTAAATGGTTACAGATAACCAGATGGGAGTTACTGCAGACCATCAACACGACCATAAAAGGGTTCATCGCAATCAAAGAGAGTTAAGGTCAGTCTGCCTGATGACTCTCCAGAACAGATATGTACTTGACATGATCACAGCTATGGATGGAGGAGTTTGTGCAAAAATTGGAGATTCATGTTGCACATTTATACCTTCTCACGATGAGGAAAATGGAACTCTAACAGAAGCCGTAGGTATGCTGACAAAGCAACAGACAAAGTTGATGACAGCTGGTTTGGATCACTCTTCTCATGGGTTCCACAATGGATGGCAGATGCATTCAAGTTCCTGGGAGCCCTGCTAGTGATGATATTACTAGGATTCTGTGTTATCAAGATAATAATCTTTCAGTGCCAGAAAACTGAAAAAAGGCCATATGAATGAAGATCATGATTGTTGTCGAGCCAGAATGGCAGCCCAAGGACTTGACTGACGAAGAAATAGACTTTGTGAGAGCCAGCATTCATGCACCAGAAGGAACAAGGTTTCTATATCCCAAGAAGCATAGAAATTATGTGGGAAAATGAGTTTACTGCAGCCCAAATGGACAGTGTCAACTGATGACCTGGAATAAAGATGAACACGTAAGAACAGCAGGAAGTTTGAGTGGGGTAATAAAAATATGGACCCCAAAGAGACATTTCTTCAGACCATCGTGTATAGACCCAGAAGATGAAGGAATGAACCCAGGCGCTGAAATAATGGTGAACACGGAGGAACAAAAGAAGACCGATCCAAAGAAGGAGGTGAAAGTGGTTGATGAATCGCCCAGAGAGTGGGGAGTATAGAGGGGGGTCCCAAATACAACCTGCACTCCAACCATCCATTTTGAAGTACCAGGAACCTTCACACTGAGATATGTGACGTATAATGAGCAAATAAACCAGCAGAGAGCCACAGTGGGGCTCTGTCCAGTACCTATCAGAAGAACGATGCCTATTGAAGTAGCAGTACCAAGGAAACCATGGACAGTAAGGTACCCATTGAGAAAGACATATCAACAAATGAGCCGAACCAAAGATCACATGAGTACAGTCCCTGAAGAAACCAAAAGGGTCTTAATGGAAGAAGAATGGTGACGTCACAAGAACCTAAACCTGACTCGCATGTAGAAGAAATGATGACCAGGGAATGACATAAGGAGACGAAACGCCATGAACAAAGGATATTGCAAACCTAAAGTGAAAAAACAATGTCAAAGTAAGATTTTTTAGCTATGAGCATGGCGAAGATACTCAACCAGTTTACACGTGTACATATGCTTGAAACTGCAAGACAGCTAAAAGAATTGTGCGGCTTGCTATGCTTAGTAGAGGGATAATGCGGCAAGCGCCATATACATATCTACCTCAAATAAAGCACATTATATGAAGTATACTTCCACTTTGCACAAAAAGCAGAATTAACCAAAATTACTTGTGCCAGTCGAGAAAGGTTTCACATTCAACAAGATCAGGAGCTGAGCGGCAGAAATGAAACTCAGCAGAGGCAACTCGGGCCTAAGGAACCAAGGTCGTATCCATCAAAATGGACGAGCAGTAGCTACAATTAACTGAAGCAAGGACCAGAATATACTGCTTTGAAGGGGCAAGATAAGAAGGCGAAGGCAGGTGGTGGGTGAACATAAAATCAAATACACAAATTGTTGAAGAAAAGGCAAATCCACTGTCTGAATCACGTGACCCGCCGAAGGACCAGAAGCAAGAACCCCAAACCTATGCATGGATATCAAGACAGAAGATGCAGTCTCGAGGCCAACCACAGCGAAATAATTGACACATAGCCACTAAAGTGATGATTGATTGGAGGAAGGCCAGGTGAGTTGAGGGGCACCCTGCACCTGGCCGATCATTCTCCGTGCTGCTAAGCAAAGTGAAGAATTATGCATGAGGTTGGTGCCAACCCAATCACAGTGGACCAAGTAATCTAGGGTACTTTAGTTAGTAGAACCAATGGGACGTCATACTTTTGGTGGTGTCTGCAGTAGTCATTGTTGAAGGAAGGGCTTGGATGCCCACCTGACAGTTTACCCAGTCCTCTCACTCCGTTATATACAGATATAGTACCTATAGTAAAGTTACCTTTTCCGAACCAATATAATTGCATGTTAACTTTTGAGTGTTACACTTCAATGATGAGTTTTCAGTATAAATGCTATGATTTTTATGAAGTTCATTGGAGTTGAAGCAAGAAGGAAGATCGCACCATTGCTGATGTTCATGACTCCCAGTTTTTTGTACTTGTCATTAAACGGACTCCCTTTGCCAAACTGTTGAGTTGTCCTTATTGATTGGTGTTGAAGTATATATCTGCACCCTCATCCATCTCACAGGTGCTGCTATCTTGTCTTAAAGTGCTTCTGAGCAAACTCTGACTCTGTGGGCCAGTCAGCGTTCTCGGAGCACAAGATCTACCAGCTAAGCCAATATATAGGGCTCTGAGATGTCAAGTCATATGGCTTATTGTTGCTCAAAAGCTATGTATGTCCTGGAGCACTCAGGAAGCGATCATCACGCCTTAATTATTACAATGAATTGTAAGAAGGCTTAAAAAAAACATTTAGCTGCCATTAAAATTGAAAGAAATAGAAAAGTGCAAATGGTTAAATGACGCAGACTAGTGTACAAGTCTTTCATAAAGTCATAGAAAGAAGCAGAAATGGAGAAGAGATGAGAGGATCTTAAAACGGCTGCACTTGAGCATGACCAAATGAAATTCTGGAAAATGGTTATGCGTGAGAGTACAAATATAGATCTTATTCCAGTAATGACTCTTCCTGGTAAAACCTGGCTTGGGTACTTTAAATGATTCCCCAATTCTTTAATACAATTAACGAGATGAATGGCGTTCAGCAGACCCGTCTTCAAGAAGGGAAGTAGAAATGATCCATCACATTTTCGGCCCTTCTCCCTTCTTGATATTTTGGGGAAGGCATATGCCAAAGTTATGGCTAAAAGATAGCTTAAACATGTAGGAGAGGCGAACCTTTTGCATCACATACAAGCGGGATTCCGCAAAGGTACTGGAACTATAGAACAGACCTTTAGATTGGCTCTGATCTGGCAAAAATAGGTGGTACAGAAAGCTATAACTTTTTTGCATGATATTTATTGATCTAAAGGTAGCCTTCGACAACCTCAACTAGAATCTTTTATAGTATGAATTGTATTAGGTCGTTATATACAGAAAACTCTGCTGTTGTGAGATGAGGATCGCAGGGGGAAAGCACAGACTAATTTCTCTTGATAAGAGGTGTACGGCAAGGGTGTGTTATGGCACTCTATTCACTTTATTAATGATTTTGCCTGCTCGCTGTTAACGCTTCAGTTAGATGCCTTGTTTTTTCTGAATTTGTTCACCTATGTAGCAAGAAGATACTAGTGATAAATGCTTCAGAAACAAACATTATGACTTGCCATAAGAAAAATCTCCCTCAATGAGATTGGAGTTCGAGTAATAATAGAATATATGGACCATTATAAGTACCTGTGGGTCCGGTTCAACAGTAAACCATACTGGTAAAGGTCTCCAACTGGGACTTGGTTTTAATGGATTCCTTGAGGTTAGATGACAGTAAGAGTTCATTTAAGAAATATTTTAGAATTAAAATAGACTTGGGAATTGAGCCATATCTGTCCTGGACCTCGACACCAAGAGTAAGAAATCTGTATGTTAAGTTGCGCCTTAGAATCCTTCCTTTAAACATTTTTACTAGGAAGTGCATGAATGACCTAACCCAGAGGTGCCGAATGTGTAAAGCGGAGAGAGGATGAATGTCGCCTTTTTTGTCGAGTTTTAACTGATTTGAGACTTAAATGGTTAGCCCTGGTGTTGAAAGTGAATAATGGTATTACTGTGATTAGAGCTCAAGATTCTTGTAAAATTACTAAGTGTGTCAGGAGTTTTTTTAACCAGGGATTGGAGCCACTGGGAAAAAAGAATCCCTTATGGGATGGCTCGTAGGTTGTTTAATCTATTTGTTGTGTTTTACCTGTTGGAAGTGTATGACATTGTTTTAAATTTTAATGGTATGTGCTATATACATCTTGGGGTCTAGACTGATGATACTGCATGAAATGGTTGTTTAATGCTCCATCTTTTGCTGCATCTGTGCTTTTATGGATAGTAACCGAAATAAAGCAATATAAAAGAAAAATCCCTTCTTACTAAGTGAATCTATGCCTATTAAACCTAGTGTTATTTAAACATCTTCAAGAAAACCAGAGATGTAGGACTGCATGCGCATAGATTTCCTGTTGTGCCCTGCCATCTGTGCTCTCGTACCACCTAAATGAACTAAGTAATACAATACTAGAGCCTTTCCCTTGGGTGGTCCAACCCATTACAAATGATATTTCACTATTTAGCAAGCTTCCTAATTTATCTCTCAACATTTATCCTGTTCAGCAATGAGGGGAGGCCAGCTTTGACAGTAAAGCCTGGGAAAAACTGCACTTCTCAGAGACTGCCAGTCTGTCCCTAGTGCCAAACATTACTTGTGCTTGCTCTACTTATACTATTGAAATGAATATATTTTGTAGGAATTTGGAATGTTTAAGATATGAAGTAACAATACACCAGTGGCTGCCTAGTGAATGATCCACAGTCAATCCTTTTCTTCAAAGCAGAACTTTAAATGCTGGGAAGATGCGATTACATGATTTTAGCCTCATGCTGCCTTATTCTGGATAATTTGCAGTGTGTGTCTAAGGTACATTGGGATGCCCGAGTACACACTGTTGCAATGGTTCAGTCTGGCTAACACTAGAGCATTGGTGACTTCCACTTTATGCTGTGCATTGATTAGGGTAGTATGGCTTGGAAAATGTGGAGATGGTAATAGCAAGCTTTAAATATTGCTTCTTCAATAGGAACATTAGAGATATACTGGTCCATTAAGCAACAATCCTACAATCGTGGGAATGGACTGGGGCCCATGATGAAGTGGCCTGATGAATGGGGAAGTATTGGGGCTGTTTGGACACAGAGGTGGTTAGAAATCCTGCAAAACCAGGAGGCGTGATGTTTCGGCCATTTCCGGCGGAGCTCGTAATTTTACAGGCTGGTGTGCATCTGCAAAGGAATGAAACTTCCCCTATTTCCAGCGGAAGTTTCCCATAGAACTTGAACAGCCCTGTGGTTATGACTGAGCCTTGTGTGGCATCTTGTTTGAAGATGAAGGGGTGAGAATGGAAGCACAAACTGATGCTAGCACGTCTTCTCTGACGAAAGGAGGGGGTCCATTTCTCGGTTGTGTCTTTGCCAAATGAGTACTGGAGTCTCTGTAATAAAAGTTGGTGGACAGTGCATGGTTTCCTAGTTTCTGGACGTTTGCTTCAACATTGCAAAATCTGCTCGCTCTGCCTTCGACATTTCCATAATGGCACTGCAGCCAGAATGGGGCAGTCTGCTGAGTAACCAGGCAATCTTATCAGCATTGTCAACTTGTTGAACTTCACATGCATACTCAAACGTATTCAGCCAGTCCATAATGTCATTCTTTTCCTCATACACACTGAGCAAATCTTTTGGAAACCTTGGATGAGAGGAGACCCCAGACCCATGTCCAGGACCCTTGGATCCATTTGCAACCTGAAGCTTGGCCAGTTCCAACTGGTGATCCCTGTCTTTCTGTTTTTCTGCCTGTTCGATTTTTAGCTTGACCCTATTGAACTCCAGCTCTTCCTGTAGTTTGGCCATATTGAACTCAAGCTCCTTCTGCCTAAACAGCAGCTCTTGCTTCTTGAATTCAAGCATGGCCTCCCCATCGACACTGGCAGAGGAAACATTAGACATCTCATCCTCCCTATCCTCGTGGTCGCGGTGGACCAGTGCAGTGGCAGAACCACCGGTTCTGCCAGTGAGAGCAGCCCCACCTCCTTCTGCACTGTCCTCGGAAGTTATAGCGTCAAGCTGAGCTTCTTGCCACACCACGATTCTTTGGATCATATCCAATTTGGTTCCTTGAGAGGAGACACCTCTCTCCGCACACATCTTTTTCAATGTTTCGGATTTAGAAGCATTTAAAGTTAACAAGGTATTTGTTTCCATACTGTTAGATAGGACTATGGCCTTTTAAAAGTTATACTATGACAATTCACTACGTGTCCTGGTAGGAATAACTTGAAATGCCTTCGCTCGTGCGCAACACTGGATACCTTCAGTTGTATCCCACCGCTGTACACCAATTTGTTAAGATGGATTTCTGAACTCTGTCCTGGAGGGGCAGAGGTTCAGAAGGCCAGCCTAGTTTCTTGGAACAGGGTAACCTCTGGACAAGCCAGACCAATCAAGGTGGCGATCGCGGCGGTCAAGACTAGGTCTCAAGAGGGGTGAGGGTGACTGAAAGCCTGCAATGAGCACACAAAGCAAGGACGCTTACAAATTACTCCAAGCAGGTGTTATATTAAAAATATAGACCCATTTATTACAAGCCCTTTGTAATATTGACCATAGTAAAGAATCACGATAAAACTCAAGTAAACCAACACATCACAATCAAATACAGTAAATATACATTTACCAAAGGGTCTAAAGAGTTAGAAGCACGAAATATGCAGACCACCTAGATGGGGAGGAAAACAGGCAGTGCAAGTAATCGTTTAGACCCAGTTCGCCTTCAGAGGCCACCTAACTAGAAGGAAGTCCGAGCCCTACGAAGAGTGGAGCCTTGTGCTCAAAAGTACCTGCACACGCTGGTGCCAACGGGCCAAGGGGAGTCTCTTCAAGGAAATCAGACAGTTCAGAGCGGTGAACAAAGGAGGGCGAACAGATCTCCGCTACTCAAGCGCGGCCTCCACTTGCGGGCAGAAGCAGAGCGCGAGTGCGAAAAAGGTGTGCTGTTTAACACAGCGAGGAAAAGCTACGGGCTACTGCAGGAGGGCGGCCAGTTCCTAGCGTTGCTACTCACCGGTCCCCGATGCAGGCAGACCCAGGCTTCTCCACGTCCGTTTCAGTGCTGGCAGGTTCAGATACGAGCAGGGGACGTCTCGGCGTCGTGTAGATTCCGCGGCAGCAGAAGTTAGAGTTGAGGATGTCCCAAACGCAGTGAACCCGCACAGGTCGTTACCACAGCAGGGCAACGAAGCGGCCGTGTGTATTTCAGCCCAATGGAAACTTCTCACTTCGGACCTGAGAATGCCAAGTGTACGAATCGTGTGAGAGTGCTAAGGACTCGGAATACAACACAACCTGACGGCGGTAACAGAGCAAGACTCCTGTGTAGGCTGGTCAGTCCACTGGATGGCCCAGGGACGCTTCCGAAGTCTTATGTGCAGGAGATGATGAAGATGCCGAGAAGTTGTACCCACTATCCCAAAGGGTCGAAGTACCAGTACAGGCCTTCTCGTTCGATCAGAGGCAGAATGGTTTCACAGAGCGACAGCAGTGCAGATGAGCAGTCCTTCAGCGGGTCACCAGCGATTCCTCGGTTCAGCCTCTTAGTTGCAGGATACTTGGCTCCTGTATCTGTCCGTGAGAACTCAGGAGATCGACATGGTAGTGGTGTTTCCAGCCTCTTCTTATCCAGGGTTCCCTTCGCGCCAAAACGGAGAGGACACAATGGAAGATCTGCTCCCAAAACACTCACACCATACGTGACCTATCACGGACCACGGTGGTCCCAGGCATTCAAGACACACTAGACTCTCTGGCACCCTGGATGTGTATTGGGACCAGACATCCCAGCCCACATCCTGGAGGCACACACAAGGCCTGTAGAAGCCCGCGAAAGCATCTGTGTTTCGCGGGAAAGTACATCCCCAAATAAGGAAGACCCCGGGTCGGCTCGACCTGGGGAAGGTGAAGGAGGGGGCAAGACGGTCAGCGGGCAGGACAAAGAGCCTTGTGGTCTCGCCATTTTGGGAGCCAGGCCACCATTTTGGGCTAAGCGCGAGAAACACGGTTAAACAGCCAAAAGGAGCTCAAAACACAAAGAAACGATCGCTGCCACCAGTCCCGTCCGTGATTCACTTGCACCGTTCGTTAACAATCCAAAGAGAGTGTCTAGGGCCTGTAGAGTGACTAGAGACCCAAGAGAGCAGTAACTTAGTTTACAGTGCCCTCTTATGCCATGTTGCGCGAAAGCTGCAACATGATAAAAGAACTATGGAAAACGTTTCCCGGTACTGACTGTCTTAAGGGCATGTCATTTTCCCCGTAAGAATGGAGCGAAAGCCCAAAGGAGTGCGGCAGAAGGCTGCGCTTCTCTGGCAAAGTCTAGATCAGGGTGAAAACAACAGCAAAAAGTTTGGGGGTTGCCACATGGAAGGAAAATTACCTACAATTAAGAAATCTTTCCTAACAGAGGCTACACATTACGTTCTGGTGATTGATTTATACAATGCATTTTAAGCATTAACTGGATTACTGGGCATTTGAGGCTGCACTTGGCATATGATGGCAGCAACGCGTGGGCATGGCTGGCTGGCTATATTTTACACATTTTGATTGCATCTGGCATATGAGGCTACATTTGGCATATTATGGCAGCACTTAGCAAGGTCAGGCTTTATTTAACATATGAGTATACCTGACCTGTGTGGTTATAACTGGCATAAATGACAGTAACTAGTGTGGTAGAACAGAATTGCCAAACAGGCAAGGAGGAATTGCTATAGACTTTTCTCCGTGGCTGGTCTCGGCATGCCGTATGACGGACGGCTGCCACGGTTTGCTGCTCCTCTTGCCTGGCATTTCCAGCTTGTGCTCTGCTTGGGATGCTGGCATTCGGCGGCCTCGGCTGTGGTCTGGGTCGCCACGCCCTGCGCACACGCTGCCAGTGCTGCCACGCCTCCCAGGAGGAGGTACCCATCCTGTTCCCACTGGGGGCTGTCGCTCTCCCTTTCATGCTTGACGCTTTATCTTCCTGTTGGCCCGGGGGTGAGTATTTACATTGGTGAGCTGGGTCCAGAGGACCAGACACCACTCCGCCATTCTTGCAGGATGTTTCCATGTAAATAAGTTAACTCCCATGTAGCCAACAAAGATATTAGGGTTTAAAATATAGCAAGGATAATTTATATCTCTTTTTAGGGATCTCCTGTCCTCTAAGGGGTGCTGGTCACCCCCAGTGTGATCCCCCTTGCCCTGTCCCCACGGGGTGTTGAGCTTAATCTGCTCACCTCCCTGTGACTGTGCTTGCATGCTTAGGCATTGCAACTGGCCTTTGCTAGTTCCGTTAGGTGTATCCTTATAATGTATGTATGCATACACTTTATTTGAATTGTGCAGTACAATTCATTAAAGTACAAAAAAGTAGAAAGCAAGATACAATATCTTGATAAAAAAAGATCAAAAATAATTATTGCAGTAATCACTGATACATCATGCCAATAACTTTAGCTCAAGAGTACGAAGTCGCAATGCCCTTGTAATGCGCTTCTTAGATAAGTATTCACAATAGACGAATTCGTAGTTCATTACATGTTATCAAAAGATTAAAAGAAGGTAAACCGTTCCTGACATTAAAACATTTTTAAATTAGAACCAACTAGAGAGCACGAAGCCTAGCATATCTAGGACATTGAAATAAAAAAAACTTGTCTCCTCCTTATATGGACAGCAGCTATTAAGTCTTTGAACCTGATTCTTCCAGGTGGTGGCCCAAGAATGTTATTGAAGTCGATTGAAACAGAGCTTCACCATTGTCCATTGAGTTCAAACACATGTATATAAAAACCTAAGTAGGACTGAATGCCTTCAGAACAAATAAATTGATAATCTAAAATCGTACCTCGAACCGCATCAGTCCCCATAAGCCCTCTTGAGGTGACACCTAATTTCGAAATTGTTTAATTTCCATCTTTAACTAATCAAAATTAATAGACCATAAATGAGTTGCTTGAACAGCTACTTGGGATTTTAAAACTCAGAATCCTGGCGATAAGAGCTACGACATGCACGTACACCAGGCCAGGTTTTTTTCCAAGCCAAGAACAGGAATAGCCACTGGCCCTTCAAAAAGTGCATTTTCTTAATTATTAGTGTATAATCAAAACAAGAGAGGCAGACAAAGGCACTTCTGACTGACACAATTAAAGTGAAACCACAGTGTACAATCCCCTACATGCCTGGTTTTAACTGTGGTACAATTGCCACTATGAA
The DNA here is from genome assembly GCF_040938575.1 of Ambystoma mexicanum. NCBI lineage: Eukaryota > Metazoa > Chordata > Amphibia > Caudata > Ambystomatidae > Ambystoma > Ambystoma mexicanum. The sequence continues at coordinate 1,001,955,127 of NC_090931.1, read as the reverse complement.
GTTCTACTAACAGTCTAATCATATTCTCCTGAAGGCCGTGCTGGCACACGGCCCTCCACAATTTAGAACTGTTGACATCATCAAAATCTGTGGAGAGGTCTGTAACAGCCACATAAATGAGTTAATGCTTATTTTTTTTATTAGACTGTAATGTGTTTTAGTCAACGACTTTACACATGAAAAAAAGAATTCTTATATACATATACACATAAATTAGTACATATTCCTACATATACATATAAATAAGTATAGTAAAAATTCAGATTTCGAATACATAAAATTTAAAATTAGTAATTCAATGCATCATCAAGGACAAATCATGAGCAGATTATGCCACCTCTATTGGGACGTCATGATCTATTATGAGCATTATGAGCAGGGCCAATCAGAGCAGATTTCCATGTATACAATAAGGTAACATGCAGTATGATAGAAAGCCCAGAATCATCATAGACCTTTATCTTCTAGTTGTAATTGGCCTGACAACAGGATGTGCTTAAGCTTACACTTCCATATTCTAACTTCACCCCACAAATGCACGTTCCTGCTTAATGTATACAGGATTAGCCTGAATCGGGTAAAGATTTAGAACCTGATTCGCAGTGCCCATTCCATCACAAAAAACGAGTTGAGAATCAGATAAAATATTATTGGACTCGACCCATTTGTTTAAATAGAACAAAAGAGTACGGGCAAATGTCATATATGAACTACCTAAAAGGGAGTTGGGCTGATCTGAAGAGGGAAGAGCACGATACTTCTTTTTTGTATATTGGAAAAAGTAATGCATCCTTCCAGGAATACATTTATTGTGTGCTAACATAACATTAAAGATATTGGACAATATACCAGCTCGTAAATAGGGATAACATCAGAAGGTATTCTGTACTTTGCCTGACTACTCATATCAAGACCCCAATTACAGCATAAAATAGATGGTCGGCAACAAAAAACAGTATTTTTGTGTCTGCTTTCATAACCATAAACGACTGTGATATTGTTCCCCGATGTATCAGCGCAACTAATGGCCATGGAACCGCACTTCATGTGATATATCTTCAGTAATAATGGTCATGCAACAGCATTCCCTATATCAGATGTGTAATTTCGCTATGGCTAACCCTGGAATAATTGTGAATGCATTTCCCTGCACTAGCTCGGATGCTGTAAAGCGTCTAGTCTCCTTTTTATTGAAACCTAATTTTATTATTTGCGTGTTTTATTGAACGCGGGGTTAGCTTTGAGAAGCAATGGAGTGCTTTACAATCGCAAGGGGAACAACCTGGTTAGGGTAAGAAAGAAACCAGGTAGTGGGGAGAGAACAGCAGGGGTGGGGTAAGGTGTGCAATTTGTCATCACTTCTAGGGCACTTCGGACGCTTGCTGACTTGCAGTCCTCTTTGCGCCTTGTCCTGATCTTGTATCCACAGTATCCTCTGTACGCCAGTTATATGGCTGGAGCTCAGTATAATGTGTGGCTGCATCTCTTTCAACTTTGAGGCTTTATTTCGAAGATCCCATACATTTTGTGGAGGGCACTTGCAAACGTGTGCCTTTCTATGCACGCAGTACTCTGTAAAATTTAGATTTCCATGGCGAATCCATAGAATCTCTCTGCCCACGAAAACACCTGGTAGCATCTCTGCCCACATTAGATTTTCATGTGGGTGGAGATGCTTTAGATTCCTTATGGAATCGTCAGTTTTTTGTTTGTTTTTTGTTTTGCTTCTGATCAAAACTGGCAGATTGGAGATGCCATCAGATTTGTAGGGCGAAGCGGATGGGGGTTGCATAGTAGAAACTTAACATTCCTGTACCATACAATTCCATAAAAAGACAGTTCTAAAAAGCATAGCGTTTTTATGCATCCGTGTTGCATACTGCCAGGAGGAAAATTACGCCCAAGGTAATTGTGGATTTTGGAGACACGGAAGCGTTGGAGTTTTTCAGTCTGCCTGCTTAAATAGGACTCCCGTCTCTTTACATGAACAGTTCCAGTTTCACACCAGATGTTTGTGCAGATTTCTAGAGGTACAGCAGCCTTTCCCGTATATGGAAACGCAACGCCATGACTGCTATAGAACTGAAAGCAGTCCATTTGCCATGACCAGCTCCGTTGGGTTTAAAAGGAATACTAAGGTAAGAGATATGCATTCCAAGGGGTCGTGGTATGCAGTGGAAAGACTGCAAGTGAAGTGGTGATAGGAGAGAGCTACCATGTGAGGAGGGACTCAGCCTGTGACTGGTGTTTGGTTGTTTACCCATCCACTGACCGCCCTGGCCATGCATGTCCCTTTGGCGATTTCCACCCGCTACCTGCCGTTTACTGCCCAAAATACATCGGACTGGGATTTCTTTCAGCTAGCTTTCAAGCAGTAACATCAACGTTTGTTCTGTCAAGGGCCTACAAGTGGTATTCCAAAGCAGCAGTCACAAAAGTAATGGCTACATTCCAGCTGATCATGGCTACTGGTGTAATCTAAATGCCTTGGGCCACTTGCCGACATAAGTGTTGAGAACTACTCCCACCAATATCATACAAATGTGCAGGACTACGACTGGGAATATCTCTAAGGCCCTAAAACCTACTGATCTCACCAGAACATGCTGAACCTGAGAAAACTGACAGCAAGCTTTACACTATTCTTTTTTGCGAAACCACATCGCATGGAGCTCACCAGTGCTGTGGATTTGCTGCCCCGTGAACACATTTGTTGTTAATGCCAATGGAGCAATGGTGGTAACTTTTATCTTTACTGTGGAAGTTGGCTGAGCCCTGCTGAGTGTGGAAATGTGGAGTGGTCATGTTTCAACAAACGTAACCAGACCTTGAAGGGCCATTCCATAACCCTCACGCTGTAAGCCACTGCAATCCTTTGTTTTCACTAGCTGGGCCTTTTACTGAGCTACCTCCTTAACTAAATGGGTCATTTGTAAAGTATAATATTTTGAGTCCAACTAGAGGAAACTGTTTTTGATGAAACATAAAATGCAGTTCTTTAACACCAAAATATTCTATTTTATTATCTTCCTGTTCTGTTAAAATTGTGTGTTTACATTATCGATGTAAACAATACCTGCTTTGTTCACAACCAAGTGATTTATTTACTTCTTCTTAAAAGTTCCCTTTTTAATTTTGTAAATTTCAAGAAACATGCACACTGAGTACTCAAACATCACCCAATCTTTATTAGTTGTATGCCACTTGGTCTTTCAAAACGATGATGTATTGTTTCACATGGTATTCCCCATGTCTGTATAACATTGTATCGAGGCACATTCATTTGGTTATTCCAGATTAATCCAAACACGTTTTGGCTAGTGTTTTGCTTTGACTTTGTAGTGTTCAGCCCCTTAATAGGATCCTCTGTGGCAGTCTTCCTTTGACATCAGAAGCGTCCGTTTATTCTACGTCTGTGTGGTTTTTCCATTACACTTTTTCATGTACATAGGGTTATGTGATATCCATTCTCTAGCTGCCGAATGAGATTAGAATCGAGTTCACATTTTCTTTTTTGATTTAGTTTTGGCTATTAGGTGAAGCTGAAACTGCTTCCTATAAGCTGAAACTATTGTCATGGGATGTGAAGATAGGACGATGTGACGTTAGAAGGGACCGATAGCCTGTGGGTGCCGTTTGGTTATTTACCCATCGTTTGACCGCCACTGGCCATGGTAGTCTATATACAAAAGAGAATGATATCCAAAATGGGATACCCCTGCCCTTCCATACTATAGCGCTGCTAATAACCAGTCAAGAATTAGTGAGAAGAATTTGATTCTACAAATCTAAAGGAGTTTACACAACATACCAAATAAAGTCTTTGAAGCTTCATAGAAAAGTCTTTGACGTTTGTATTTTCCTAACCTTTTTCTTTTAATCTGGACAAAGCAAAGAAGAAACTCAACGCGTTTCGGGAAATGGATACCCTTCATCATGACTGATAAACCTGTCAAACGGGCAAACCACAAAATGATTTCTCTCAAAAGGAAATATGATCTAGTAACATTCACTTGCATAATGGCGTTAACAATTAACAGTTATCCATATGTTTAACATCCTTAATGTGGTCATAACAAGGATTTCAAGTATTAGTATGTGGCATATATTAATATTTAAAAGTAAAGCTCAAAAAGGCTGATAAATTATTGGTACTAAAGGAAAGAAAGAGATCAATGTGTCCCTGAAGCCACATTTTGGGCAAAGAATCCGAATCCTCATCGTACTCTGGTAAAAGGTTTACCACACAGCCCATTTCTGAGATTGAGAAGGATTATGTCACTACCATAAACCTTTGAGATAGAGTGTGAATCATTGGCAGAGAGATACAAATCTAGGGGTTACGCAGTTGCAACAATATGAGAGCACGCTTGAAGACATCTGACATCCAAAGATATGATATCTTGAAAACAAGAACGAGAGATGCAAGCAATCCTTTGCCCCACATTTCATGTTATTCCACCCAGAGTTCACACATTTCGAGAATGCGCTAAAAAAAGGGCGAATCTGCTACAGATTGACCCACAGTTATCTCAACTCTTTCCAACGCCTCCTATGAAAGCTTATAATAAAAGGGACAGAATTTCTGGGATAAATTGATCCAAGTACAAGGCTCATTTAACCCTCAAAGATCATTGGGCAAAAGGAAGACTGGAACTTTTCCATCTCTAAATTGCAATAACTGTAACAATGTAATCCAAGGTAAATCCAAAGTGCATCCATACACTGGAAAGCAAAATGAGACCAAAATTATGCAACACATCGAATGTGATCTATGCAATCAAATGCCCTTGCAGCCTATTATATGTAGGGCAAACCACAAGAAGAGCATGTGAATGATGGATAGAGCAGGAATTGAATGATGCAAACACGCAAACCAAAAATCAACCGTGGCCAGACACTTCATGGGGAAATAGTGTAACATAGCTCAAATGAGATTTCTGGTTTTAGAGGTTATAAAATAAAACCCACAAGGGGTGGAGATGCAGTCAAGAAATCCTGACAGAAAGGTACTGGATTGATTTGCTGGATACCCTATCTCCTAAGGCAATTAGGATTTCTCTTTACATTGTTACATCTAATTTGCGATCTATAAAACACCCTCTTCCTTGTATTTATAGACTTGGATATTAGGCAACCATACAATTCGTTGATATTAATTAACTTTCCTTTAGAGCACACACATTTGGGTTACTTTCCAAATAGCCATCATTGTGGTTGACTTTTGATTGTGTGCTTGCTATATATACCATAATTGACATCTCAAATTATTTTCTATATCTATAGGCAATACGCAAACTGTTATGTTTTGTGTTTCCCTGTTTATATTCATGCTTATTGCCTTTCTACAAGCTCCTAAATCTAGAGTGCCTTTTTTTAGATTTGGATTTAATCTAATCTCAGATATGGGTTTCCCTTTGAATTATTACTTTAATTTAGTTTCTTCTAGATATCTACTTTTTGCAATGTAACAAACACCTTTTGATAGTAATACTGTTTTTTGATATTTTATTATAATACCAAACACGCTGGTCATAACCCAGATTGTAATAGAAGGTGCATTGGTCATAATTCAGATTGTAAGTGTGACATATAGAAATATTTGGCTTAAGCTATTTTTTACTTCTTAAGTGTGTTTTTTTTAATATTGGGTTTCTTTTTTGGGGATTTATCACAATCACAGAAACAGTCTTTCTGTTTTCCATCTCCGTATGTTCACTTGGGGAACAGTAATATGTGTAGGTCTAAATGTCCTCATTGGCAAACTAGACGGCCTCTTTTGACTATGGGTGTCTTCACGGTAACGTCATCACGTTCTAACAGGATAAGATCATCACGCTACAGCATAATGGCAGCCATCTCTGGTTATATAACTAGTATAAGTTAACACAAGCAAGTGCAGACACCACTTTCTCAGGCACTGGAGGTCTTCTGCTCTCAATCCTTGGTGAGTTTTATACCAACATCCTCTATATTTAGAGTCTTGATTTGTCTTCACTCTGTTCATGCTTAGCCATGCCAGTTCTATTTACTTTATTACTGTATTAGCTTGCCTTTTTTGGGGAGGTTGGGGGGGGGTGAGATTGTGGCTTCGACCATTTCACATTGATTTGGATCCTTTTTCAAAAGCGTGACTTTAGGTACACGTTGATCTGTCCTTCATTTTGATACCTATAATTTATCAAACTTTTGGGACTTAACTTTTTTCAATCGTTTAAATTTTATAGAAATTTCCAGCATAAAGACAAGTAGCCCAGCAATATCCGTCAAGCCGTGTGAAGATTAATAGTGTACAGTTGCATACATTGCCAAATGCCTGACGAACTCCAATTACTTGGACAAAAATGAAATTCAACCAAGCAACAATAAACAAAATAAAATGCACCTCAGTAAGTAACATTTGAAATAAAGCATAACTAGTGTTCCAATCCCATTCAGATAACATATCATATTCTAGATTATAACAATGAGAACGACGACCTATCATGTGGCCTGGAATGAATCCCTGGTTGGTCATTTTGACTGATAGTTAATGAAAGGACCCCATTCTTCTAAAAATGCTGACGTTTCATCCCCAACAGCGGCCTCTATCTTGGACATTGCCACCCCAAACCATCATTTTGCTCACCATTCTCGGATATCTGGAGTGGTGGGGGACTTCAATTTCTGCGACTATCACCCGCACACCAACTAGGAACTACCACCTGCACCACAACTAGGAAGTGCGTGATCAATTTAGAGGATTAGGCTGTCAATGTGTACTCTCCCCCAGCATCCACATCTCCCAACTGCACAACTGAGACATCAGCCAGCAGGTCCACTACACTAATTTGTTTACTTTGTGCCAAAACCTCTTTCCAGTAAGACCGGATGAGGGTACATGACCATCAGACATGGGAAAATTACCCAGGGTTAGGGGCACATCTCCAGCATCGTGAGGGCACCTACGGGTTCTTGTTATGCAACCCCTCAGGAGTGAGGTACCATCTATACATTATCTTGAAACTAGTCTGCTTCAGCTGCAATAATTGACCCAATCTCTCTAGTCCCCCTTATATGCAATGGCTGAAACTCCCAATGTTTTTCCTCTGTGGGATTTCCCTGGGCCTTACTTTTAAATATTTATTTATGCCACATAAGGGTAACAGTCTTACTTTTATGCTTGACATCCTTGTTATGACCCCATTAAGGGTGTTATATGGATACCTGTTATTTCTTGGCCTAGACAATTGTTAACACTACGTTATGCAGGTGAATGTTACTATGTCGGATATTTCCCTTCGAGAGAATTCATTTTGATGTTTGCCTTTCTGTTGTTCAACACATTTAAAGTTATCACTCCTCCTGATGAAAGGTATCTATTTCCCAAAATGTGTTAAGTTTCTTCCTTGCTTTTTAAAAGAAAAAGGATATGAAAACACAGACGTCAAAGACTTTTCTATGAACCTTCAAAGATTTGATTTCTTATGTTGTGTAAAATCATTTTAGATTTGTAGAATCAAGTTCTTCTCACAAATTTTTGACTGGTTATTACCAACGCTAGTGTGTGCAGGGACAGGGGTTGCCCTTTTTGGATATCATTCTCTTTTTCATATTACTTCCACAGCCTGGGCACGGCTGTATTACCTCCCCTGCACCTACACATTTTGGATATTTTTTTTACTACGTTTATTAATTACTATTTATCATTTAGTGTGCACTTGTAGTTCCATTTAGTTTTGCATGGTAGTCCTTCGAGCCATTTTAACACCCATTTCCTGCCCACCCTCTGCCCCAGCCAAAACACATCCCACTGTGATCCCTTTGTGCAAACTCTGTCAAGCAGCAGTACCAGATTTTTATTTGGTGAAGGGCCTGCCAGCGTTATGTGGGGGTTGTTGTATCTGTAAGAGTTGTCGGTCTTGAGTTGACAGTGGGAATTATAAGAAAAAAGCACTGTCCTATAACACAATCACAGTGTATTTAATTGAAACAAAAGCAAGCGTTTCAGCTAATTTGCATACATGCAGTACATTACTGTGTGGCTCTGATCTGGAGATGGACGTCCGTTTAGACTTCTAGGTGGCACTGTGAATGTGTGGATTTTTGCCTGGCCTGGCCTATTCCACTATCACAGTGCAAGTAGAAGGGGTTATTTATTGCTTTTTCAAAACCTCAATATTGATCATGAGTGTTAGTTCAGCACTAGCGTAATAAAAATGTCTTAACCAGGTGTGCCTGTTGGCACGTGATTTATATGTTGTATGTGTGCCATTAGACCTTTTAATAACGAGCATCTGAAGTCCGATTAGCAAGTATTGGCAAAGCCAGACACTTTGGCTTGTTTATAGGCATTTGCCAGGCACTGCTACAATATGCTTGAGTACTCACAACATTTTCCAGCTGTTGCAGTTTTATGGCTAGGTAATACCATTATCACAGTGCCTGGCCAATGCCTACACAAAAGCCAAACTGTTGCCTTTGCCAATGGTTGTTTAAAGTTGGCAGGCCGTTCCTGACGCTTTGACATTGAAGGGGTCCCCAGCAAATGTCACTTAACGTTTCCCTTAACGAATAATATGCAAAGTAACTTTTACTTGGTCTCATCAGCTTACCGTATTAACGTGTCAACTAAAAGGTTTTCCGTAAGAGCAATTTTGCGAACTTGGACCAGCTGTAGCCATAGTCCTCGCAACCCATATATTGTTGTTCTCAGAAGTTAGCTCCTTGGCAGTATCCTTATTAAAACCTGCAAATGGGGGGTCAGCTAGGTCTTGTGGGTGTTTGCTTGCCTTAAATACACCAGTTAAGTATTTGGGCTGTGGAAAGTAACTAACGCTGTCTTGATGTGCTTCTCTTTCAGGCTGGTACTGCCACTTATCTGCAGGGAGATGGTGGAGCTGCTCGATAAGAGCAGCAGTTTGGCGAATCATACCTCCTTAGTAAACTATGCATTTCTCTATGGAGTCTTCCCAGCGGCGCCTGGAGTGGCCATTTTTGCAAACCATTTCAACATGGAAGTTCAGCTTGTAGGTATCTAATAACAAATGTTAGCAATCCTATTCCATTTAACACGTATAAATGCTCTTTTGCAAGAACTATGTTCTGAAGGTATTTCCTATGCATAAGTATCCATTAGGTCGGGGACGGGTTTACCTTTGTGCCATATATAATAAATATATATATATATATATATATATATATATATATATATATATATATATATATATATATATATATATATATATATATATATATATATATATATATATATATTATAATACATTTCTGAGGCTTGTGGAATCTGCTTAGATCACATGCTGTGCATAGGCCGACATCTAGTGGAAGCTGCAGAGTATTAGTTTGTTTTTCGAAACTCGAAAATGGGCGTCGACACAGGGCGTGCCAGTAATACCATCCCTAGTGTGACGTCCACTGTACCCATGATCCCTCACGCGTCTAGGACCCTCAGATTGTTTTTTTCCGCCATACTTGTCGCAAGCATCCTGCGGAGTTCCCTGGCTTTAGCCATAATTTTTCAAAATAACATAATATTTTCTTCCATCCCCACGTCGAGGCACTGAAGTTCGAAGCTTGACGCCGGCCCGGAGAAGAAAACAACCGTTGAGAGCTGCACGACAGACTTTGGGCCTTGGAAGGCCTCTGGCCTCGGCCCAGGCCTTGGAAGGCCTCTGCCCTACAATTAGGGAGATTGGGGGGGGGTGGTACATGATCTACATTTATTTTATATATATATTCCTACACACACTAGCCCGCTGCCACAGGGAGCATATGGAGGGTACCCCTTTCCAATTTTGCTCCAAGTGCAACTGCAAGTACCCATGGGTTGACAGACACACCACCAGTAACCTCTGCTTGCCGAGGGACCACCCCAAGGCGAACTGCAGAGCGTGTAGCCGGTTCAAGGCTAAGACTCTAAAGGACCGTTCGACCAAACGTTGGGCCCACCACGCCAGGCAATGAAATGAGAGGCCATGGAAGCAGAGGCCGCTTTCAGTGATTGCAGCGATGCCGTACTATCGGACGGCGAGGGCAACGTGGCGTCGAAAGACAGCCAAGCGCAAGTCCTCCACCTCGGAAGGTTGTCCGGCAGGGCAGCTATGGGGACCACACCCGGCGACACCAGCGCTACCCACACCACTTTCACTAAACACCCGAAGTCCAACCGAGACTCGACGCACGTGTCGGAGTTCTCGGAAAGAGGCACACAGAGAACGGTCCACCGAATCAGTGTCCTCTGTGTGTTCTCGGTCAAGATCACCACATGACACCAGGCAACCATCCACTGTTGCCAAGAGTGCCTCGCTCACTAAAGTAATGGAGGTACGATCGTCAGAAGACGAAGCCGACCACCATCCCCAGGCCGCACTCCAGGAGTTGGCATCAGCAGACCGCGCAGCGGCTGCTCCCATGCCCTGACGTCCTCTCTCTAAGGAAAGGGACACTTCCCCCGAATCTCGACGCCAGACATCGAAAAGCTCTGAGAAGGTGAAAACACCTGGGAAGCACTCTTCCACTCACGGGGAGGGAGGGAAACAGCAGAAGAAACACTCTCAGCCTTCATCTGCACCACAGAAACATACAGTTCAGTATTCTGTTAAACTAACCAAGACCCCTGCACAAGCCCATAGGTCCAGTCAGGATATAGCAGGGAACCCCTAAAGCAGGATTACCTAAAGGGTAATCCCCAGCTCCAAAGAATGGTCCAGTGAGGATATAGACAGAGTTATGTCTAGAATGTCATCCCTAGCAGACTTCTATGCCAAGAATCCAGATCATTGCCTCTCCTACACCCCTGACGGGGCTACTCCCTCAGGGTCTAGGGACCCGCATCCCCCTAGTAAGAAACCTCGAGTTGAGGCACCAACGCAAAGTTGGTCTTCTGACCCTTTCTACATACAGCCATACTCTCAGTATAATGAGGATCCGCTACAGGATAAGGATCCAGAATTGGTAACGTTGGATAACCAAACTGGGGTGGACTACTATGGGGATGAGGAGGACGAAGATGACACAGAAGTCTACAGAGTAGACTCCCCAGTAGGCAAGGAACCTCCGGTTACCGACTCTCCAGTCGATAACAAACCTCTCCTAACTGAGGTTTTGTCTAGAGCGGCAGAACACTTCCGCATAGACACTTGGGGAGCACAGGAGGAGAGGGACTTTGCCGAGGAACTAGTGGGAGAAAAGAGACCCATTGCCCAGGCCATCCCTATTCTCAAATCTATACAGAGGAGAATTTATCCTTCCCTTCTCAATCCGGACCTCACCAGGGCAGTAAACCCCAGGATCGAAAAGTTGTTCAGGGCAGCTCAGTCAGACCTGCTGTACATAAGGGGACAACTGAGACCAGACTCCCAAGTAGTGACTAATACCTGAAAGAGGTCGGGAATGCCCCTATCATCGCCTGAGACTCCCCCCGACAAGGAGAGCAAGAAGATCTACGGGTTGGGAAGGAAGGTAGCCTCCACTTCCGCCTACCAGGCAAGGATTGCCAACTCCACCACTCAGCTGGCGAGTTACAACTGCCACCAGTGGGAACAAGTTGCTGCACTCATCGACTCCGCACCGGAACCTTTAAAAAGCCAGTTGGCATAGGTTGCATCGGAGGGGAGAGCCGTGTCCAGTTGCATCCTTAAGGCAACCTTTGATGCCGCGGATAACGCCGGTAGGCTGATAGCAGAGAGCACTGTTATTAAGAGGCATGCTTGATTAAGACAGTCATGGTTTAAACCCGAGACACAAGCATCCTTAATAGACAAGACGGTGGAGCCCAATCTTCTGTTTGGCAAGGCGGTAGAGGACGCATTAAAAAATGCCAAAGATGAGTACGAGACTCTGAAATCCCTGGGACAGTTAACCAACAAACCCACTAATCGAAGAGGGAATGGCAATTTCGTCACCCACTGGGCCAAAATTCACAAAGAGGCTCCAACTATTCTCATGGGCAGGGTACACCATGGGGTAACAACCAGCAGTCTACCCAGAATTACAACAGGGGAAACAAGAGGGGTTGTGGTAAGGGTAGAGGCAGCCCCAGCAGAGGCGGCACGCCTCCCTCAAAACAGTGACGCCGCGATCAGGGTCCCTTCTCACGCATCTCCAGTAGGGGGACGCATTACCAACTTCACCCAAGCTTGGGAAGGGATCACATCAGACCGATGGGTGCTGTCCACAGTATCCACAGGATACTGCATAGAACTGTTAGAGCGTCCCCAAAAATATCCTCCACGTCAAAAAGTACATTCCTTAGACCACTAGAAGATCCTCCTCGAGGAGATTGTCAATCTTCTAGCAAAGGACGCGATAGAACTCGTCCCGGGACATCAGGTAAACAAGGGTATTTATTCCACTTACTTCCTTGTGCCAAAAAAAGATTTGACAATGCGCCCAGTATTGGACTTATGCCCTGCAAACAAGTCTGTCAAGCCCCAAAAATTTTGCATGACTACACTCCAGGTGGTAAACCCCCTCCTAAAAAAGGGGATTACATGGCAACATTGGACATGAAAGATGCCTATTTTCATATTTCCATGTTCCCAGCGCACAGAAGGTTCTTGCGCTTCAAGGTGGAAAGTCAGCACTACCAGTTCAAGGTACTGCCCTTCGGGATAGCCTCGGCTCCAAGGGTATTCACCAAGGTACTGGCGGTGGTGGCGGCACACCTACGCAGAGAGGCAATCCCAGTGTACCCTTACCTGGATGACTGGCTCATCACGGGGGAGACCCCAGTAATTTGCAGATCAAACATTCAGAAAACTATCGACCTCCTCTTCGAATTGGGTTTCTCCATAAACGAGAAAAAATCAAGTTTGGTGCCAAGCACCTCCAAACAGTTCCTAGGAGCTGTCCTAAACACGCAAGAGGGGTTGGCCTTTCCATCAGAGGAAAGAATTCGGAATATACTGCTGCAAATTCCTCTATATCAGGCTGGTCGGCAGATAACGGTGCGCAAAGCGATGCGTTTGCTAGACATGATGGCGTCCTGTATTTACCTGGTCCCCTCACGCGCGCCTGTGCATGCGCCCCATGCAACAATTGTTGGCGAACAGTAGTCTCAGGCAAGTGGTCAGTGGGACGATCTAGTGGTCATTTCGCCAACACTTGTACAAAGTCTTCACTGGTGGACAAGAGAACCTGTCAAAGGGGAAACCCTTTTACGATCCCAAGGTACAGGCTGTAGTCACAACAGACGCATCCCTGGCAGGGTTGGGAGCACACCTTCTTCACCACACAGCTCAGGGTCTCTGGTCTCACACAGAATCATATCCATCTGCTAGAGCTTCTGGCAGTATTCAGAGTGCTTCAAGCGTTCGAGCCCCACCTGTTGAATCTGTCAGTACAGATCTTGAGAGATAGCACAACAGCAATGTTTTACCTAAACAAGCGGGGAGGGACTCGTTCGCCAAATCTGTCCAAGCTTGCCAAGAAAATTTGGATATGGGCACTCGGGAGGAACATCTACCTGTCATCTCAACATGTTCCAGGGGATCTCAATTCACTAGCGGACGCTTTGAGAAGAGATCCCCTCCCTGGAGAACACGAATGGTGTCTACACAGAAAAGTCGTAGAAGACATCTTCTCACAGTGGGGTTTCCCCACTACAGACCTATTCGCTACAAGCGAAAACAGAGAATGCCCAGGATTCGCATCCAGATTCCCGCAGCCAGACTCCAAGGGGAACGCCCTGTGGATGAACTGGTCAGGGATGTTTGCGTACGCTTTTCCACCAACCCCTCATCAGGAAGGTTGTCAACAAGATGCACAGGGAATCTTATGATGCTCATCCTAGTTGCTCCCATGTGGGCGAGGCAACCGTGGTTCCCCACACTTACGTAGACCAGCGGTGTGCAAACCCATCAGACTCCCGTGCTGGTACAACCTACTGTCCCAGCACCAAGGTCAAACAGTGCATCCTCAACCCAACTCAATGAACCTGGCAGCATGGCTCCTGAGGTCATAGAGTTTGGACATCTCAATTTACCTCAGAGATGTATGGACATCCTAAAGGAATCTAGGTAGCCAAACACGAGGCACTGCTACTTTGACAAATGGAAAAGATGTATTATCTGGTGCCAGAATAAACAAATCAACCCTGTTGATTGCACTCCTTCCACTATTGTCCCATACTTGCTCCACCTGCTGGATGCAGGGTTGGTATTTAACTCACTGAAAGCGTACCTGGCGGCTCTGTCAGCATACACCAACTCCCATAACAAGGTGTTGTGGTTAAAGCCTTCATGGATGGGGTAAAGAGACTCAACCCTCCAATTTCAAACCCACCACCAGGATGGGACCTTAATGTGGTGCTTGCTAAACTCATGGGCCCCCCTTTTGAGCCCATGCATAAATGCAGTCTCAAACACCTGACATATAAAACTGCCTTCTTAGTAGCCATTACATCGATAAGAAGGGTCAGTGAAATTCAGGCTCTGTCAGTGCAGGATCCTTTCTTTACTGTCCATAAAGATAAACTGGTTTTACGAACACACCCTAGGTTTTCACCTAAGTTTATTTCTAAATTCCACGTTAACCAGTCCATTGAGCTTCTGGGTTTCTTCCAAGAACCCAAGAGCTCTGCTGAGGTGAAACTACACACCCTAGATGTGCGTAGGGTGGTCCTATACTATGTAGACCAGACCAGACCGCTAAATAAAACAGACCAGCTGTTTGTCTCCGTAGCTACAGGCAGAGAGGGAGATTGCGTCTCTAAAGGTGCCATCTCTAAGTGGATTATAAATTGTATTCAGCTGTGTTACTCCCTTTCTGAAAAAACTCTGCCTTTCACGCCAAGAGCCCACTCTACAAGAGGCATTGGGGCCACTCTGGCTTTCATTGCAAATGTACCCCTTGACACCATTTGCAAAGCAGCTACTTGGACCTCTATTCACACCTTTACTCAGCACTACTGCATTGACACTCATTGCAAGACAGATACTCAAGTGGGATAAGCGGTTCTAAGACATTTATTTGCTCATGACCCTTCTCACATCCCACCTCCTTCTTCTAACACTGCTCGCTAATCTATGTGCAGCATGTGATCTAAGCAGATTCCACAAGCCTCAGAAGGGATACATTACTCACCGTAATCATATTTCTGATGCTTGGATCTGCTTAGATTCACATGCTGTGCATAGGCCGACATCTAGTGGAAGCTGCGGAGTATTAGTTTGTTTTTCGAAACTCAGAAAAAATGGGCGTCGACACAGGGCGTGCCAGTAATACCATCCCTAGTGTGACGTCCACTGTACCCATGATCCCTCACGCGTGTAGGACCCTCAGATTGTTTTTTTCCGCCATACTTGTCGGAAGCATTGTTGCAGAGTTCCCTGGCTTTGAGCCATTTTGCTAAAAATCATATTTAATTCCCCATTCTTTCACTCCCACATCGAGATCCGAAGATCGAGGTCGGTCCGAAGAACAAAACAACTGTCGAGACTGCAACGACAGACTTTGGGCCTCGGAAGGCCTCTGGCCTCGGCCCTGCAACTAGAGAGAGTGGGGGGTGGAAACATACTCACACTCATTATTTCCTACATACACTAGCCCACTGCCATAAGGTGACATATGGAGAGTACTCCATTTAAATTTTACCCCAAGGGCAACCGCAAGTATCCTTGGGTTGACCAGGACGCCACCTGTAATCTCTGTTTGCCTAGGGACCACCCCGAAGCTAACTGCAGAGCGTGTAGCCTGTTTAAGGCAAAAACACTAAAGGACTGCTCCACTAAACGTTGGGCCCACCACGTCGGGCAGCTCGAGGCCATGGGAGCGGTGGGTGCCTTCAGTGATGGCAGCGACGCTGCTCTTTCGGACTGCGAGGGCACAGTGGCGTCTAAAGACACCCAAGCGCTAGTCCCCAACATCGGAGTATTGTCTGGCGGGGCAGTTATGGGGACCACATCCGGTGACACGAGCGCTACCCAAACTACTACACCTAAGCACACTAAAGCCAGCCGAGACTCGATACGCGTGTCGAGTTCTCAGAAAAAGGAGGCACATAGAGAGCGGTCCACAGAATCTGTGTCCTCTGGGTGTTCAAGGTCTAGATCGCCGCACGACACACAGCAACCGTCCACAGTTGCCATTAGTGCCTCGCTCCCCAAAGTCACGGAGGTGTATTAGTCAGATGACGAATCCGACCTCCACCCCCCAAGTTGCATGCTTAGAGTCGGCTCCGGCAGCCCGTTCGGCGCCTGCCTCCGAAAGTCGATGTGCACACTCGAAAGATTCAAAGAGTACCCTACACACCCCCGAATCTCGACGCCAGGTGTCAAAAGGTTCTGATAGGGTCAAAATATCAGGAAAAAACTCTTCTACTCAAGGGGAAGGGGATAAACGGCATAAAAAGTAATCGCACTTAACTTCTGCACCCCAGGTACACAAGGACAGACACAAGCCTTCAGATAAGGATAGATCCAAGACCCCTGTCCCTATATCTAAACCCAAACTTATCCCTCCCACTCCTCAGGATATGTGTATAGAAGAGGAACCTCAACAGGAGGTTGTCATCCCCAGCTCCAGAGAATGGAGCAGTGAGGACATAGATAGGGTAATGAGGATGTCTTCCCTGGCTGATTTCTACGGACAAAACCCAGATAATTTCCTCAGTTATCAGAGTACCCCTGACAACGCTACTCCTTCAGGATCCAGGGACCCTCAGCTTCCTAATAAGAAACCTCAGTTTGGGACTCCAGCTCGGGGCCTGATTTCAGAGCCTTACTACATCCAACCTTACGGGGACACCTCTATCAGCATCTGAAGCTCCCCCATACAAGGAGAGCAAGAGGATTTACGGGTTAGGAAGGAAAGTGGCCTCCACATCCGCTTACCAGGCAAGAATCGCCAATACCACCACTCTGCTGGCAAGTTACAATAAAAGACACCACCCACACCAACAACATAAAAGACACCACCCACACCAACAACATAAAAGACACCACCCAAATATTATTGCTAGGCGACTTGAATCTAGGACTAAACGACCCTGACGACAAATCAGCACAAGCTATAGCCAACATGCTAGATGAACACGGCCTAATCCAAAGAGTGCTCACCCCCACCCATAATAAAGGTAGGACCTTGGACTGGATCGCCACTCTAAACTGCGACACCGTCATTACCAAAACCACTCCCCAGCACTGGACAGACCATCACCTCATTGACTTCACCTTATCTCTCAATAAAGAAGTCAACAAAAGAAAAATCATGGCACCACCACTACCCACTAGAGCAAAAAAAAACATAACCCCTGACAACCTCCTACCACTACTACTGCCAACCCTCAATGCTCTCCCCGATAATCTAAAACCAGAACGCCTAGTAGAAAACTATAACAATACCATAAAAAAAGGACTAGACATCATTGCCCCTCTAAAACTGCAAAAAAGCAAACAGCAAGCCCACCTGAACACCTGGTTCACCCCACATCTGAAAGAACTTAGACTGCACAAAAGAAAACTTGAAAGCCAATGGCGCAACTCCCCTACAGAAGAGAACAAACCACAACTCAAACTTTATGCAAACAACTACAAAAAAGAAATTCTACTCACCAAAAAGAAACTATTCAATGAAAGAATCAAAAAATCGAGCTCCAACACAAGAGAACTATTTGCTATACTAAGGGAACTAGAATCCCCTATACCCCCACCAGACAATATAATTAAAGATAAAGTATGGTGCACCAGCGTCCAAAACGCCCTAACTAATAAAATCAAAACTCTCCAAACCAAAATCGCTCTGAAAAAAGACTCTCTCACCACCAATGAAGCATCTCCCAGCAACCACGACAAAACAGCCAACCGTCCAGGCCAGAATCTCTTCAGATTTACCAAAATATCTATCCCAGAAACAGAAAAAGTTATAGCCTCACTTAAACCATCTAACTGCAAAGGCGACAACTGCCCTCCCCAGATAATCAAGGATGCTGCTAGGGATCTAGCCCCCTTTATAACCAAGCTGATCAACGCATCCTTCTCCTCCAACACCATACCAAGTAACCTCAAAGAATCTTGGGTCCTGCCTCTCCTCAAGAAGCAAACCCTAGACCCCGCTATTCCCACCAATTACAGGCCCATCACCACGGTGCCATTCCTGTTAAAGATAATAGATAGAGTAGCATACCTGCAGATTCAGCAATATCTTGAAACTCACAAACTACTAGGCACCCACCAATCAGGCTTCAGACCGAAGCACGGCACCGAAACAGCCTTAATCGATCTTAAAACCCAGATCAATGAGATTAACGACAAAGGGAACACTGCCATGTTACTACTCCTCGATCTGTCGGCAGCATTTGACCTGGTAGATCACGCAGTCCTGTGCGAACACCTGGCCTCAGCAGCCCACTTCTCGAAAGAGGCCATAGCCTGGATCCAATCATTCTTGGACAACCGAACTATGAGGGTCTTCTCCACCCTAGCCTCAGCAGACCCCATTAAAATAACCTGTGGGGTGCCCCAAGGCTCCTGCGTCTCTCCCACCCTCTACAACATATTTACCAAGCCACTATTTGACAAGTTGGACAGACTGGGTGTCTCATATACCAATTATGCAGATGACACCCAGATCCTCATACCCCTTTCAGGCAACTACGCTTCAGATACGGCCTTGGTAAACAAAATATATCTCATCATTCAGGCATGGATGGCCACACATGGTCTATGTCTAAATGATGAGAAAACCGAAATCCTGCTCCTCGGATCCAATACCAATCTCAAAAAACTCAGTTCCAACTATAAGGCCTTCAACATTGATGGCAACACCATCACAGTGGCCAAAACAGTGAAAACACTAGGCTTTCACCTTGATGCAACCATGTCACTAAAAAACAAGTTAACTCACTAGCATCCTCCACCGCCTACACATGCAAGCTAATTAGGGCTAGTAGAGCCTTCCTCACCCAAGCTAGCTGCATCATCATAGCCAACGCCCTAATACTATCCAGACTGGACTATTGCAACGCCATGTACCTAGGAGCCAACAAATGCATAACCAACAAACTACAGACACTACAAAACAACGCTCTCAGAACAGCCCTCAACCTACCCTCCAAGGAACACATCTCCAACAAAAGGAGAGAACACAAATGGCTTAAAATCCACGACCGCATCTCCCTCAAAACGGCATCACTCACCTACAAATGTTTAAACAACGCAGCCCCCCCCTATCTCGCATCCAGAATAAAGAAAAAAACGTCCACCCGCCCCACCAGATCGATTAATTCCTACTGCCTGCAGGTACCCAATTTCAGACAAAAGAAAACCGGCGGCAGCAGCTTCCCTGTCTTGGCAGCCCAACACTGGAACGCCCTCCCACTCTACATTAGGACAGACCAATCCTACTATAGCTTCAGGCGAAACACCCTCACTTGGCTGCGGGCCAATGATCCTCACGACTAACCCTGCCATCTAATCTGATCATGCCAGTGCTATAACCTGACTACCATGCACAGCCTTAAATATGTAAATATGTAAATGCAACCGAACTGCCCCTATGCACAGCACTAATTATGTAAATTTGTAAGCTTTCGCTCAATTATATGTATATATGCACATCCCACACAATGTAACTGTAAATGTAATGCTCTTTTTCTCATGCCTATCTTATTCTGTAACCATGTTTTTATGTAATCCTATCTTCCTGACCTCTGTTGCGCCCTGTTACCTCTGGGTTTTGCGCGCTATACTAAATAAATAAACAAACAAACAAACAAACAAACCAATGGGAGCAAGTAGCTCCTCTCATTGACTCCGCACCGGAACCACTAAGTGCCAGTTAGCCCAAATCACGTCGGAGGGCAGAGCCGTGTCCGGTTGCATTCTAAAGACTACCTTTGACGCCGCTGATAATGCAGGCCGGCTCATAGCAGAGAGCGCCGTCATTAAGAGGCACGCTTGGCTTAGGCAGTCGGGGTTTAAACCCGAGACCCAAGCTACCCTTATCGACATGCCGGTGAAACCAAATGTCTTGTTTGGCAATGCAGTAGAGGAGGCTCTCAAAACTGCCAAAGACGAGTACGATACCCTTAAGTCCTTGGGACAATTGACTAATAAGCCCACGAACCAAAGAGGGAATAGTAATTTTCGTCGCTCACGCTGCCAGAATTCCCAGAGGGGCTCCAATTACACACAGGGGCAAGGTCCATCATGGGGTGGCAACCAACAGACTACCCAAAGTTACGGCAGAGGTAATAAGAGGGGCCGTGGTAGAGGAAGAGGCAGCCCAGCCAGAAGCGGTACGCCTCCCAGCAAACAGTGACGTTCCGCTCATGGTCCCGTCCCACGCATCCCCAGTAGGGGGGCACATTTCCAACTTCACCCAAGCATGGGAAGGGATCACATCGGACAGATGGGTGCTGTCCACAGTGTCCACAGGATACTGCATCGACCTGCTGGAGCGCCCCTGCAACCACCCTCCAAGACAAAAAATACACTCCCTGGATCACCAGAAGATCCTTCTCTAGGAAATCGTCAATATTCTTGCAAAGGATGCAATAGAACTCATCCCGGGCAACCAGGTAAACAAGGGTATTTATTCAACTTACTTCCTTGTGCCAAAAAAAGATTTGACAATGCACCCAGTATTAGACTTACGCCCTGCAAACAAGTATGTCGAGCCCCAAAAATTTCGCATGACTACTCTCCAAGAGGTAATCCCCCTCCTAAAAAGTGGGGATTACATGGCAACATTGGACATGCCCATTTTCATATTTTCATGTTCCCAGCCCACAGAATATTCTTGCGCTTTAAGGTGAACAGTCAGCACTACCAGTTCAAGGTGCTACCCTTCGGTATAGCCTCGGCTCCAAGGGTATTCACCAAGGTACTGGCGGTGGTGGCGGCACACCTACGCAGGGAGGCAATCCCAGTCTACCCTTACCTGGACCCAGTAATTTGCAAATCCAACATCCAAAGACCTATCGACCTCCTTCGAATTGGGTTTCTCTATCGACGAGAAAAATCAAGCCTGGTGCCAAGCACCTCCAAAAAGTTCCTAGGAGCTGTCCTAGACACTCAAGAGGGGTTGGCCTTTCCATCAGAGGAAAGAATTCGGAATATACTACTGCAAATTCCTCAATATCAATCCGGTCATCAGATAAGGGTGCGCAAAGCGATGCGTTTGCTAGGCATGATGGCGTCATTCATTTACCTGGTTCTACACACGCGCCTGCGCATGCAACCTATGCAGGAATGATTGGCGAAACTATGGTCTCCGGCAAGTGGTCAGTGGGACGATCTAGTGGTCGTTTTGCCAACACTTGTACAAAGTCTGCACTGGTGGACGAGAGAAAACCTGTCAAAGGGGAAACACTTTTTCGATCCGGAAATACAGCATGTAGTCACTACAGACGCGTCCCTATCGGGGTGGGGAGCACACCTCCTTCACCACACAGCTCAGGGTCTCTGGTCTCACACAGTGGCCAAGAATCACATCAATCTGCTACAGCTTGTAGCAGTCACCTGTCGGTGCAGATCTTAACAGACAGCACGACAGCCATGTTTTATATAGACAAGCAGGAAGGGATTTGTTCGCCAAATCTGTCCAAGCTTGCCCAGAAAATGTGGACATGGGCACTCAGACGGAACATTTACCTGTCATCTCACCATGTTCCAGGGTATCTCAATTCACTACCAGACGCTTTGAGCAGAGATTCCCTCCCAGAAGAACACGAATGGTGTCTGCACAGAGAAGTCGTAGAAGACCTCTTCTCACAGTGGGGTTTCCCCACTATAGACCTATTCGCCACAAGTGAAAACAGACAATGCCCAGGATTTGCATCCAGGTTTCCCCAGCCAGACTCCAAGGGGAACGCCCTGTGGATGAACTGGTCAGGAATGTTTGCCTAAGCTTTTCCTACGCCTCTCATGAGGAAGGTGGTCAACAAGATACACGGGGAATCGATGACGCTCATCCTAGTTGCTCCCATGTGGGCGAGACAACCGTGGTTCCCACACCTGCGCAGACTAGCAGTCTGCAAACCCATCAGACTCCCGTGCTGGCACAACCTACTATCCCAGTACCAAGGTCAAACAGTGCATCCTCAACCCAGCTCAATGAACTGGGCAGCATGGATCCTGAAGTCATAGTGGTTGGACATCTCAACCTGCCACAGAGATGCATGGATATCCTAAAGGAATCAAGGAAACCAAACATAAGGCACTGTTACTTTGATAAATGGAAGAGATTTGTTATCTGGTGCCAGAATAAACATATCAACCCTGTTGATTGCACTCCTTCCAGTATTGTCACGTACATGCGCCACCTGCTCGACGCAGGATTGGTATTTAATTCACTCAAGGTGCACCTGGTGGCGCTGTCAGCCTACACCACCTCTCATAGCAAGGTGTCGTGGTGGAAAGTACCAGTGGTTAAAGCATTTATGGAAGGGGTAAAGAGGCTTCACCCTCCAATTTCAAACCCACCACCAGGATGGGACCTTAATGTGGTGCTTGCTAAACTCATGGGCCCCCCTTCGAACCCATGCATAAAGCCAGTCTCAAACACCTGACCTATAAAACTGCCTTCTTGGTAGCCATTACATCCATAAGAAGGGTCAGTGAAATTCAGGCTCTGTCAGTGCAGGATCCTTTCTTTACTGTTCTTAAAGATAAACTGGTTCTACGAACACACCCTAGGTTCTCTCCTAAGTTTATTTCTAAATTCCACGTCAATCAATCCATTGAGCTACCAGCCTTCTTCCAAAAACCCAAAAGCTCTGCTGAGGTGAAACTGCGCACTCTAGATGTGCAAAGAGCGGTCCTCTACTATGTAGACAAGACCAGACCACTAAGAAAAACAGACCAACTGTTCGTCTCCGTAGCCACAGGCAGAGAGGGAGATTGCATCTCTAAAGGTGCCATCTCGAAATGGATAGTCAAATGTATCAAACTCTGCCTTTTACGCCAAGAGCCCACTCTACAAGAAGCACTGGGGCCACTCTGGCTTTCATTGCAAATGTACCCCTTGACACCATTTGCAAAGCAGCTACATGGAGCTCGATTCACACTTTTACTCAGCACTACTGCATTGACACTCATTCCAAGACAGATACTCAAGTGGGACAAGCGGTTCTAAGACACCGGTTTGCTCATGACCCTTCTCACATCCCACCTCCTTCTTTTAACACTGTTTGCTAATCTATGCACAGCATGTGATCTAAGCAGATTCCACAAGCCTCAGAAGGGATACATTACTCACCGTAATCATATTTCTGATGCTTGTAACTGCTTAGATTCACATGCGCCCACCCTTCCTCCCCTCTGAGAGAAGGCGCATGGATGCTTGTAGTCTTATCTATCTGCTTGGATAATCTGTACTCGTGCTACTCCTCATGCTACCTCATGTCAGAAAAAATACAATCTGAGAGTCCTACACGCGTGAGGGATCATGGGTACAGTGGACGTCGCACTAGGGATAGTATTACTGGCACGCCCTGTGTCGATGCCCATTTTCGAGTTTCGAAAAACAAACTGTAATACTCTGCAGCTTCCACTAGATGTCGGCCTATGCACAGCATGTGAATCTAAGCAGATACAAGCATCAGAAATAAGATTACGGTGAGTAATATATCCCATCTATATTTATTTATTTTTTTTGCTCATTGACAAATTGATTTGATCTGCTGAAATATTTCAATCATCTTGAATTTATTCCTGTTTTGCATATGTGTGGGATTATATGGGTGAGTGCTTTTATCAAACAACGGAGGAATTGTTTAATCATTGGCTTGTTCTTTGAGGAGCATGTCTAAATCGTATTCATTAAGCCCATTATTATTGTAATATAATCTTTGAAACTGTGTAACGACAGGTTGCTAAACTATGTTCTGTGTGCTTTCCACCACCTAAATCATGATGTACTGCATCCTGGTCTCGCTTCTCTTTCAATTATTTTAGCAGGGTTATCACTTTTGCCCGAATACATGTAGGCAAGTTGGTCTCGGTGCCCCTGGATACTTTGATTTCTTTGTTTTCCTTGTATTTCTGCCATCTTTTCTGCACCTGTGTTGGTAGAAAAACAGTGTTCTTCTGAACATTGCACAACTGCATTGAACTGTATAGTAATGGTAAAGGTCGCTAGACAGTCACATCCCACCACTGTCATAAAGTAATGATGGTACATCGCTGCCATAAATGAACATTGTATTGCAGCTTTTTTGTTGTTGTAATGCTATCTTTTTATTTCATTTAATTAATCATAACAAAGATACCACTGTTAAAACATTAACTGGCAAGTTGATTCCAGTGCAAACATTGCTGGTACAAAGTGATCGCAATTTGATTGCATGAATGCCGGGCAGTTCCCTCAACATAGATACCCCCGATTGCCCTTCTCAATACCTTGAAGGGGCTGATCTATTATCCTGCACAGCAGATCTTAGTCGCACTTCTAGCATACTATATTACATCTCCCCATAGGCCCTCATCTCCCACCTTACACATTCATGGCGGACGCAGGTCCACAGGGTATTGAAGATGGTTCGGAAATTCATCCCACCTCGATTACAAACTATCAGCCCCCGCTCTTACTGCTCTCTGTATGTAAAAATCTCTCTCAGTAGATGTCCATTTCAACAAGTCGCGCTGCCATTCAACATACACAGGGGGGTTGGCATTCTTCCAGTGCATTGCAATGCGCCTCTTTAACAGAATCGCCCCTAGTGCAATAAACTTCCTGGTGACTTTCCCACCCTTGCGCCTCAGGATTTTACCCAGGATACACACCAGTGGTCTATGCCCCAGCTCCCAGCCTGATCTCACTAAGCTGGGACAATACTCTCCTCCATACGGGTTGGCACTCCCATATCATATGCAGAAAGGCTGCCACTGGGGAGGCACACCTGGGGCATACCACGTCCCCCTAGGCGCACTTGCTGGTGTGAGCTGGCGAAAGGTACACTCTGTGCACATATTTCAAATGTATCGGTTTCAGTTTTGAATTCATCAAAACCTCCTTTACATGCAGACACGCCTGCCTCCACACAGTGTCATCTATTTCCACATCTAAATCCCTTTGCCACTACTCTCTCACGCTCCCAATACTGGGGTCGCTCTCTTCTAGGATAACCCTATGTAGGGCAGACATTCTCTTCCTTTATTGATGTTACAACTGAGTGCTCAGCAGGCTTTTTTGGGAACCCCTCCCAGGCCCCTCCGACAGCTGCCATTGTTACCGCATGAGCTGAAAACAGAGATCCCCATATTCCACCTGGAACAGAATCCCTGAAACTAAAACGCGCTGCCCTCGTCAAGTAAATCTCCCACTGTCCTACAGCCCTTCTGTTCCCAACCCCTATTTCTGCTGCTGCAGAGCCCAGTTGGGCTCATTGTTCTGACCGGTACCAGCAACTTTGCAGATGTCACCGCCTCCAGCTACAGTTTAATTCAACAGCCTGCTTACCCCTATTAACGCTTGAATCATCTTAATGGGCAGATCCAGGTCTCCTCCCCCCACCAACACACCCACGTGCTGCAGCTGTGCTGCATAGTGGTAACCCGAAAGTCTGGTGCCCCCGGCGCTCCACTGACTGCTTCAGCTTAGCGAGAACTACCCTAGGTGTCTTGCCCACCACCCCCAAGCAACTTCAGTAGTATCGAGTCAAGTATACCAGTTGGTAGTGATTGCATGCGCTGCAACAGTTGCAGCAGAATCACTATTTAAGCTGCAGCAATTCTGCCCACGAGTGACCGCGGCAGGTTAGACCATGTTGCAACGAGGTTATCTAGTTGCGCAAAAGATGCAATAGATTCTTTCTGAACCACCCCCATATCTACATTTCCCATCACGGCCAAATATTTAAATGATTGTGTTCACCTTCAGGGGAAGACCATCTAATTGCCTCTGTCTGGTGCCAGAAACTGGGTATAGAAGTGACTTGTTTCAATTAATTCTCAGACCAGACACCTGGCCAAAGCACTCTATCGCACTGAGCATTCTTGGGATAGCACTACCTGGGTTCCTTATGTACAGCAATATATTGTCGGCGTACGCAAAATCCTGTGTTGCACGCCCGTGACTGTTTTTCCTGAGTTCGCAGATTCCTTCCTCATACTACATGCCAGAGGCTCCATCGTTAAAGCAAACAGCTAGGGGGAGGGGGCGGTGGGCACCACTGCCGGGTGCCCCTGTGGATGTTAATTTGAGGTGATATATCGTTGGTCCGTACCCTCGCCACTGGGCCATTATACAACAGAGAAACCCTTTTGCATATCCCTGGTACAAACCCCAACTTCAGCAGCATTGCAAGCATAAACCTTCACTGCACCGAGTCGAACGCTTCTCGGCATCCAAACACGCTAGAGCATGATCACCCGGGTCAGCTTTCACTCTGTCAAGCACCAGGAGTAGTCTATGCAGGCTCAGGGTTGTGTTCCTTCCGGGTATGAAACCCACCTGGTCCTCAGCAACCCCGCTGGCACAACCCATGCTATCCTCCCCGCCAAGATTTTACTGATCATTTTCACATCTGTGTTTATAAGGGAGAGTGGCCTGGAATACCCACATTGAGTTTCTTACTTGCCTGGTTTAAGCAAAAGTATGAACTGTGCCTTGGTGCGGGTAGGTGGCCCCTCTTGTATGCTTCGCTGTACGTCTCTGACAGATGGGGCATAAGGAGCTCCACCAATGTGCTATAGAACTCGACAGGTAGGCCGTTGGGTCCTGGGGCCTTGCCTGCCCCCAGTCTCGATGTCTCCCACCTTTCTCTTGCTCCATGATTGGCTCATCCAACTGCTGGCTGTCAAGGGATGGTAAGCATGCCAGCTGCAGCTTTTCTAAGTATTCTGCAATGGATGCCCCAAGGACCCCACCCCTAGCATCGTATAATGCCTGGTAATAACACATGAATTCCTTGTTAGTATGCTCAGTGTCTGAGGAGGTAGTCCTCCCCGGCACCTCTATACGGGTAACAGGTTTCCTATCTCAGGATCTGGTCGTCATCCAGGCCAGAGGCTTCCCTGCTTTGTCCCCAAATTCATTTTGGAACCTAGTGTATTTGCGATATTCGAATTTGCTCAGCCTCTCGCACGCAGCATTCAGTTTAGCCTGTACTTGTGGTAACTGAACAGCAAATGATGGATCTATATGATACTGAGCATCCAGCAACTGTACGTCTTTCTCTGCCTCGCTTATTTCCCTGCTGAGCAAGCTCCTAACTCCCCAAGAATTGGGCATTTCCTGAATTGTGACCTTGAAGGCCTCCCAAAGTAGCCCACCTCAGTCAACAGAGCATTTTTTGATGACAAACAAGGACAGAATCTCCTCCTCAATCATATGTTTAGGCGACATCTTGCAGCGCAGACGCCTGCAACCTCCATAACAGAGGAGCCCCGGGTTCCCCCACGCTAGTCCAACAACACCATCTAAGGGGAATGATCAGAGATTGATCTATCTAGAAAGACTGCCTGCCTGACCCGATGCAACACTGACAAATAACAGATCTATGCGGGAAAATATATTTCTCTGCTCCCCATATATTTCTAGAGCCCACCAAATTGAGCATTAACCAAACAACACAGAGATGTCTATGTTCGGAGCACAATTTAGCCGGAACACACTCCCCCTGCAATTTAACTGAAATCCCAATAAACCTACCCTTGTCATCTGGAAACTGTTGAGTTGTCTCAAATTACACTGAAGATGCCACCCAAATGAGCACTCCTCTGGCTGAGGAGGAGAGCAAAGAGAAAATGAACTGGCCTTTTAGTTTGGAACCCAGTTTAACATGCTCCACCCCTGAACGTTGTGTTTTCTGCAGCCTTCCTACAGCTCCCCCCTTTTCTGCACTTAACAGGCACCCACTGTCTGTTGCCTTAAACCTAGCACTTGCCACCTGCTGGCTGCACTACCCCTGTTTTTTTTTTTATTCCTTTGCTCAGCACTTTTCCACTTCTCCCCCCGCCCCCTGCACTTTCCCCCTTCCCTCTCCCCTGCACTTGTGCATTCTCAATGTCACTGGGCCTAGTAAGATCTTTGTTTTTGTTCTCCCTTTTACCCCTCCCTTGCCTTGTCGCACTCTGAAACACATGTGTATGAGCGCGATACAAATAAAATATCATTATCAATAGCAATTTCTATTTTGTGTCGCTTGAGATGGGAGAAAACCCTATGCCTCTTCACCACATCATTGATAACCCTGATGTTCCTGGTCAAGACTCCCCCCATTCCTACTAGAGTTGGCTTTCCATCACAACTGAGCATTAAGCACCCCATTACGCACACAGGAGTTAAACTACAGCACTCCAAAGCATTCCCTGCTCATTTGTACCACCCCACCTTAGCCGTCAGCCCAGACATACTCTCGGCTGCACTCTGCACCTCTGTCCTACCTCCCTCGGCGCAAGGGTCCTCAGGTGCACTTGCAAGTAACTTGCTCTGCCGATGCCTCACTGCCAGCGCCTCTCACCATCGACCTCTAAGACAGCTGCTCACAGCGGGTCCCCCACCTGCGCCTTGACATGGCTCGCACTGCAGCAGAAGAAAGGCACACGTGGGTCTCTGCAGCTGCCTTCAGCTGCACTGGCAACAGTCTGTCTTGCATCGGGCCTCAAACATGGGCTCTGGTGCATTGACTACACCAGAGCAGCAGGGGCACTAAGTTCTGTTGCGACTGGCCAATGGGAACCGATCTGACCAAGAGTTGAGGTCAATTAACAGGATTGATCTGGATTGTAAGTGCGGAGCAATGGGCAGACGCTTCTACTCAAGTCACCATCTTGGCCACACACCCCATGTTGCAGTCTTTAACAAGCCACCTAACAAGCATCCACTAAATGACTCTATACCACTCCCCCAAATCTACCAAGTACTTAGAAAAGAAGCAGATATGTGACTCATTAACATATCAAGATGTTAATGGGTTACTTCTTTTCTCAGCATTCGGTAGATTGTATTATGGCTTTGTTCTGCACTTTCTAATAAACATTGGCAGTGCCAACAGTTTTGGCTTTTGTGTAGAGATGGGAAAGGCACTTGCCAGGCACAGCCATAGTGGTATTAGCTTGCTATTGGTGGTAGCAGGTGCAAAATGGTGCAAGTACCTGGGCATCCAACAGCAGTGCCTGGCAAATGCCCAATACTTATAAACAAGCCAAAACTGTTGACTTTGCCAATGTTTGTTTTTAACAGGACTTCAGTGAAGGTCCCACAGAGTGCTAATAAATCGAGTGGTTGAAGGCTGACCTGGTAAGACATCTGTTGTACACCAGTAGCAGATTTATAACTCCAATTATGTTATTAACTCCCTGCTTTGAAAAAACAATGGCAGGCACTTCAAGTGCAAAGTTTGATGGTAAGGCCTGTTTAAAGCAAGCTTAAATACTTCATATGAGGAGTTCTTTTGGGCGGGGGAGGAGCAGGAACTGGGAGGGAATGGCCATGGGGATTAGCATGGCCATTGGCAGCCAATGGATGGGCACATAACTAAACACCTACAGGCTGTGTGCCCCTTCTCCTATGCCATTCCTCCCTATCTGCACTCTAATGCAATAATTTCGGCTGATGGGTGTCGCAAGCAACACTTAATAGCCCAAACTAAAGATTGGGTTACTTTGAAAGAGGCATGGTATCCAGTGTGCTTATTAATTCTTCACGTACAGGGTGGTGTGTAATGCCAAAGGGACGACAGGTATTTTCTAGCCAACACAAAGAACTCGTAGCAGGCCAGCACCCAATCCCTGCATTAATGGGACTTGCTACCCACTGCATTGCAAACATCTTCCAAGATGAACTCCTAGCCCGTCCTATACAGAAACTTGCTTTGATGATCTGGATCGCTAGAGACTACTCTCTTCTGTGGTCATGATTTACTTGTGCTCGAGCAGAACTGGAATATGAGGGAGATTGTTTTGGATGGGTTTAATATCATCACTATGCTGGCTTTTAAAAGTCCTCTTGGCAGACCCAAAGAGTGGGTGGGTGGATGCTGATTGATGCCAAATCCCAGTACCAATTGTCTGAATTTAAAATAGCCCAAAGTGTTATGTCTTAAGTGGTTTAGTAAGTGCTGATTGACATGGATGGCTCCATTGTAAGAATTTTGATCATTAATGTATAGGATCCCCCTGGGAGTCTTCATTCTAATTCGATCAGATCATCTATGAATGGTTTTGGAATAAGGATGACCATGAGATCATGCTCTGTGGTGATTTAAATGCATAATGTGATGTAGTGGCAATAACATAGATTCTCCACAAAGCTTGAATTGTCCTAAAACCTGTAGCAATCACTTGGTGAAACTAGTGGTGCAAGGAAAGAAATGGTTTTGGATTTTTCATGATTTATGATATTTTTAAGGACGTGACTGCTAAGGAGTATACCTGGAGAAGTGGAAATACGTGCAGCGACCTGGATTATATATTTGTGGCTGAATCACTAAAAGAGAGAGCAATTTCCTTTAAGATTTCACGTAAACACTTGAGGGATCATTTCTCATTGACCTTTCTTTTTCACGTATTTGGTGGCTTTACTAACCACTTTTTACCTGGTTTGTTTGAAATTAATAATGGGGGACATTCTATCGTCTGGAGAGAGGGCAATATAAGCATAATGGGTACATATTTAGTAAATTATACCCTTTTACACGCCTTATTAATAAGGATAGCAATTAAATTGTAATAACCCTGTCAGATATTGCTAATTCTGCGGGCACTTAGCCCAAACAAATTGCTTTATGCTAACAGAAAACATCCCCCTAGTCCTTCTGATGTCAACATTGCTTTGCGAAAAAACAAGATCTGGATGAGCTTAGTCGTCTGTTCTATCAAATCTTCAAAAACGAAATTCAGAAATTGTTTGGATAATTATAATTGCTTTGTACATACTCCTCATTGGCAGATAATATACCGGATATATGTCGGTACCTATACAGGAAATGTAACGCTAATGTTCTCAAACATGAGTTTAACCCCATCTCTAAAGCTTGATGTGTTGTACATATTTCTACATTATATTTTTAACCCAATGCTTCCGAGTGCTATATCAGCTTTTATACCCAAACTACATATAACTACGTGGATGAAGCTATATACAAACTCGTTTTCACCCCAAACTCTTCTGGAGCGCCTGGTCCCGATGGACATGCTAAGACTGTAATGAAAAAAAGAATTGGATAGTTTGGTCCTCTTTGTTAAATCAGCTGTTTAAAAAGATTGATAGCAAAGGCATTATTCCGGCATCCTGGAAAAACTCATCATTTCGAATTCATAAAAAGGCCTCAGTACCGATCCCACCATTTATGTCCTCTTGTCCATGTTCATTGTATTCAGTAAAACTTTTTAGCACTTTTGTTGCATGAACAAACATGGTAACTCTCGGGCTGAAAGTCACAAATTTCAACATGTACAGCAAACTGGCTTTCAACCTTGCCTTGGAACCATTTATAAATTCTGGACATTACAGTTGGTGCAGCAAAACCATGCAGTCCCTGGATTTGCCCCGAAGGCGTGAGCATGAGACTGCGGATGCATTGCCACATTAAATGCATCTGCACATAAATCGGAGGATGTTTCGGGGTTGGGGGGAAATTTGCTCGCCCTAGGAACAAGACTCTTGGATCCGAGGGAGTCTGGCATTTAGTACTTTAGCACCCTGGGCGGGGGAGCCAGCCAATCGGGTGTCTAGGAACGTGGGCTGGCACTACCAGTGAAAGCCTGCGTTCTATGCCGCCTGATGGCTGGCTCCCATGCCCGCCATCTTCCCGTAATCCGACCCCCGCTTCTTTAAAAATCATCCCTCCACCCCCCAATCCCACTTACCTGTTTGCTGCTACGGCGAGTTCTGCAGGCTGCTGCTGCTCCCGTCCCCGCTCTGGCTGCCATGGTAATGTAAGAGCGACTCCATGTGGAGCCCTGCCTTCCTAGTCCATTGCGGCCATGTTGGTAGAGTATTTTCTCTCCATGAACGGGATGTCACGAGCCAGCCCATGCACAGAAAGAAAATATGTTCCATAAAAAACTTAAAAAACTAGCACCCGCGTAGCATGCTACACAGGTGCCAATGACGAATTGCCACTTGGTGGCTGGGCCCACCCTGATAATGGCCCGACACCCTCGTTAAGGGAGCCTTGCTTCGCTGGGGCCCTTATCTTGGCCAACGGGCCGTGACCCACAGGGTGGCCCACCACCTCAGGTTATATCGCCTCATTAGCAACCTTTGCAGGGGAGCCAGCCAATCAAATGGCTAGGAATGCGGGCTGACACTACCAGTGAAAGCCTGCATTCTATGCTGCCTGATTGCTGGCTCCCCCGCCTGCCATCTTCCCCTCACCTGACCCCAATCCCACTTACCCATTCATCCCGCCGCTACCGAAGTTCTCTGTTTCTCAGGACTCTACAAAGTCCTATGGCCCTCTTATAAGCTTACTTTATCAGTGTTCGGGTTTGTCTGGCTCCCATAACCTTTGAGACATTCACAGCCTTGAAAGTCTCTGATCTTCTCAGAGCTCCCCAAAGCTCACTGACACCGTCCGGCTAGATTTCGCAGGGCCTCAATAGGGCATCAACCCTTTCGGGTTTTCCAGGCTCCTGTAACTCTTGTGGCTTCTCCAGCCTTGACTGGTCACCTCTCCCCACGATGTTTGTTTACCATCTGTTGTTGGCTCTACAGCTAATATTTTCCATTATGCCTCTCTGAAGTAGGAATGAACAGCAGTTAGCCGAGTATACATTCAATTGTGAATAACAACAATGGTAACAGCCGGTGTAGCTAAATTATATCACCATTGTGATAGCATTGGATTAATTGAACAATAGATCTTCCCTATTCATAGGAAGGGCAAAAACAAATATTTCTTTGTTTATGGTACAAGGAAAATTCTAACCTATGTTACCTCCAGGCAAACCATGCATAGCTATTCAACAAAAGTATGAAGGAACAAGAAATATTGTGAAAGGGAACAAACATTGATTTATCATAATGAATTAAAAACCTTATTTAAGAAGAGTTTACGTTGATCTGGTGCCCTATCCCCTACACAAGAATGGTACCAAATGAACCTCATTACACTAATGCAACAGTCTGGAGAGCACCAACCTCTTTTGACCAGTGAAAAAAGGCACATTTGTTTTCAAGAAACCAAGATCTTGTGGTTCCTTGCTAGACCTACAAATCTTTGAAACCAAGCTATTTTAATCATACCTCTGTATGCACCCCTGAAGTTTCCAAGATCCTGTAAGCTACAGGAAATGTTGTTGCTTGCTGAAGAACGTATTATAAAACGTAGACAGGCTTATAAGGCATTATCAAACTTACTTTGAAGCATCAGGATAATGGTGCCTTAGAACTTGTTAGGGAAAGGAACAAGTGTTTAAATTAGGAACTAAAGCAGAATTTAGGAGGAAGGGAACATGGGCAAGACAGTCTCTTCTCCATCCCTCTGCTGACCTTTGCATCATGGTCGGTCAGGATGACAGCCTTCCAGCATCCGGCTAGCGATTTGCTCTATTCATGATACCGCTGCCACCCCGGTGTAGCGTTGCTCCACTCCTACAGGTCGCCTCCTGTCAGAGGCTCGCCTCTGTGTAGGATTCTCTCTCCGATTCACATTTCCTCATGGTTTTATTTACTTCATCTGAAAAAAGTGGTTTGACGCTGCTCTTTTTTGATTGGGCCCGAGGCAATGTCACTGTTTGGTGTATTCAAAACGACAGTAAGTCTTTCCAATTCCCATATAGGCAGATAACGTATGCTGTAACGCAAGTTCTTTATCAGAATGGGAGTCATTCTCCCTAAGAGGGGAGCTGCCCCCAGTGAGGTCCCTCTTGCCCAGACCTCTAGGGAGGATCTTGCTAAGTGGGATAACCTCCCTAGCCTCAATGGGGGTGGCTCTCCTCTGGGAAGAATGGACAGATGGTCCAGATTCGTCACTATATACTGTATAAACGAACTTGTTTAATTCTCCTCTTCCATACTATACTGACAGATTAGCTGGGACACCTAGAAACAAACCATATCTGCTTCTGTGGTGTTCTAGGTCTTAGAGTGGTTATTAGAAAACAAAACAATTCAGCAATGTTTGAAACCTGATCCCGACTCATTCCGGCACATTCTATACTAAACTTGCCCATAATAGCTACCGTGTCAAATCCTGGTGGGGTATCTACTGCACTTTTTCTTTCTCCCTCATTTCACATTTGGCTCAAAGAATTCATCACTTCTGTTAGTGCCAATGTATTTTGGAACTTGACAATTTTCCTTTCGATTTACCTATTCCCTCTCCTAAAATATAAAACCGAGAGACAATATGACATCAGATCAGAAAGGTCTTCGCTCAGGCACGTTTGCAGTGGTGGCACTAGGGTTAATTGAACTCGGTAAAGTCTGTCTGAGTAATTGGGGCTGGAGTTAAAGCATGCTAATCCACAGCCAAAGCGCAGCGTAGTCTCATCAGAAATCCAGTTTAAGATTGGGTAAGGAATTTGTCCTAGCTTACACTATGCTGGTTTAGGAAGGACACCTGTGAATAAATCCACTACAAAATCACAGCTCGCCATAAACCCACAAGTTTACATTTGAAATTGCAAGTTTGGCTGTCGCAACTGTGGCATTTAATCTGCATGGTCTTTGTTGACCTCATATATGAGCTCATAGTATCTAAAGCTAATTGGTTTTGGCCCTTTTTCCCATAGTTTATGTACACAGCAGTGCATGCCTCTGGCTTTATGCTCGCCAGCATTACCCTTTCCCATGAAGCAGCACTTCTTAAACAGTGGTGGTGCCCATTCCTTGGCTCACACATTGCACATTTGATTATTGCCATTTCTTTAGGGAGCATCATAGCATCCAGGAGTGCTCTGAGACATTGCTCGCTCTTCATAGGGACCCAGAGGAAGTCAAAAATTGCCCTTGATGCTACAACTGGCCAGAATTGTGAGACACTTCAAAGTTGTATCTTGAATCAGTGTATATGTTTGCAGACTGTTGTTCGACCAATTTACAAGCCCTTGTCAGTACCCCAAGCTCAGGCATCTGTGCCGAAGTAACAGTGGGCAATTGACCACTTTATAACACCTCCCCAGGTGCTCATTACACCATACCCCTACAGGAATTGGCCATTCTGATCTCGACAACATGACCCATCCACAAAATATATCCGATCTGGATTATCTAAAGCAGTATCAGTAGGATCATTCAGTGAGGTGGAGAAATGCTGATGGCACCACAGTGACTGGGTTAGATTTTATATGGTTCACCATTCTGCTGAGTGGGAAGCACAGATGCTGATGTATCCAGGACATCAGGTTAATGTATTGTTACAAGAATTCAACAGCAGAATGTTGGCAGCGGGAACAGGCATGTTGTGTTTTGGTTTTGAGCAACAATAGCACCACTGAGTGGAGAACAGCTACTTTCCGGAGTGATCCTAGCACAATGTTTTCACACTTCTCACACTTATGCCAGCCACAATTAGTGACCAAGGTGGCATACCTGCTGCTACTGGGTCTAGTTTTTTACTATAATGGGCAATAGGCTTCTGATGGTATCTGTCAGTTCTATAAGAGCAAACCCATTTCTTTCATGGCAGTACAAGTTGAATTTCTATTTGTAATCGGGTGAACTTAAAGCAGGTGCTTCAGCTAATTTTCTGTTTGTTTTCTTCAGCATCTGATTACCTGTAAGGTTTCTAAAGTGTTTGCCTTCGTATAGTGTTGCAGTGGTTTTGTTATCTCTGTGTAGCCTTAAATCCATTGTCTACAATAACTTACCATACCTAGACATTTGTGTAGCTGTTTAAGGTTTGGAAATTGCATATACTGCCTCTTTTATGGAGGAAGCGATGACTGTATGGCCCACTTCAATGTGTCCCAAATGATGTACTTTTTTCTCGCAAAGTTGTAGTAATTTCTGCTTAGCTTTTTCGACCTTTGTTCGCTATCCTCATAAAACGGCTCCATGATACCCTTGGTATCTTGGAGCGGGCACTGGACTGTCTGACCTCCTTCCTAACTGACCACTCGTCCCATGTCATTATGGGCACCTTCTCCTCACCTACCTCCTTTGCCTGTGGTGTCCCCCAGGGCTCAAACCTCTCCCCCTGGCCTTTTAACCCATACCTTGCTCAGCTGGCACTCCTCATTTCCTCCATCTCTCCCAACTTCCAGTGTTACGTAGATGATACACAACTCTTTTTCAAACTCCCTGCTGACCTCTTGATTCTTCCATCATCCCGGACTGCCTATCTGCTATTCAGCCCTGGTGCACTTCCAACAATCTCTGCCTCAATGCCAGCACGACTGAGATCCTTCCTATTGGCAACTCTGCCCCCTCCCTCCTTCCCATCACTCTGGCCTTCCTCTATGGGCTCTCCCTCTTATTCATCTGAAGCCAGAAACCTTAGAGTCCTCTTTGACTCCTCTCTTTTTCCTCCCTCACACTCAGGACGTTCCAACTTTCAACTCTACCTCCTCAAAGGAATTCTCCCTTTTCTCCCTTTCCCCCAGAAGCTCAATTTTGCCCTAGGCTTGACTACTGGCTTTACTACTGCAATAACCTTCTACTGAATCTACCCTCTTCTACTCAACAACCCCCTCCAGCTAATCCAGAATAGGGCAGTAAGACTTATCCTTGGCCTCAAGCCCAGGGAGTGCATCTATCCTGCCTTAAAAACTCTTCATTGCTTCATTGGCTCCCGATTGCTGCACAGATTAAATTGAAATCCCTCTGCATCGTCTACATGGCTGTCTGGGGCCAGGGACCACACTAGCTGCAACTTTCTCTTACCAAATACTCTCCCTCTAGACCTCTATGTTCCTCCGGCGGCAACTCTGTGTGTAAAGCAAGTCCCTTTTTACGCACACTTCTAAATAATGACAGCCCGCAAGGGAAATAGGCCAGGAGATAGCTTTGCAAGGATAACAAGGTTTAATTGTACAGAATACAAATATAAGCAAAGGACTCTGCTGCTCGAGAGCACTCTAACTCTTACAGTCACAAACATGGGCTTAAAAACCTCAAACGTGCTATACATAAGGTACAAAATGGGTGCCACTGATTAGAGGCACCCTATAGATGAGCCTGCTCCATAGGGCATACCAGGCAGTCATTGGTTGGTTCTTCCCTGTCGATCTGGATCCACTTGGGTCAGCTGGGCTCATTCTCACGGTAAAGGTTTGGTTGTATATTAAGATTGTTTCTATCTAAACTAAACATGCTAAGTCTGAATATTAGCTCATTGTGGCAGGCACCTGGGCAGCACGGGAAATGGGGCCAGGGAGAAGGGAAGATAAAATAGTCATGCCGACCCACACATTCAGCGTTTCATTGATACCACAGTTTCTGCACTCAAGGTATCCACTCTAGGGTTGGATCTTTAATTTATCCTTCCGGTACCTTGTGTTACAAGAGATGTGTGTTGCTGCTAGGAAGAAATACAGCTGCTCATGCTTAGATCTTTAGTGGGCACTTAATGGGGGTTGGGACCTGGTGGGTTGCATTGTAAGTGATTTCAACCAGGCACTCCACCTAAGTCAATGCCTAGCATGTGATGCACTGGAACCCTTATTTATTTATGTCTATAAGTTCTTTTATTTCTGAATGATATACCCTTATATCACGCCCCTCTCTTTGAATCCCCCCCGGTCACACTGAACCAGGAAGCAGGCTGTTTTGCAAAGTTAAAAAGATTTATTTTAGGTATTTTCACAATATATATATCACACTATTTAATGGTTTATACAATGATCACCAATGGGGTGATGTCAGAATAAATATCTTTAATCACACGGAGTATTGGTAGGAAAAATAATGCAGCCTAGAAATAATAGTTTTGTGTGGGTACAATCAAAAGGCAAGTGACCACTCTTTCCCCCTGCACACTACTCAATCCCCCAGTATGCAGTATGAAGAGATGGAAGGAGAGAAAACGGGTTTCAGGAATACACACTCAACAATTACAGTATCAATCCCAATTTCCCCCCAGCAAACACAGGGAAAAAACAAATGATTGCAACTTGTCAAAATGGTTTTGAATGTGGCTTTGAATGGAACGGTAAAAACACTGAAAATGGATTTAATTCACTAAAATGGTTTCAATACTAGTGGGAGCCACTTTGCATAGTTTCAGATAAACACTAGCAATGATTATTGAATAACTAGCAGATTGAAAACTTAATTCTGAGGTCGGATGCAATGTACAGCTGTTTCACACGTGATATATTTAAGCCAAACGAAAAATTTGCGGCAAACCTTTCCGCGCGCGGTAAGCACGATTGCGGAAAAACTACAAGGAGCTGGAATGCAGTTTTGGGTTTGTTGGAAAGCTGAGGATGTTAGCTTCAAGTGGACACTTAAATTCGTCTATGAAGCCACAAACTAAATGACGGCACAGCCACCAGTCCAGCGACACCTCTGTCTGGTATTTGCCCGCCGAGGCGCTTGTCTTCCGTCAGCAAATATATTAGCGCAAAGATGATTTTAACACTACTATTACCAAAGGACTATAGGGATGAGAGAAAGATTCAGGTAAGACCAAAGATTTTCTACAATGCAGTTCTGGATATAAGAGTGGGTTTTGATAGGGATGACATGGATAATACATATGCTAGAGACAATCCTATGCTATGGATACTCACTACCACTGTTGGGAATGGACCCGTTGGACATCTGGTATGGGATACTTTCTGGACTGGAATTCTGCTAGCACAGCGGACTGGACTCAAGGCGCTCTGGTTCTGCACTCAGAACGGCACTCTGGACACTGCACTGCAAAATTGGACTGGTTCTGATGGGTTGGTCCTGGTTTGCTGCTATCGGGTCCCAGCTCAGCTCTACTGGGTCGGATCTCTGAATTCTGGCAAGAATTCTTAGCACGAAAGCAGCACAGCTCAGCCAGGCTGTTCTTTTATTTTTGTTCCCCTTTGAAGTCTGGGGTAAAATCTGGTTTCAGGATTTTAAAAGGACAAGCTGAGAAGGGTTTAGCTTTGGAAATGGGCATTTCTGCTTTCAAAGTTCTGGAGTCTGGAATATGGATTTCTCTTGTAACGTGCTTCACCAGCAATCAGATGGTGGGTGGATGTGTGTCCCTTTCTAGGTCCTAAGCTATCTCCATTTATGTATTTTCTAAAAGGGTGGGTGTGCTGACTTCTACTAGGCACACCGCTAGGGATTCTATTGGTTAGGGTCTTTCCTCTCCCCTGATTTGAGAAGAACACATGGTGTCATGATGACGCTGTATTTTGAAATCCAGGAAGTACCTCCCCTTTGTTTCTGCCCATGAAATCTATTTTTCATACAAGACATATTTACAATTTTGCAACCTTAATACCAATAGCATATTTATATCAGATATTTGTTGGAGCAAGTATTCATCCGAGCCCTGTCATAGTGAGAGCCTGGGTCTAGATTTGGCAATTTGTCGCACTTTTGGTCCGGTACCCAATGTCAGATTTGTCCACATTTTTACACATGTGCGCATGACATCTGGGCATAATCATGTGAAGTTTCATGTTTCTGGCATCACCACAATTGCTACAAAACCACAAATTCTGTAGTCATGTCCCTGAACATCGCACAGAGTTCTGAGTAGTTTTAAAACATGACCAGAATTTTCATATTAACAATACTGTCATTTTGCAAATTTTTACAATTTTGCACAGTCCTCTCAGTCCTTTTCAAAATATACTTTCTTGTGCTTTAAGAATACCCATAACTGTCTGTCCCTGCCTCCAAAGTTTTGGGTGGGGCAAGAGCAATCCCTGCCCCCTTTGTTTCTGGCAGGAGTTTCTGTTGACACTTGCATCTACATATTCTTTTCAATCCAGGAAGCCTTTTGTCTCGCTCTCAGGAGCAGGAGCCAGTGCCCCTCCCCTTTCATTCAACACCTGAATGCGAGTTCCTGTGGCAGAGAGTGCTTGTTCTTCTTCTTGCTGATAGATTTTTATCCATCAGCTGTGATTTTTGGATACCGAGGCTTGAGCCTCATTACTCCATCTTCTCGGGTTGAGTATGTAGTCATGGGTTTGTATTCTTCTTGGTCTGTGTGGTCTTGTCACAGAAGAGCTGGTTTCATAGGGTCTTTGCAGTGATGGGCTGCGGGTAGCAGTCGAAGGGGTTTGCAGTGGTGGCAGTGAGTCTTCTGATCAGAGGGTTTGGGTTCTGATCCAGTCCTTGGCAGAAGTTCTTACTCAGCTTCGCTAGAATTTCGTCCAACATCTCGATGTCCAGGTCTCTGTGAAGGTCTGCTATCCTTGTGAAGATTGGAGCTCCAGACGGTATCCGCAGGGCCTTGTTCTGGACTATCTGAAGACTCTTCCGGTGTCGCTCATGGCAGGTCATCCATGCTGGGGAGGCATACGTAAGGGTTGGTCTGATGATCGGCTTGTAGACGTTGATCTTTGTCCGGAGGGGCATGAACTTGCTCTTCAGGAGTGGGTACAACGCTGCCATCTTTCCTGTTGCCTTCTGCTGAGTATTCTCGATGTGGCTTTCCCAGTTGAGTTTGCTGTCCAGGGTCACACCGAGGTAGCGGCTACTGCTCTCCCATTTTATGGTCTCCCTGTTGAGGCTGATGTGTGGGTGCTCCTTGATCTTCTTTCTGGTGAACAGCGTTGCAGTTGTCTTGCTGGTGTTGAGTTCTATCCCCCAGTCGCTGTACCACTTTGCGATGGTATCCAATGAAGCTTGCAGGTTCTTCGCCACTTCCTTTTCGCTGAATGACTGGGAGATGACTGCAACATAGTCTGCGTACAGCGCCAGGTCCGTCTTGTGGAGATCTGTTGGGATGTCGTTGGTGAAGAGGTTGAACAGGAAGGGTCAGAGGTTAGATCCCTGTGGCACGCCTGCTCGGATGGGATTTGATGAGGACATCTCAGACCGCATGGCGACATGGAAGGTGCGGCCTCTCAGGCAGCTTGCAATCGTTTTCACCAGGTAGTTCGGAAATCCCAGGCCAATCATCTTGTGCAGCAGTCCCTTGTGCCAGACTCGGTCGAATGCTTTGGCGACATCCAGGAAGACCATTCCTGTGGACTTCTTGATGTTGAATCCGTGGCTGATGGTGTCCACCACTCTCAGTAGCTGATGAGTTGTTGCATGCTCCTTTCGAAATCCAAACTGTTGCTTTGCTAGTAGATTTCTTTCGGAGGTGAAGTCGCTGAGTCGGGCGAGGAGGACCTTCTCCAGGAGCTTCGATAATCCAGAGAGCAGGCTGATGGGGCGGTAGTTCGCTGGATCCCTCAGTGGTTTGCCGGCCTTTGGGAAAACGATGACCCTTGCTTCTTTCCAGGAACTCGGGAAGTGCTGGAGCCTCATGCATGCATTGAAGATCTCTGTGAGGTGTTCCATTGATGCTGGTGGGAGGTTCTTGATTGCCAGGTTGGTTATTCCGTCACTCCCTGGTGCCTTGCCGTTCGACAGCTTTTCTGCAAGTCCTGCTACCTCAGAGCTTGTGCACTCCTTGATGTCTTCTGCTCCCAGCCCGGTTCGGCAGAGAGCAGGAGGAAGGTGCCTTTTGTTTGGGGCACACTGGAATTTGCTTTGAAGTTCTGTGACTGACCTTAAAA
The DNA here is from genome assembly GCF_040938575.1 of Ambystoma mexicanum. Classification (NCBI taxonomy): domain Eukaryota; kingdom Metazoa; phylum Chordata; class Amphibia; order Caudata; family Ambystomatidae; genus Ambystoma; species Ambystoma mexicanum. Next base: position 1,001,913,632 of record NC_090931.1, on the reverse strand, counting down.
ATCCACTTTGTTTAAATTTTTCTTTGATGAAAATAAACTTACATTTTCAAAACAGGCAAACATATCTCCAATTCCTGTCTTTTTAAACATAGAAATTTAATAGTGGCAACCTATATTGCTTTTGATAGCAAGTCACTTCATTTCAACCATTTGATTTTACTGTACAGGTTTAAGCATCTAGTGTAATTAAATGGTAGCTTTCATACAAGCAGCCAACAGTACTGCACCCATATTATTTGTTTTCGTTTATTTATAACTCAGCACACAGGAACATATACATTCACAGTACTTAGCTTCTCAAAACATATAAGGCACAAACCCCTTCCCCCCTCCCCCCTCAAGTCCCTCAGTGGGCACTGTTCCCGGGCCTAATCGGCCTGGTCCGGCGGCGGCGACGGATCGTCCATAGAATGAAGGGCTCTTGCAATCAGGCGCGGCTTATATGTCAGGGCCGGGAAGTTCTGGTCATAGTCCAGCCCCGGTGTCCAAATGTCCATAAATAGGTGGAGCAGTCCTGCTTTAGCTGCCGTGACCACCTCAGCGATCAGAATGTCCCAGAGTTTGACCCAGTAGAGGGTCATCAAGGGTCCATCCGCGGATTTCCAAGTGCGGGCCACCGTGATTTTGGCTGCCAGCAAGAACTGGGATACTAGGGCCGCTCTCCTCCCTGATCTCGGGTATACGTCTGCTAGCGGGATCCCCAGGAGGACTTGCTCAGGCGTGAGCGGAATGGCCACCTGGGTGATGTCCTCTATAGTGGCTAGGCAGTGAGTCCAGAACTCCTTTACTCTGGAGCAGGACCACCACATATGAAAGTATGATCCTGGAAGGCCGCAGAGACGCCAGCAGTGAGGGTCCAGGGCCCGTTGGAAGTGATGGAGGAAGCGGAGGGGGGGTAACACCACCGCAGGAGCAGTTTATGGGCGCACTCCCGGTTGGTAATGCAGCGGGATGCTGTGCGTGTTCTCGACCAGATGTACACCCACGTATGGTCTTCTATGGCGTGCCCGAGGTCGGTCTCCCGTTGAGACATATAGGAGGGCCTGGAACCAAAGGGGTCATCTTGTAGCAGCTTATAAAGGGTAGAGATCTTTCCCCGGGCCGGCAGGTCGCTCACTGTTAGCTCTAGTGGAGTAAGGGGTCTTGTGGCCGCAGCCCGGGTCAGGGATTGGGAGCACCAGTGCCTGAGTTGGGCATAGGAATATCTATCCGTCTCTGCCAGCTGGAATGCCGCTTTACAGCACTCAAAGGTTAGGGGGGAGCCCCCATCAAAAAGTTGCCCCAGGGTTTCGAGGCCTCCTGCGACCCAGTTCTTAAAGTTCCTTGGATGGGCTCCGGGGGAGAATGCTGGATTGAGGAAGATTGGAGAGGGTGCACTCAGGTCTCCAGGGACCCCACAATGTCTGCGGGCCCACTCCCAAGCCTTTGATTGTTTCGTGGCTGTCAGTACTCCCGGCCAGCTCCGGCGTAAGGCGGTGGGAAGAAACGGGAGGAAGCGGAGGGGGAGTGGGAGAGGGAGGCAGGATTGCTCAATGTCTACCCATTTCGGGCGCCCTGTGGCGAGCCCCCATGCCTGAAGGTGGGCCAGCTGCGCTGTAATTTGGTATTTTCGGAGGTCGGGCACCCCCAATCCACCCAGTCGCGTGCTGGCTATCATCGATCTTCGCGGGATGCGTGCTTTCTTCCCCTTCCAGATGAAGGCGACCATCTTCCTTTTGGAGCCGCTGTAGGGGGGGGCGGAATTGGGGCTGGAAGGGAGGCGCAGGCATAGAGGAAGCGGCGGAGAAGGTTCATTTTACATGTCGTGATGTGGCCCAACAGGGAGATTTCTTGCGATTGCCAGCGGCCCAAGTCCTTCTCCAGTTCCTCGAAGAGCGGCGGAAACTTAGCCTGATAGACTTTCGTTGGGTGTGAGGGAATCTTGACCCCCAGCTATGGGATCGAGTGGGTGCTCCATTGGAATGGGCCTCGTTCCTCTAAAGTCTCTCGTTCGACCGGGGTCAGGCCCACTCTGAGCGCTACTGACTTTTGAAAATTAATGGCAAACCCCGATGCCCTCCCGAAGTCGTGGATTTCAGTCAGGGCCGCCCTCCTGGATTTTTCAATGTTCGTGATGGTCGTCTGCATAGAGGGCCACTTTGTTGTTCGGAGCCGATCTTCGGGCCACTGATCTGGGGGTTTTCGTGAACTCGCAGAGCCAGCGGCTCCATAGCCAGAGCAAAGAGCAGCAGGGATAATGGGCATCCCTGCCTTATCCCGCATGTGAGATGGATTGGATCCGATAGGCGGCCGTTGACCCTCAGCCTAGTCTTAGGGGCTTGGTAGTTCGCGAAAACAATTTTCCGAAGGTCGGACCAAAGCTAAAGGCCTCTAGAGTGAGGCGTAGGTAAGACCAGTCCACCTTGTCGAAGGCCTTGGTTGCGTCCAGCGCCAGTAGGGCCAGTTGTTGGGAGTCCCGATTGGCGATTTCTATTAGGTCCAGTGCTCTGCGGATGTTATCTTTCGTCGACCTGTAGCTTATAAACCCTGTTTGGTCTGGGTCTATGATGCTTGGAAGGATAGGTGCGAGACGGTTGGCTAGGATCTTAGAGTATATATTGGCATCCAGATTCAGCAGAGAGATGGGTCTATACGAACTGATTTCTTGAGGGTCCCTTCCAGGCTTGAGGATGAGGACAGTGATGGATTCCTGCATCATTGGAGTGACCATTCCAGTGGCCGCGAATGAGTTGAAGAGGCGAGCCAGGGGGGGCCACCAGTTTGGGCCGGAAGAGTTTATAGAAGCAGGTAGAAAATCGATCCGGACCTGGGGCTCTAGATTTCAAGCTTTTGATGGCAGCCTCCACTTCCTCAGATGTAATATGCGCTTTAAGATCTTCCCTGGCCGTCGAGGTCAGATGCGGGAAGGCCACCTCTTGGATGTACGCACTCTGCTCGGCCCGGTCCCTCGGGGCTGCCGTCATTATCTCAGAGTGGTGGACGGCCGCCAGGAGTAATTTCTCGTGGTCTGCGTAGTGGATAGCCCCCGCGGGTCGCGGAGGATCAAGATGGAGTTCCTGCCCTTCTCCCTGGCCAGCTTATTAACCAGTAGTTTGTTGGCCTTATTGTTATGGCCATACTACCATTGCTTAGTTCTAGTTAATAGGTACGCTGTGGAATCAGCGTAATGCACTTAGAGCTTCTTCCTTGCCATTTGCAGGACCCTATAGGATTTTGGTGCCCAGCCCTTTCTTTTGTGGGTAGCTTCAGCTTCGCGGACCTCGGGTTCCAGGGCAGCACAGGTCGCCTTCTTTCTTTTGTGGAATGCGGCGCCTTGGGCGATCAGTTCCCCTCTGAGCACTGCCTTCATGGCATCCCAGGTGTTGGCTGGGAAAGTATCCTCGTCCCGGTTTTCTGCCAAAAAGTTTTTTATTGCCCTGGTGATTGAGTCTCTCACTGCCATGTCCCCCAGAATAGGATCATATAGTCTCCAGTGGCGGCGAGGAGGGGGATCTGGGTTATGAGACCGCAGGGTTAGGGTGACTGGAGCGTGGTCCGAGAGAATCCAGGGGCCAATCACCACATCGTCCGTGAAGGTCAGGATCTGGGGGGAGGTCAGGAGTAGGTCGATCCTGCAGAAGGTGCGATGCACGTACGAGTAGAAAGTGAAATCTTTCTCATCTGGGGATAATACCCTCCAGGAGTCCACAATGTTCCGCGTGCGGAACAGGTGGAGCAGACCAGTGGGCAACTTCAAATCTCTGGATGTCTGGGGGTGGGATCTGTCCTTGAGGGGTTCCGGGACCCCGTTGAAGTCCCCTCCCATGGCGACTTGCCCCTCGATGAATGGGAGGAGGGAGTCTTCCAGGTCTTGGTAGAAGCCCTCTTGGTGTTCGTTCGGAGCGTAGGCCGAGATGAGGGTGTAAAGTTGACCAAGGACGATGCATTTTATTGCGATAAAGTGACCATCCTGATATCGTAGCAAGTCCAGCATCTGGGGCTTCAGGTGTTTCGCGAATAGAATAGTGGTGCCCCCCTTCTTGGTTCCATTGGAAGCAAAGAATTGTAGCGGAAAGAGAAGTCCGCTGGGATTAAGTGTGTTTCTTGCAGAAAAGCGATCGAAATCCCATCGTTTTGTAGCCTTTGCAGAATGGATTTCCTCTTCGGGGGGGAGGGAAGGGGCGTTGTGGCATCCACCTTGGAGGAGGGTATGGACCGCATGCAGCCTGCGGCGAGCTTAAGCGGCTCAAGTGGTTCCAATGCTATGTGTCCTGTGCGGGCATCCTTGCACGTCATTTAGGTTTGCGGTTTCTCTGCACCCTTGACCAAGGGGCCCAATTTAGCCTTGGGGAGCTGGTGTTCGGGGCCGGGCTTGTTCGGCCCGGGAAGGATGGATCTGAGGACCCGGGGGAGTCCGGACGGAGAATTGATGCAGCATCGTCGAGGTGGCTAATGGTGCGGGAGTGCCTTTGTAGGAGAATTGTAGCGCCGTGGGGAAGAGCCTCTGGTAGCGGATCTGCTGGTCTCGGAGGAAGAGCGAAAGTGGGCGAAGCATCCTGCGCTTCTGGAGAGTTAGAGGGGAGATGTCCTGGAAAATCTGTAGTGGGACGCCCTGGAAGGAGAGCTCATCCTTTGGTGGGCCTGTTGCTGCGATGGCCTCCTTAGAGGTGTAAAAGTGGACCCTTGTAATTACGTCCGGAGGGGACTCAGAGTCCACTCCCCGGCGAGGACGCAGCCTATGTGAATGGTCAAGTAGTAGTTAGTCCTCGTCCAGATCCGGTAGCAGGGACTGGAAGAAAGTGCTTACATATCCAGGGAGCTTCTTATCAGAGACTGAAGTCGGTACCCCTCGGATGCGCAGGTTATTGCGGCGGGAGCGATTTTCCATGTCTTCCTGTTTGAACTCAAGAATTTCGGTTCTCTCCATTAACGTCTGGACAGTGCGTTGTAGAGCCGATAGCGAGTTGGAGTGATCTGTGGACAGCTCCTCGGCCTCCCCCATCCTCTACTACCGACCCTTTGATCAGTTTGTTCCAGTTTAGCAGTGAGTTCTGTCATGCAGGGTCTAAATTCTGATTTGATGTCCGACATGAAGGCTTCGAGGTCCTCTTTGGTTGCGAGCGTCCCTTTGTCGTCGGTCGCTTTCTGTGGTGTAAGTTTGGAGGAATCTGCTTTCTTTCCTTTATCCGCGGCCAGCAACATGGTGGAAATGTCAGCCGATTTGGAGAACTTTGGCGCTCTAGACATGGCTTCAGAATGAGGGAGCACCCTCTGGGGGTCCGGCCCCGAATCCACATGACACAGGGTCCAAAATGGCAGAAGCGATTGGGGGTGGAGTGGGCCGGAGCGCCCCAGGAGGTGGAGAGAATTTCAGGCCTTCAGGAAGCGGTCTGGGTCGCCGTAACGGGTGGGCCTCACAGAGCAAAATGGCCACGGGGCTCCAGGCGACCCTCTGCGGCAGGGTCCAGGATGCGGCTGGCGGGAGCAGGCTCTCCCCGGCTGGTGAAGAGGGGAGGTGGGCGGGGCGCCCCAGGAAAGCAAGGAAGGCGTCACGCTGTGGGCTGGGGAGCAACCATCAGTAGTTTCGGGGCCCCGCAAGGGGGGAAGCAGCGTGGATGTGTGTGGGCCGGCGGGCCGCCGTGGGGGGCAGATATTGCGAGCCTCAGAGGTCTAGGCCACCCATACCTCCCCACCCCAGGCCCCCAGGGGGACCGGTGCGTGGGTCATGCTGATGGCGGGCTCACCAAGGCATCGGGCACGGTTCAATGGCGGGATGCAGGCTGGGCTCCTACGAGCTGCTCCAGAGAGGAGTGTAGGTGGCAGGCAGGCGGGAGCGCCCCCTTAATGTACGCCAGAAAGGCACCAGTCTCCAGTGTCAGCCGCGGGCAGGGGAGGAGGAGCTGGCAAGGTGCAGAGGCGCGGGCTTAGACGAGCGGCCGCCATCTTGGATACAGTGCCGGCCGCTGGAGGAACGTTTCTTTCGCCGCATTTATAGCAAACCCGGGGGCGTTAAGCTCCCAGATTACAGTCGATGGTGCTGAGGATGTTCCGCTGCCTCAGTCTAGCGACATTCATGGCGGGTATAGCAGGAACCAGGAGAAAATAGCTTTTAGCCGCGGACCCATGCGGAGGCCATTAATGGAGCTGCCTCATCGCTGGCGCTCCAGGCCATGCCCCCCACTGCGCCCATAGATTTTCACAGGCAAGCACCTTTTTTATGTGGATATTCTTGTGATGAAATCTGCTTCTCCTGACATTGTGTGCTAATTGGATTCTTTAAATAAAGTGACGGGTAACACCCAGCAAGGATGTTGGATCTTTTCTGATGTTTGTGAACCATTATTTTGTCATTTCAGCAACCAAGGAAAAACGGATTTCAGAGCACTTCTGGGTTTCTTGGCCATAAAGCACTGCCTTTCATGAAGTTTCCATTTTCACTCTGTGGGCAGCCCAATGACAGGTTTTAGCAGTTTGGTCTCCTGTTCCAGTACTGACACAGGCAAAGTAGATTGGCTGCCAACTTTCTGGTTTCACTGCGCAATTCCCAGAAGTTTAGCACGCATAGGGCTTTTAGCGGCCATTTTGTTGGTTCTGGTGCCACCAGCACACAGTGATGTCGCAGGGCAGAGCTAGTGGGTCAATGCATCCCACAGCATGCTTATCGAGGAATGCAGAGGTGTGGGTGTCGAGTCAGTGGTGTGGGGCTGGCTGGGGGTTAGAGACCTAATGGCAGTTTACTGGAGATGAATGGACACAATGTGGAGCCTGGTGTTGTCTCATGCTCTTGCAAGTCGCATTTCTTCTGAAGATACTAAATATTTGCAACACTGAAGGGACAAGGGCGAAGTGGACTTCGTTTGAACAGAGCTCTTGCAAAGCCAGTGTATTATATAGAAATTTGGCCTTGTGAGCCAGGAACGTGCACAGCGCAAGCCTGCAGCTTATCCCTTCTGGGCCTAGTACAAAATGGAGTCGAGGGCTATGGGCTTTTCCAGTGCCATGCATCTACTTCTAAGCGCTGCAAGGCCATTATGTTGCCTGATATCACCTCATATCGTGTTCGCCTTATTTGTAAGTGCCTAGGGGTTGGGGATAGGCTGATTTCCATCTGAACAATCTTTCTTCAGCTGGTTCCTTCTTATGGAACAGCTTCCCCCTTCCTCTTCATCTTGAGTAGGACCTCCTCAAATTCCGGAAGCTCCTCAAGTCTCTCCTCTTCACCTACTCGTCCCCTCCTCTGCTAATCTCAGTTGCTGTGATTGGTGAACAGGTCCCTGGCCTTCCACACCCAGTCGCCTCAGCGTCTGCCTACTCGCTATACTTGCCTCGGCACCCACCTGCATTCATCCTGTAGGCTTGCACTGACCTATATAATGCGGCTCTACGCCTCATAGCACTTACTACACTAGGCACTTACATCTGCTGCTCACTGTGAAAAAAAAATTCCCTCATGCCCCACTATTTCTGTAACGAGAAGGAAAATACATCCCAGGAAATTACATACACTCACCCCTTTTACCCTGAACAGAGGCCTCAGGGTTTTTCTATAATCTTTCCTGATAACTAAAACTCCCATAATTCCTCCCCACTATTGTTCCCTAAAACCACTGGGACAAGTAAGAGGCAGACGAGAATGATGATCACCATAGGGACCAATGCACCATGAGTTCCTATGAGCGATCGCCATCTTATCCAATTAACAATGTCAGGACAGTCTGGCAGAGCTGGATAACTACTCACACCGAACTCCTAATAAACCTCCCAACCAGTATAAAAGGTGGAGCACTAAAACACACTTGAAGGAAGCAAAGGATGCCGTCCAGGAGGAGAAGCACGAAGCAGCAGTAGATGCAGAAGCTACAAGCTTATATGCTGTGAGGTGAAGTGCTGGTGATAGCTGTAGGAAGCCAGGTTGTTGTCCAGAAGGTGCCAAATCGTCCAGCCCTGATATGAGAAGATCTACTCTAGTGAGGGCTGCTGGAGCGGGAGCTCTGTGGTGCAGGAGAAAGCCGCTTCCTTGACATCACAAGTGTGTTCTCGCTCTCCTCAGATGTTGTGGGAATGTCGGAATGCAAAAGGGGCAAAATGACGAACCTCAGAGGCAAAGGAGGACTGCCAAGAAGTACGCACTCATTTCAAGCATGAGTACTGGTATGTTTCAGAGACACCAGAAACACTGGGATGTTTTCAGTGCGAGTATGAACAAAGAAACCTCATTGAAAGTGATTGCATAGAAAGCCAAGTGTGAAAAGCTTATGGTGAATGAAGCATGATGGGACTTGAAGTTCTGAAAATGAAACGGCTATAATTCTTGAAAGAAATAAAGGGTGATTTCACAACCAAGAAGGATGAACTGTTAATAGTATATGGATAGAAAGTATGAATAAAGAGTAAAATGCGAGGTTGTGGAAAGGTCAAAAGTAACAGAGTGGTCGGGCTAAACGTATAATACCTTTTTGGAAAGAGCTTGTTAGTTGTGAACTATGAAAAATGAAGTATATATCTCGATGAGGGGGAGTTGAGATTGAAGGTTGAAAAAGAACCATACAAAAAGCAAACCACCCCCTTTGGTGCCAGAGAGGCACAACCAAACTGGATGAAAGTCTCGAGCCCAGAAGAGGGAAGCCTATATTTAATTGTTATCTTAGAGGTGGTAATGCAGAGTTTGAGCTTAAGCCTCGCACGTTTGAAAGTCCTCAACGTTTGTTTTGATGTGAAAGGTTCGGGAAGAAATCACCCGCACCCTTTGGAACTGGTGCAAAGGGGTCTGAGCCCGATTTAGGGACACCCATTGTGAACTGGTGGAAAAAGGGGTCTGTGCCCGACTGAGGGAGACCCATTGTGAATTGGGGGAAAAGGGGCCCGAACCCGATTGAGGAAGTCCTTGGGTGAGTTAGACACCAAAAGACTTTGTGAATGTGAAAATCCTGGCGACAAAGGAATTTTGGCACTTTTGTTGCTTCAGGCATTCTGTGAATAAGAGACTTTTATTAGAAAAGAGACTTGGGTGCAGAAGGCTCAGATATCTGTGTTCTGAACTGCATCCTCATGCTAGAGAAGCCACAGTGTGAGCAAAGCTTGAGTGTGCCACCTTATCCTGTGCTGAAAACGTGGGGAAGGGAAGCCAACTACTCAGTTAGCCTGACCTATTTTTTCTTGAACACTTCTTTTGCATAAATCATTTCCCCACACCATATCTTATTAGAGGTCAAGATTGACTATATATATATAATATTTTAATATAGGCCCTTTTTTTGACAGAGACTCTACTAGGACTGCGTTATTATTTATGGTCGTAGCTTGCTCCTGTCCTTAGATTTAGGGTTAGATAGGCGTTCAACCAACCTATTGAAGTTCATTAAACACCCTTGAACAGTGCCTCATTTGTGTCAGTCTTCTTTAATGATACCAAGCCTTTCCTTACATCACCTACAAGCATGGACACTCCAGCACTTAAACCAACTTCCCTTCTCCCTGTACTTGCACGTTCTCCATACTCACAAGGCATAGTAGGTCTGTCTTTATCCTTCACTGTATTTATTGTTTCAATCCTATGTTTCATCCCTGTTATCCTGTGGGCGCTTTGAAACAGAATTTACTTTCTGTATAAGCGCCTAACAAATACACTATAAATAAAATGGCGGACATCATACTTCATAACAGTGATGATCTGCACATATCTAACCCGGACATTCACAAAACCCAAACGTTTTTCCCCCTCATCAACTTGACCTTTCGGCAGAAAGTATTACACAGGATTTATCATCCATGATGTATATTACAGATCTCTCTCAGGCATAGAAACGGGCATCGACTCTGACTAAACAAAAGAAATGTAATGGGCAGTGAGAGGCTCCTCCCTTTGGAAAACACTTGCTGTTAATGATGATGCCTTGGAAGCATTATGCAAGGAGATATCCATGACACGCAGCCCGGTTATTCAATGTGAAAAACAACAAAAGAAGGTCCAGTTGGGTCGACTTACCTCCCAACGAGATCGGCATGTCAAGCCTAAGTTGGGCCCTATAATATTTAAAGAGCCTGTCTCGACCACACGCCAAACTACTTTTACTAAGATACAAGACAATGCTTCTATTAGACAAATAGTATTGGAGGGCCGAAAGGCTACCCGGTATGGCCTGAGCAAACCAGCGAGAAAGAAAACCCTGAATACATCACAATTACACACCATCCAGAACCGTCAGGAGACTATCCCGCCATCGTTGCAGGACCCCCTCACACAGTTTGCTACCCATGCTTCTAATCCACCGTCGCAAATAGTCTCTTTTGACCAGCAAGCCTTTGAGGTGTCGCGTCCAAGAATGCTTTTTCCCTCTACCAATGCTTGTACTGTAGTGCATCATGCTATTTCTAATTTAGGCATTTATTGGCAACCTGCCACTCATCTTCTTTTGGGTAAATGGGTTGTGTTAGAAGAACTTACTCCCAGCACTGACAGCCCTTTTCTCCATCTTACCCAATTACTAACTCTGTGGAGCAAAATCATGCATCTCATTTATTTACAGTAATGACATATCCCTTATTGAACTTCCTAGAGCTGACAGCACTACTAACTGGGTGCTGATTGAATGTGCCTCCCTAGCAATAGTTTATCTCTTATGCACTTGCATGGTCCCATTTTTCAGTCTGGGATTTCAACGTACTATATGCTGTAAACAATGGTATTAAAGCAAGACAGACGCAAGTGTTCACAGTTCAAGGGTGTTTATTAAACTGTAAAATGGGTGAGATAAATGCCTAACCTAAACTTAAATCAAAGATGGGAGCAAACTACGACCATCAAATAATAATACTGTCCAAGTTGAGTCTAGTCAAATAAGAAGGGCCTATACTAAGAAACCTATTACCAATCCTTACTGCTGTTACAAAATAGTGTGGGATAATGTTCATAAGAAAAGAAAGAAGTGTTCACAAAAATGATAAGTCAGGATGTTATAGCTGGGCAGTCACTTCCCCACGTTTTCTAGCATGGGATAAGGCGGGACTCCTGAGCACATCACACTCCCGGGCTTCTCAGCACGAGGTTACAGTTCCTTTCCAGTATCAGGGCCTTCTGTGCATAAGTCTCTTCTCATGCAAAGTCTCGTGCTTCAGAGGGCCTTATACGTCAAAACAAAATTTCCTTCGGTTAATCTTTACGTGGGGGGAGGAATACCTGTCACCCTTGGATCCCCCTCAGCTGGGTTCTGATCCTTCTCTCAATAGTCAGCCTCCCTCAATCGGGTTCAGACCAACCACTCACTGTGGACATCCCTCAGTCAGGTTCACACTGGTCATCACAATGTTTATAGATTGACACATTGTGGGATTAACTTCCCTTGGCTTTCCAGCCCCCAATTCAGGCTTTCTCTTAAGGCCCCAGTCAGGCTTCACATAGTTCTATCATCACTCTTCTTTTGCAGGCATCCCTCGGTTGGGTTCATGCTTGCCCCAGTAAAACAATTTCCTTTGTTTAACTTTTCTTTTCCCTTACAATATGCACAAGCCTTAATGTCTTTTTAAACAGTAGCACAAGGTTCAGATTAGGTTTCCCTTGTCTGGGCTCAGACCAACCAGAGCGCTTGCTGATTCAAACAGACTTCCGAAGGGCAATCTCGTCTCGCTGGGTCACTCTGTTAACCTACGGCAAGTGCAGGCTTTTCACCATCACAGTTCGCACAGCGTTCCCCCTCAGCCGGGCGCAAATGCCAGTTCCACAATAGTAACAAAGCTTCTGCAATGTGTCTAGTACTTTCGATTTGACCCTTGTATGACCACCTCAGCACCTTACACCGACCTTCCCTATGGCCTCCTGGTACTTGTAGTTTCCTTCACTCGTAATGTTCAACACACTCTTTTTTTCAGGACAGGGGTACCATTCAGAGACCTTTGACTGAGCACCCATGTGGCGACGACACACTCTGACTCTGTTACCAAGATTGTTCATACAGGACCTCTTGTCTATTTTATCTTCTTTACTCTTGTTACTTGCAATATTGAGCCTAACAAGAACCGGTTGTCTATCCGGTGCTTCCGACTCACCGGCTGTGTTGAACTCTGTTTCTTTTTCCACTGGAGTCAAGGATGGTACCTCGATGGCCACCACGCCTCCCCGCCCTGGCAATCGGTGTGGGAGGGTGCGATTCCCGTTCTCACCCTTCAGTGTCCTACTTCCCCTCCCCGAGGACCCCCCATCCAAGTGATCCTCCCTCACTAGTCCACCCTCAGGAACTGGATCCAATAGTGATGGCTCTGTCCTGGCCACCTGTATGACAGATCTCTGGGGACTAGTAAGAAAGCACCTTCGGGTTTCTCACAATGTACAGGCAGATGTACTGTCAATTAAGCCAACTTTATTTAGCAACAGTATTGCATCGACTCACGCCCCCGAAAGATCCACTATAAGGGCTGTCTTAAAATCCCTACGGCTCCTCTAAAAACTAAGATAGGTTACTTGTTGGGTTCCAGACAATCTAGATAGTTATTGACAGCAGTCAATACTAACGGAGGTTAAATGGAATTTTTGGAATACTCGTGGCTTCCGATCATCCTTAGCCCATTCTCAGGCAGGGCCTTGATAGCCTCCAGCAGAGTTTTCATCTTACAAGATACTTGGACAACTAAAGATCCCATTCTTGTTGTCTGTTATATTGCATCGACTAGAGAGATGTGGACAACGTGGCCGCCCTGTAGGAGGCCTAGTCATAGGAGCACGAACAACCTATATCCCTAAAATTCTAATCCAAGTCTCCTATTTCGTCATATATTTTGCCTGCAATATTTGCTGTCCCCAGTTTTCCTGTACCCTCGTTGTTGATTATAAACATATACAATCCGCCTGGTGGAATAACTACCCAAACAATTCAGGCCGCCATTAATATTATTTTGGCTAAATGGTTTGAGATGTATCTGAATGGTACTTATAGTGGCTCATGATTTTAACTCCCCACAATGATCTTCTGGTATTGCGCCCTCATTAGATGATTCTGCTTACCATCACGGCCTAGTCCACCAATTTTCTCTCCATTCGCAGGGTTCACTATTAGGTTAGTCTCTTCCATATATTTATTCTTTCATGTCTGAATTATAAAGATGTCAATACTAAAAAAACTCGGTCCCAAGTGGTTAAATGCTAAGAGCTTTTCCTGCTTGGATTTTGTTTGTGTGGACCTGACCTATTGGGAATCCTGTAGTGGTTTTTCCCTCACTTTTACCCTCTTAGTGATCATGCTGTTTGGTCTAGCAAGAATATTTTAAACAGCAATTTTGTGTGTAAAAATGAAAAATTGCTTCTACAATGGTTGGGGCGGAAGGACTAGGATCTTTTTCTACTAATGCACCTTTTGAGGAAACAACTACATCTTGAACCCCACAAAGCTGCAAAAACTACACATAATCATAAGATATTTGATGTACAAATTCAACATGTGAAAAAGACTCATAGCAAATGCTCAATTATTACCCGTAACCGCCTGTATACACCGAACCAGAAAAAGCTACTTCTTAAGCAGGCCAATAAGCAGTATAACAACTGCCTTCGAAACCACACATTCCCAATAACAGATGCAAACTTGAAATTCCTTTTTGGTTTAATTCGGGCTAACAACGATGATGAATTCTGGTTGATGGCCAGAATGTATATTAACGGCCAAATTTTATAAGAACTCAACCCAACCAGTGAGCCTGATTGGTGCCGGGCGATGGAAATATATCATGATCCCCTAATTCATATCTCTAAGCAGGCTCCCTATGTCCTGTCTGCCGCCTTCAAAATAGGTTTTGACAGTGATGATGTCCTTTACATCATTAACAGACTGAAAAACTCCAGGGCTCCGGTCCCGATTCACTGACAAGTGTAGTCCTAAAGGAAAACCCTCAATTCTGGTCTGTTGTAGTCAAGCAGCTTTTCCACAAGATTCTAATTAGTGGTAGTATACCAAAATGTTTGCATAAATCGGTATTAGCACCTGTTTATAAAAAGTGAAATCGCACTAACCCTCTGGACTACATATGCCTGGTAATGCAAGAGATAAGCCAGAAAGTATTTTCGGCCATTCTTCTGACAGTTATCTCGATAGGCAGCAGATAAAGGATTGCTCGGCCCCTTCCAAATGGGATTTCGGAAAGGATTCAATACCCTTCACAATTTAAGTGCACTCCATTATGTTATGGAAGCATTTAAGAATAAAACTAAATGTAAACTCTACTTGGCCTTCATTAATTTTGCAAAGGCCTTCGATACGGTGGAGGAAACTAAAGACAATGGGGTATAGATCCTTCCTTATTATTTTGTATTACTACCTTATACTCAGACACTGTTGTAGTGGTGCGTACTAACCTGGAGGGTGCATTGTCGAGGGAAATTATGACCAACATTGGTCTAAAGCAGGGATGCATGCTGGCACCAATTCTTTACAACTTGTATGTGGCAGATTTCGGTAATACTATTACAGCAGCACAAAACTTTCCACCCCGCATTGCCGGCATCCCAGTCTCTTTGCTGGGTTATACAGACGATATGGTTCTTAAGGACCTTACCCCGATTGGGCTGCATCCCTCTCTCGAAGCCCGTTCATCTTAAGCCACTAAAAACCATTTGAAGGTAAATGTTGCCAAAGCAAAAGTATTGGTTTTTGGTGACATACAAAAGGCTAATATATACGTCCCAAAGTCCCCAAGAAATTGTGTTATTTTAAGAAATGTATTAAAAATAACAGTTTAGCAACATTGAGGGCTTGATTTTGATCTACCACAGGAGTATAATACCTTGTATCCTATATGGTCTGGCAATTTTACCTGAAATAAAAATATTTTGGGCTGTAAGGCTTGAAGGAAAGATGTTGCAATCTATCCTGGGAGTTTCAGCCACAGTACCAGTTGAGGCTCTTAGATTCAAACTGTGTGTTCCCTCAGTTCGCTCCTTGTGGCTACTGCAACGGTTCAGTCTTTATTATAAAATCTTTACATGTCCCCCCTGATAGGGGGATACATTCTGCTTTATGGTGCTTAACCGTTTTCATAATTTAGAATTGATTCTCAGGTAATGTTTTTAATGCCTTCTTTAGAAATTTTAAAGAAGAAAACAAGAATTTTTGATATGGTAACCAATCTTGACCTATTAGCAAAAAAGAGAATGCATGTTATGTTTAGCACAAAGGGCTTTAAAGTAAGTTGCCCAAAATCTTATCTGATGAAATTATGTTAATTTCTTTCGTCGCTTTCTACCTACGACTGAACACTCTACCTTGTAGAGAACATACAAGCAAGTGGTTAAGGTTACCACAGGCAGAGCGGACCTGTCGTCTCTGTAACTCCACTGTTGAGACGGCACATCATCTGCTTACCAATTGCACTAGTTTACAGCTTTACTATGTGAGGAGCTACTCCAGTTACCTAACTAATATTGATCTCATTACAACCGATCAGTTCTGGAGCAGCATTATAGGAGCAAAGTCTTATGTGATTTGAGCCTCAGGCTGCCATGTCTGGAATGTTGCTTTTAAATTGATTGCCCTATCTTGATGGTTTAGTTTATTGTGAAAATGTTTACAACAGGAGCTCTCATAATCTAATGTTTTTATATTGTGCTCAGATAGTTCTGCAATATTAGCTTATGAAGAGATATATGATAACATTGATATTTTTTATAGGACTGGGAAATGTACGTATTTATATCTTCCTTTCATACCTTCATTGAAACTTACTTATCATGTATGTTGTGTAGTGCTAAAAGTTCTTAAGATGGAACCAATGCACAATAAAAAAGAATTTTCATAAACGCATGAGGAATGGAGGCGATATCCCTAACGGGGAAAGAGGGATACCATGCGTCATCTGACAAGTCTCACTCCCCCTCGCCCCCCTTTGAGGGTTGCCTGCCCCATGTGATCCTCCCTCGCATTGCCAACCCCAGGCTCAGTATCAGATATCGGCTGCCGTCCCCTGGCCACATGAAGAGAGGCTACCACCAGGAAAGGAGCGATGACATCTTCAGATTCATCAGTCTTTATACATGAATATAGAGCAGAAAACCAAACACAGATGCACTACTGTAAAGTGTGTGGCTGATGGTGTTATGCAAGCTAAAATGGTAGCTGGGTTGGGCACAAGAGGGAATGATGGAATAATGACAAGAGTTTACTGCCCTCAGGCGCCCTGCAAATCCAAGTCTTTTTACCTGGCTTCTTGGTAGGGCACAATAGGGGTTTTACAAGAGCTAGAGGTGGGAATGATGATACCTTATTTCAGATGTGACTCAAAGTTTTTTTTTTTTTCCTTTCCTCAGCTTCTAGGCTTAATGGATACTGAAGAATATGAGGTAGCCTCTTGGAAGGATTCATTGCGATTCTTACAGGTTCAGCGTTATGAATGAATCCTACCTCCTTATTGTGGATTGACTGCAAGGATTCTGGTACAGCATTGATTAGTTACTGTAAATCTGGTGACCAGTCCCCTGTCTCAGGAAACACCAGCTTTTCCAGCGAGACCTGGAGGTTGGCTAGGTCAGCTTCACTATTCTTGTTGGTTATGCTCAAAAGCACTCCTTCAGGTATACAATAAATGGTTCAGTTTAGCATACATAACCGGTTTGTTCCCAGGAGATAGATGGGAGCTGGGACGGAGAAGAAATGCAGGTGTCAGTGAATAGGACCCAAAGTATCTCTAAGAAGCTCTGTGACCTAGTATACCACGGGGATTGTGGGTATCCCTTTTTGCTTTCCGTATCTGCGGATAATGGAACATCAGAAAAGCACTCGGATTGCTAGATACAGGTGCTAGGAAATCAGCAATCGAAACGGGGAATAGATCATCCATGTATCTCATGTTGAATATACAGACCCTTTTGGTCTACCCGTGTCAGGGGAATGAAAGGCTGTGTAAGAATACATCTTGATCAATTAAGGTAGTAAGACTACTTTCACTAATGGTTTCTCTGTGAGTTTTTACTATGTTGCCAGTGCTCAGATGCCTTTTGACCTTGGTTTGCGCTTAATTACAGTATGATAAATTCCAATTGGGAGAAGAATCCATTAAACCCCTAAAAAAAAAAAAAGTGAAAAACCTGGGAGTGACCTTTGATCAACATATGACCATGAAACAGCATGTCAGTAGTCTTGTATCGTCAAGTGCATATTACATTAAACTGCTAGCACACTTAAGGCCCCTTATATCACAGGATAATGCAGAGACTATTGCAAGAGCAATAGTAGGCTCAAAAATAGACTACTGCTCAAACGTCTTCTCGTGGGAATCATTAAGTCTGACTGTAACGGGCTGCAAGTATGTCAAAATGGGGCTATCAGAGCCATCATGAAACTTAAATATAGAGACCATGTTACGACGGCAAGACGTGAGTTCCACTGGTTGCCGGTGGCTTCTAGATTCTTATTTCGAACTCTGACTATCATACACAAGTGTAGATCTGGAAACATGCCTAGATATCTACAACATTTGTAACATGAGGCATAGCCTATTGTCGGGCAGGACATGAAGGCTGGATAGATATTTTGTACAGGGGGGTTGTCCTGTCCTCGAGCATTTGTACTACATTGAATTATTGTAGTGACAGTTTGAGCACATCTCCATATAAAAGTTTTAATACATCTATATAAGTATGTACCATTGGAGGAAAGTACAAATCCAAGTCCTGGAGAGAAAACAGTTTTGGTGACCTTTATTAATTAGGTCGCAAGTTACAAACATTGGTGACTCAATGTAAATACCAAAAATAAAACATGAAGAGAATTTTTTAAACATGAGACAAAAACAGCTTCTATCCATAAGAAAGAATGTGAGAACATTAAGGTCGAATTATCTGCACTTTCTATCTGAACCAAAGTGCCACACTGTCAGAGTAGCCAATTCAGCCTTTGCTTTTAATGGACCAAGGGCTTGAAATACTCTTCCTTTAGAGCTGAGATCCATTGACTCCCTAGAATTATTTAAGAAACGATTAAAGACCCATCTTTTCAACTAAATGACCCTGAGACGCTTCTAAAATTTCTTCTGCTGTGGCGTTGCCTCATAGATACTCCTTTTTTATCTGTTATTTTTGTCATGTAGTGCCCTCACGCCTTCGGGTCTATGGCCGCGCTATATAAATGTATTAAAGTTAATAGATACTATTACATTACAAGGTTTGTAATGTATCAGGTTTACGTCTTACCTTTTTTCCTTTTTAGGGTCCTTTCAGGGTAGAGATAGGGCCTGTCCTCCCAGGCAGCCACCTTGTACTCTGGAAGAACAGAGAAACAAGGTGGCTCCTCAGAGGGAGCAGGCTCAACAGAGGGGGATAAACTCAGTTGAGGAAAAACTTAGAGATCAAGCGCAGCAAGTTGAGAAAAGCTGGCCACACCAAGCAAACGGCATGGAAACACTGGAGAGCAGGGGCAGGTTTTCCAAGGAGGAAGGAACGGCAGACTGGCGAGGAGGCACAGGGAAGGAAGGAACCAACAAGGAGGAACGAAGGGTAATAGAAGAACAAAAGTACATCAATGCAACAAGGGGAACAGTTGCAATGCACTGGTTTACCAGCTGTGTTGCTGTTTTCAAGGGGATTGACCGCGGAAGTAGCGTTTCCGGTTTCCTGACGTTACGCATGCGTCCTACTCACAGACGCCATTTTGGAATGGGTGGCCGTGGTGATTGAGGTCCGCCATCTTGCACGGGGCACCATCTGTCTCCATCTGGCCCATAATGATCAATATGGCCATATCCTGACATGAACCAAATCTGGTACATTAGAGGTTGGGAATGGACCAGGTGCATTTGCATTAGGATTGGGGAAAGAATTCTGTGCCCCCATATTTCAGTTTGGGAGTGAACCCTGTTCATGTGCATTAGGACGGTTATTCTGCTGGGGTCTTTAGGGACATTCTTTTTTCCAGTGTCCCATTTGTTTGCAATAGTTACATGCCATTTGATCTACAGTCTGTCCCTGGTATCTGTCTTCCTTGTAGGTTGGTGCTCCACTACCCCTGCTCCTGAAACCTTCTGGGAATGCTCCCTAAGCACAGGGGGTGGTTGTTTTTGCCCTTGCAAGGTGTGAAACTGCAGGGTTGTGGGTTTAATTTCATACTTTTGTTCCTTGTATGTACACAATGATTCACCACCAACACCAATCCCGATAAAGGTTTATTTTGCCAATGTGGTGACAAATAAGGACCCATCACGATTCTCGTGGATTGAGGAACACTTTTAGTAAAGCGGTAGCAGACACATAACCAACGGCAACACAATACTTCATCGCAAGTGATTCCCCTCCCTCCTGTGCCCAGGTCTCTTATACCCACAAGAATACACGAGTTGCAATGGAAGGGGGGGTAGTCTTAGCCTGGCAAGGTCTCACCTTGCTACTTCATTGCTGACCAAAAACAATCCCTTATACGGCCTTTTGATGCCAGATGCACTCGGCAGTAAAACAACATAGCAAATGCATTTCTTCAAGGTGAATATACTCCCTAAATTTTCACACTGCTTGCTGAAGCCGTCTTTCAGTAAAAGGCGAGAGCATTGAACATGATTAGCTATGCCAAACAGGATATACGTCGGTAACGTGAACAGTAAAGGCGAGCATTCTTTAGTGGTGGGGGAAGCGTTTTTCTAAAGGTGACATGCGCAGTGCATAGTACCATTTTTCTTTATACAAGCTAGAGGCAATGGTTTATACATGGCGTGTGGCAAACGGAGTATCCCAGGGCACAGTGACTTTATAACAGGGAGGGTACACAGATGGGTATGCATTATGAATTATTTTTCCTCGACACCAACCTACAAAAATCATTTAAAGTTGTGCTTGTATCTTGGATAGTAGGCCACAGACAACGCAATCGAGTTGGCGAGCGCTTCCTGTCAGGAATGAGCCGTTTGCAATGGCCGTACCTCTTTTAACCAGTTCTACTGATGACATGGGTGCCAGCGACCTTAGAACCAGTTTGAAACGAACAGCCCTTGAATTGGCACATGCTCATACATTTCCATTGAGGGGAAACAAGGTATGGCAAAGCCAAATGGGGGTGGTGGAAACCAATAATGCCTGCTAAAAGGAAAAAACGGGGGTATATGATTAATCTGAGTGATGTTTTAAGCGCAAAGATTTGGCTTGTTGTGAGATTCCACCTGTAAGAGGAATTCCTGCCCCTCATTCTTTATTCAAATATGTTTTTGTTATTTATTAAACCACCTGCTCTCATTGTTGCTTTGCCTGGATATTTCCTGCTGTGGTCAGGCTCAGAATTAGACTTTTCTGTATCGTAATTCAATCACCAATCCTTTTAGAAGCACATTTCTAAATGTGTATTAAACATGTTACACCATCGCCGTGGTTTGAACATACTGTGGAGTCTTGATAGCAGATTAAATGAGTTAACGTTTATAGTTTTAGAGAAACATAATGATTGCCCTTAGCATGAATATTATTTTCTTCGTACTTAAGCGTCACAGCCCTTAAAATCTGTTTAATATATTAAATGCTGACCCGCTCTTCTTATATCACCCCTAAGTACAGAAGACCGAAACCAGGAGGCTCAAGCTTTCCAGCGATAGCACCCAAACTGTGGAATGCCCTTCCCACTCATCTTAGTAATGACACCTCCTTCTGGTCATTTAGAAAAAATCTAAAAACTCTACTCTACAGGACTGACCCCCTTCAGTAGCCAGCTAGGCTTTAGGATCAGCTTAGTATGTACAAATATGCAACGACTACGATGTAATGATGTAATGTTTGTATAAATGTGTAAATGTGTAATCTTGTAATGATATTGTAACCTTTACCTTGAAGTTTGTAAACCTGCAACCATCTTCTTAAGCTTTTTTCAGCGCCTAGTTGCCTTTGGGCTTTGCAGCTTTATAAATAAATGCGTTTCTGATCCAAAATCTAGAAATACATGTATTTCAGGGCCACTGAAGTGTTTCCTTCTTTTCGTGAGCAGCCCTACGGATATTTACTGTGTACAAAAGTATTTTGTGATTGCTTATGGTTATTGCCTCGGGTGCTGTAGCTTGTTTGGTTATAAAGAGCCTTTGTGTCAGTAGTTACAGTAAAAGGTATTCATGGAGCCAATAGTTTGGGCTTTTATATAGTGAATACAATCTGTGTTATGGCCACAGAACTAAGGGGTGCAGTGGGAACTAACAGCGGGAGAATGAGCACAGTAGAAGGAATACACCCAAGAAGCCAAAGAAGTGGGAGAATAGTAGGGGGATGTTAAGGATTCCAATCAGGCGTCACACACCAGACCGGGACACTTGGTCTTATACTGTGCAGTGGAGCTCAATAGGAATGCTTTTTCTTTAATTTCAATGAATTCAAATTGAGCCGATACCCGACCTGTTTCACACCCCCTTTTACAAATACCCTGGGTCACAATGGACCATGAACCAGGCGGGTTGGTGAAAATCTAATTATTTATTTTTTAAAATTCACAAAATAAGACAAATTTTAATATTGGGCAACAATCACCAATGGGGTGATAATTACAATACAAACTACTGAACTACACTTGGTTAACCTTCTACATGAACATATCGAAAGCACAATGGAATAGGAGCACTTTTTGAATTCGGATAGATCGCACCCAAGTTAAGGTTTCCCCCTGTAATGTACCTTCAACCTGCAAATAATTAAATTCTGAGTGGATAGAAAGAAGCAGCAGGTAATCACGGATTTTCAACCCTTTGCAATGGCATAAAATGATACTCGGAAATTGACAAATAATGAATGTGCGGTTAAATCTATGAGGTAAATATGATTTCTCACACTAGCATGAATGTATAAACACTATCACAAGGCAAAGTATCACAAAAGCATACAATTCACAAAGCAGATTGAAATGGAAAACCCAGTGCAGCCGATTCACACATGGAAAAGTTGCATTTGACTAGTTTGCAGTTTTAAATGTAAATGTTTTTTGCAAAAAAATGGGTGAAAAACACTGACTTGGAATGTGGTTTTTGGACAGGGTAATAGATGCACAGCACAGGGACAATATGGAAGTGAAAGGAGAGCTATAGGGGGGGAAATGAGAGAGATTTGGGAGGTAGAATGAGGTTCGTTTTTAGGAAAATAGAGCAGTTAAAAAGAGAAAATCGGTTTTAAAATAAAAGGCACATTTTACTTAAACTAGATTTAATGGCCAAGAAAAGAGGAATGCCACCCGTGAATATAAAAGCTACACTGCAGTTGTAACCCTTCACACAGTGTACACCTTTTCTTTCGGGAAAATTAATTTATTTAATCATAATATCGCTGATGACCTATGATCTATGTAAGATAGAAATGAAGAGAAAAGTGGGGCTAACACTTGGAGATCAAGGACAAGATGCACAGAGAATTCTGACAGTTGGACAAGTTATCATGATATGGATAGGGTTGCTTAGAGAGTAGAACAAAGACAAGATGGGGTAGACTATGTGGGATAGGAGGTGGATACTCGCAGTCCGCTCTTAAATTTGGGATTAGGCACAGTCAACCGGATCCTGGACTTCAGGGCTCGGGTCACAGCACAGCAACGCCTCAGCGGGATGGAGCGGGTACGTAAGGCAAGCAGTTAGTGGGCAAAAAGCCGGTCTAGTTTTAGGATGCTTCCCGAAAGAACACCACAGCTTTCCCTTTGGCTATTGGGATTTTTAGATCTGGGGTTTCTGGATTGAGCCCTTGCTGGGATGGTCAGCAATGCTGTGGCCTTTCAATGGAATCTGGAATCGGCTATACTTTGGCTTTTGCAGGGGGATCTGGAATCTGGCAAGATGAATGTGGAAAATCTGGAACGCAGGAATTCAGGAGGGGGAGTGTGTAGTTCTTTCAACCACTCTTTATATAGTGTATGGTGACATCATTAGGGCAGGCTTAGCTAAGCATGCCTCTAAACCACTAGATTGGTCAGGGGTAACAATTATCACTGGTGTGTCTAGGATCTACTCTCAGGGTCCTTTTGTTGCT
Source organism: Ambystoma mexicanum (assembly GCF_040938575.1). NCBI lineage: Eukaryota > Metazoa > Chordata > Amphibia > Caudata > Ambystomatidae > Ambystoma > Ambystoma mexicanum. The sequence goes on along the minus strand of NC_090931.1, from coordinate 1,001,890,714 downwards.
AGCATCCTCCCAGCAGAAACCTGTTTTGGGCTGATTTCCCCCCCCCCCCCCCCATGTAGTCACTGCCTTTATAATTCCTTATCCTATTCATTTTTATTGTGAATCATAACAAAAACAAGCCTGTTGAATAAAAAATCCCTCGTATCTTTCACAGCAAAAACCCCTTCACATTGCTAGATAAGGGCAGGTCCTTATCCAACATACACTTTTAAAACAGGTATTTTCTTCTTTGGTTTGCAAAAGCCCATTTTGACACATGTGGTGAAAGCTAGCATTTTCCTTTCAAATTTGTTTTTTCTATCTGGATTCTCACATTGTTCGGTATCCATAATTAGTTCCTTTTACACAACAGTCTGTACAAGGCAAAGGTCTCCTGAAATTGACATGTGCACAGAAAGCTAGGATTTCTTTTCAAGCGATGATATTTGACATGTAGCAAAAGTTTAAATGTTTTTCCGTGCAGCTGAATTAAAGCTTTTGATTTTCTCAGATTTGGCTGGCGCAGCCTGCCATTCAATGTGAATATGCCTGGGCATGACAGGCTCTTTTTGATAAAGGTAGTGTGATGAAGTACAGGGAAAAATAGCATCAGAGCGGCATCATTTTAAAGGTGACATGATCCCTTTTTCAATAGGAACTTTGTGTTTGCAGTAAAGCAGTGCTGCTTTTTCACTCCTGTCTTTAAGGCAAACAAGAACATGCCTATTGGCGCTTGGCAAAACAGTGCAGCCCTCCTTTTGTCACCGCAAAACGCAGTTTGGATGCAATGGTGCTCACAGGAGCCAGCACAGCCATTTTGCTGGTTCTGCTGAAGTGCAGCTTGGTGATGTGGGGGGGGGAGTACTGCTGAGTGGGTAAATATACCCCGCAGGGAGGAGCATTGTGTAGGCTGCATGGAGTGATGGATAATGACGAAAGGTATAGAAAAGGAAGGCGGATTAAGCAGTCTAAGCAAGCCAAATGAGTAATTTTATTGAGCAACACAAATGACACAAAAAAAAATCCTAAAAGTTGAGGCAGTAGTTTGGGGGGGCAAAGGGAGGAAAATGGCATGTAGGGTATTATGGGTTACCACAAAGGGAGTCTTTTGTATCATGCTTTTTAGCCGTGAAGATTGAAGCTCCAACTCATGTAGATATAATTGTACACTTTCTATGTCAGAGACTTTCTTGAAAGATGTTGTATCACCATTTTGCGCAGTAAAACTAGACTTAAGAGATCAGAAGTGGATAAGTGTTTGCTGTCTCACTCTCCCATGTCTCATAATTGGAGGAAATTAGCACCATCCTGCTAACTCCAGCCGCCCAGAATTGCATAACTACCCCGAGCCCACGGGTTCCAGTGGCACTTTGGGTGCCACTTAATCTAGCTCTGGGGTCTGCAAACGTTAATGCTTCAGATATTTTGGACTACAACTACCATCAACCCTAGCCATCTGAGACAATGGTGAGTGATCATGGGAGAGCCGCAGGTTTCAGACCCCAGCTCCAGCTGGTGACAGACCTGTGAATTTACTGCATAACTGGGTACTTAGCAAATTCTCTACCAACAAACATTCTGTGTTTAGTCCTGCCAACCCACAAAGTTCCTGAGCTGGGACCAAGGCTACTGCTGCAGGTGGTGATGGATTACTGGTAATTAGTAGACTATATGCCACAATTGACCGCATGCTACGATTCTCTCAGTGCACTAATAAATGACAGCAGTTGCACCACCCTGTTTCCTGCGATGGTACACTGAACAGTCCAAACAGGACAAGCCCTCCAGATGTGGACCCTACAGATGTTTGGGACTTCAACTATCTTTAGCAAGCATAGTTTGTGCTGAAGGATCATGGGTGTTGTAGTCTTAAACATCTAGAGGGCCACATGCTGGGTAGCCATTATGCACAATGGCCCATAGAAAATTATAAACAGAGGTTTGCAATTCTTTGAGAACAGGCTATTGAGCACCATTGATGTGCTTGAGAGCAAACATGGGCAACACTGTAGCAGTTGGAATGAAACCATTCAGGGCCGTGTTTCTTTTTTTAATTGTTTGAAAATAATACAATATTATATGTCTTGGCATGATTTCCAAGTTCATGTCAGCATTTCACTGCATTTTATAATTCTACAGTCCTATTTTAGTTGGTTACATGTCATGACCTCTTTCCACATTGTGTTCACAAATGCCAATCATGAGGTAGTCTCAACTATACTCTTTGCTCTGTGAGAATAAAGTTGACGCCTCATCAGAAATTCTCACTTTTTCAAATTAAAGATAGAAAAAAGCTCACAATATGCATTAGATTTGTTATTGTGACAGCCTCGATGGCTCCCAGATAATGAAAGAAGGTTCAGGGGTGTGTATTAGAAATGTCAGAAATTACCTATCAACAACCCGTGGGCTCCCACCTCACTAGTCCGTGCTTCCAAAGCACCAGGTTTGCAACTAGAGATGGGTAACGCCCACTATTTAGTTCTAAACTATCGGGAAGGCCTAAAGGCAAAAGCCTCATCTATTTGGCTCCCCTTAGCAATAACTGAATATATTTTATAAATTCATTGATAACGTCTATATGTAGGAGTTTCCTTACCTAAGTCTGTCTTCAGTCTCCTTTTAGATTTTAGATAAAGACACATTTTATTTGCTCTGTTTATGAAAAGCGCTTCACACTATAAAATAAGCCTGTTTTTCATGCTTGTTAATTTAAAGATGGATACCAAAAACATGCATGCTCTAAATTGTCAGGGTAAAATGATCTGAGTTATTCCCCATCCTTGCCCTCACAGTGGGTGGTGGGGAGACAAGGGAGCCAGGTTCCACATTGTGCAGTGCAATACCAGGGGTGGTGTCGATCACCTATCCTCACCACGCCATAAGCCATAGACGCCATAGGCAGTGGACAGGGGATTGTCACATGTACAACACACTATGCTTCTTCAACTGGAGTACTTAGCTGGCCCTTTAAAACAGGACTTGCAGAAATGTTCACATGGCATTTATGTGCTCACTCCCACAGAAAGAACGGTAACAGAGATCACTAATACTCTGGTGAGATTTGTCGTAAGCATTATACCATGGTTGCTTCAATCATGCCCTGGCATGCATGTTTGACATTGCCAAAGCAAGATGGTGGATAAGACTTTGATGCTTGGTCCTTGGAACAAGCAAAATCTGCAATCGAATCAGACACACCTGAATATGAGAAGAATTAAATAAACCTCCAATCCCCAACAAGCTAACGTAATCAAACAAAGGTGTAGGTCCTTAAGAGAATCGCTTTCATGGGGGAGGGAGCCCAGGTTTATAAAAGGCATGTCTGGAAGTTAATGGTATCTGTGTTTGGAGCCTGAGCAGGAAGCAGTTTGGGGCAAATTGGAGAGCAGATTAGATGGAGCTGGCTGGAGAGAGAGAAGAGTAAGAGAGGAGAGTAGGAGGTTGGTAAGAGTTGTGCAGACGAGGAGTGGGGAAACACCACAGTAGGGCAGGCAGAGGTTGGAACTATAGGGCAAAAGAAGAGTGGAAGAACACCAAAGGAGGAAGAGGTTTGGAAGAGTCCAAAATATGAGGAGAGAAGGCGAGAGAGGCGTCAAAGATAACCCAGAGGTTCTTGGCCTCGGAGGTGGGGGCAGGAGGAAGGCCAAGCAAGGCCATTCAGAGAGTGGCAGGAAAGAGGGGTGCCGATGAGGAGGATCTCAGTCTTGCTTGCATTCAGGCAGAGATTGTTGGCTGTGCACCACTCCTGAATTGCAGTCAGACAATCCGGGATGAGAGAGGGAGAAGAGGCGGTAGAGGGGAGCCTGATGGCGAGCTGGGTATCATCCGCATATCACTGGAAATTGGAGCAAAGACCGGCAATGCGGTGGGCAAAAGGTGCCAGGTATTGAACAACCAGGGAGAAAGGTTAGACCCCTGGGGAACAACGTAGGTGGAGAGAGAGGAGAGGAAGGACCCAAGTTAGACCTTGGAGGGTCGGTTAGAGAGGAAAGAAGTCAGCCAAGCCAGAGCCTGATCAGTGATACCCAGGTTATTACGGAGTCGGTTGAGCAAGATGGCATGGTTGACCGTGTCAAAGGCAGAAAAGGGATCAAATAGGATGAGGACAGAGGGGAGATTAAAATCAAGGTTTGAGAGCAGGTCTGCACGGATGTTCAGGAGAGCAGTTTCTGTGCTTCTGGCGGCTCTAAAGCCAGACTGATTGTCATGGAGGCAACCGACAGATTCAGTGTGAAGATTAAGCTGGGAGATGGCCAGCTTTTCCATTAGTTTGCCGAGGAAAGGAGTGATGGAGATCAAGCAATAGTTAGCTGGAAGGGAGGGGTCAGCTAAGGGTTTCCTTGAGAAGAGGATGCACACGAGAATGCTTCAGAGGGGAGGGGAAGGTCCTTTATGGTTTTGGAAGAACAGGGAAGAACCTGCTTGGAAGAGGTTTTCATAGATCAGACTTGTCTTGAAACCTCATCAGGGGAGAGGGGGGTGTGTGTCTGTCTCTGTCTGTCTGTCTGTCTCGAAAGAGTTCTGTGGCAGGGCAGGAAGCATCCAGGTGGATGTTGAAGTCTCCAAGGAGGAGTTCAGTGGTTGAGGCCAGGGGGATAAGGAGAGCACCGCCCACTCGGAGAGGAATGAGGTAATGTGACCAGATGGCCAGTAGATAGTGGCCACTGTGAGAGAGTGGCCAGGAGAAAGAGAGGGCCTACACACCAGGCATTCAAAAAAAGAGCAGGCCTGCGCTGGAAAGATGGAGGCAGGAATCCACTCTGGGAAGATCAAGGCTACACCCCCACTGGAGCGGTTGGATCTCGGCACAGAGAGGATCTTGTAGCCATCAGGAAGGAGAGTGTCAAAACTTTGTGACAGAGCTGGCCGTGAACCATGTGTTGGTGAGACCAAGGACATCAAGGTTGTTTTCTTCCAGGAGACGACCGATGTCAGAGGAAATTTCGACAGCTGAGCGAGAGTTAAGAGTGGCGAATGAAGGTTTCCATCCTTGAAGACTTTCGGGGAGAGGTACAAATCAGAGGTACTCCCTGCAGAGGTGTAGAAGGAGCCCGAGGTAGGGCAGAGGAGTTAGGAGGAGAGGGCAAGGTTGCTGAGGAGGTTAAAGAGGGCACCAGAGAAGTGGCAGAGCATGGTGCCAAGGAACCTGAGAAAGAGAAAAGGGACACCGGGATAGGAGAGGACATTGATGAGGCATGGGGAGCGTTTATAAAAGAGGAGGAGGTTGGCCTGGGGGCCTTGGACCAAGATGGTGCCATTGAGGTAAACATTTATGATGACCTTGGAGGAGTGTAAGGCAGCAAGGAGTGCCTCCCACCAGGTGCCACCATTAATGGGAGAGGAGGAATAAGGAGAGAGCACAGAGACCATATGAAGAGTCCATAGGTCTGGCGAAAGAACGACAAAGAGGATGTCATTGAGAGTCTGTCTGGAGGAAGCGCTGTTGTAGGTATCGGCGAGGGGGAGCCTGAGTTGGAGACCAGGCTGTCGCGATGCCCGCTCCCGGGGAGCCGGCTCAGGCCCTGCGTCCCCGAAAGCGGACATCAAGTCCCCGGGGAAGGTCCCAGCAACCCCCTATAGGGGCCCTTTGGACAGCGTCCTGGCGCCTATGGCGCCAGGCTCATAGAAAACGTCAGTCCTGGCGCCATAGGCGCCAGGCTCATTATGAAAATGTTTGGGTGCACTTACCTGATGCAGACCATGCTGCAGAACCCCGGCCTCCTTGAGGCCTGAAAGGAACTACTTTACCTGGCATGGTCGGGGAAGGATACATACCTGATTGGAGGAAGGACACATTCTAGGAACTTCTTACAAGGCTATTTAAACCACACCCGATCATCCACACGTGCTTCGCGTTGTTCTGCATCTAGCAGCTGGACGCTCACCGTGTTTGCCCCTGCATCTTGACTTCTGCCACACCTGCCAGCATCCTGAATCACCTGCAAAGGAAGGGAACAAGAGAACAGAAGAAGGAAAAGGCCTCCCCTGCTAAATCTGCATCCCAGAGACATTTCGCCGACAATCCTGAAAAGGAAGACATTTATTTTTAAAAGCACATCGCATCGATCGCTGCAGCGCCGCATTCTACTCACCTTTACAGGGCGCCTCCATGTTCAGCAGCGACCATCCGGATTCGCAGTCGCGCCCCCGCGCCTAGGGAGAAAAAGACAAAAGCAAAGGTGAGAGAAAGAAGGGAAAAGGGAAGCTAAAACTCCATGTCAAGACTTACCTGTTGGGTCATTCCATTTTCATTTCGGGTCCGCGCTGCATCCAGGCATTTTCGGACCCCGGCCCCCAAGGGGAAAAAGACATCAGCGTTAATGAGTGAATGAAAAGACATTACCAAAACACTCATTAAAGACTTACCTGATTTCCACAAGGATTTCCCCGCTCACCTCGGGTCGGTGCCTGTTCGCCGGCATTCCGTACCCCGGCCCCTATGGGGAAAAAGACACTAGCATTAGAACATTAATGCATGGACACAAGGGGAACCACTTATAGAAAACTTACCTGGAAGCCACGCAAGTTTGGTTCTCACCCATCCGAAAATCCAGTGATGTAACTGGATACCAACGCGCCCCTGCATCAGAAGCAGGATGGAGAGCTCGTCCTTCCAGACCCTAAAGTGAGACGCTACGGGGAAGCACAGAAGGGTTTTGAGGAGGGTGAGAGGGGTAAGTGGGAGGCTGATTGCATTACCCCGCAGACAGTTAACCCCATATTCTCACCTACAGAAGGATACTTCTGCGAGTCAGACAAGCCAGATCTGGGGCCCGGTCCAGTCCGTCTTCCGAACCCTGCGCATCACCTTAGACGAGGTCACAGCAGCGCGAACCAGGCCAGCGCCCCTGTGGGAGTCAGGTGAGCGTTACAAAACGCGAAGCCTTCCTACATATTCCCACCCAGGCGCTATGGAAACTTCTGAGACTGATCAGTTGGCCCAATTACTGGGGGAATTACGGGCCGAAGTACATGCTGCTCGTCAAGAGACTAATGCCCTCAAGAGGGAATTAATACTATCAAAGGAAAGAACTGATGACCTGGCCAGACAGCTTTTGCAAGGTCAAGCTGGACAAACTCCTCTACCCTGTTCCAGAGGGAACCCCGCTCCTGTGGTTCCCAGTAACCCTGTGCAGATTAATCTACCTGGAAACACGCCGCTGGCCCCACCTGAACGCTTTGCTGGGGACTCCAAACGATTCGCCGTATTCATGAATCAGTGTCGTTTGCACTTCCTATGCAGACCTGGGGCCTTCCCAAATGATCAGACCAAAGTAGCCTTTGTATTGTCATATCTCAGCGGCTGCGCTGCCGATTGGTCAGTTCCACTGGTTACTCAAGATGACCCGATTCTCCGTGATTTTCAAGGATTTCAAGCAAGCATGGAAAGGTTATTTGCTCGACACTCTCAGGGGCAGGCTCTGGATGACGAACTTCTATCCCTGCGACAGGGCAATCAGGACCTCCTATCCTATATTGCAACCTTTAATAGACTAATTGTGCAAACGGGATGGCCAGAGGATAAAAGAGTCACGTTGTTTTATCGAGGCCTACGCAGAGAACTTAAAGATGTCTTGGCCCAAGTTGTAAATCCGCCCCAAGAATGCACAGAATATATAGACTTAGTGGTCCAATTGGATCACAGACTTCAAAACAGAAAAACAGATCGGTCCAGGTTTGAGACCCGGGTGTTGGTCAAGACCCATGCTAACCCCAAGGGAGTTGATGTCTCTGAGCCTATGCAAATTGGAGGGGTTAAAGAACCCTTAACTCAAAAGGAACATGAAAGGAGGCGGCAGTTAAAATTATGTCTTTATTGTGGGAACTCTGGACACTTTCTACGAGATTGCCCGGCAAAACCGCCCCGAAAAGCGGTAGGAGCCGCTGATAAAAACCATGAAGACTCTGTTTCGGGAAACGACTCAGCCCGACAAGCATAGGGGTCCGCTTGCCGAGCTTGAAAACTAACTCTCAGACCTCGCATTTCATTGTGCCAATGGTTCTCGTAGATCCAGAAAAGCCTAAGTGGTTGCATGCAATAAAGGCATACATCGATAGTGGGGCTATTGGAAACTATGTGGATCGTGAATTGGCCTCTAGGATTAACCTCCCTCTCCGTCCTAAAACCAGCAAAGATGTCATCACCACAGTCGATGGAACTGAAATTGCCTCTGGACCGGTAACACATTCCACTACTGGGGTGACTCTTATTGGTCCTGACGGCCATCGGGAGGCAGTTGTGTTTGATGTAATCAAGGCTCCACAGTTTCAGGTTATTCTTGGAATTCCTTGGTTAGAGACACATAATGCTCGAATTGATTGGCGAGCTAAGAGAATAACCTTCCCGGATTGTGCACAAACATGCTACCCAGAAAACCTGAAGATTAATCTAGCATCTGTAACCTCTGCCTCCATGCAATTACCTCCGGAATACCAGGACTTTCAGGACGTCTTCCAAAAGGAACAGGCCAACACGTTACCTCCTCACCGATCATATGATTGCCAAATCGATCTGGTGCCCGGTGCACAACACCCTTGTAGCAGGATTTATGCCCTTACCGAACCTGAGAACCTGCATTTGGGACAATATTTGGATCAATACCTCGCCAATGGTTTTATTCGCCCGTCAAAGTCCCCGGCATCCTCGGCTTTGTTCTTCGTGCCTAAAAAAGAAGGCGACCTTAGAACTTGTATCGATTACCGCGCATTGAACCAGATAACGGTTAAAAACCGTTATCCTCTGCCTCTGATTCCTGAACTCCTTGACCAGGTGAAGGACGCTTGCATATACACCAAGTTAGATCTCCGGGGGGCATATCATCTGGTGCGAGTAAAAGAAGGCGACAAATGGAAAACAGCCTTCCGTACAAAATATGGATTATTCGAATACCAGGTAATGCCTTTCGGGTTGTGCAATGCGCCTGCTGCCTTCCAATTCTTCATGAATGATGTCCTTCGGGAACTCATCCATGTTTGTGTTGTCGTCTATATCGATGACATTCTAGTGTTCTCCTCTTCGGAATCTGATCACAGAAAACACGTTAGGGCAGTTCTGGAAAAACTGCGCCAACACAAACTATTTGCTAAACTGGAGAAATGTGTTTTCCATACCACAGAAGTTGAGTTTCTCGGTTTCATCCTGACACCCAAAGGGAGTCCGAATGGACTCAAGAAAAGTGGATGCCATCCTCAAATGGCCATCACCTAGCTCTGTAAAAGGGGTTCAAAGCATGCTCGGCTTTGCCAATTTCTATCGCAGGTTTATCCTGGAATTTTCACGCATAGTACAACCCATTACTGCACTCTTGAGGAAAAATAAACGTTTTGAATGGTCTGAAGAAGCCGAGCAGGCCTTTCAGTATTTAAAAGCTAAGTTTACCTCCGCACCTATATTGAAACACCCACGTCCCGATCTCCCGTATGTCGTCGAAACTGACGCATCCAGCCTAGCCATGGGAGCAGTTCTGTCTCAGAGATCCTGAAACCAACCAACTGCATCCCGTAGCATTTTGGTCCAGAAAATTCTCGGCACCAGAGATTAATTACGCAATCACTGACAAAGAACTGTTAGCCATAAAGTCCGCTTTTAAAGCCTGGCGGCATTACCTGCTTGGCGCTCGACATACCATCACGGTGATCACTGATCACCGGAATTTACAGTATTTGAAAACCACCAAGGCTCAGTCATCACGGCAGCTCCGATGGGCTTTGTTTTTCGCTGAATTTGATTTCGTGATTACCTATCGACCTGACTGCAAGAACGGCAAAGCAGACGCCTTATCCCGAATTGGAATGGGAGAATCTGATACAAACTCAGAACCAGTACCAATAATTCCCGAACAGAGAATTCTAGGCATGACTTCGTTACAGACGCTTGAAGACATTCAAGTCAGAGTGAAACAACTCCTGGACCCTACAGTCCTACAGGATTGGATACAAAAGGGATCAGACTTTACCATAGATAATGGTTTACCTTATTACCAAGGACGCTTATTCCTGCCGCACAAGGATTTACACAAACTAGTTATTTCAGGTTATCATGATACATTAATAGAGGGACACCCCGGTATTGGAAAAGGTGAAACAACAATTATGGTGGCCCTCTTGGCGAAAAGATGTTAAATCTTTTGTGATGTCCTGTGGTGTTTGCGCCCAAAATAAAGGTCAAAAGAAAAGACCAGCCGGTCTCCTTCAACCTCTAGACATACCGCCAGCACCCTGGCACACCCTATCAATGGATTTTATTACAGACTTGCCTCCTTGTTCGGGATACAATACCATTCTGGTAATTGTGGATTTGTTTTCCAAAATGGCCCACGTCATTCCTTTGAAAGGTTTACCTTCAGCTTTTGTCCTAGCCAAAGAATTCCTCGAAAATATTGTTCGGCTACATGGATTCCCATCTATACTAATCTCTGACCGGGAAAGCCAATTCATTTCCCACTTCTGGCGCAAATGTTGTCAAATGGCGCAGATCGACGTAAGATTATCGACCAGTCACCACCCTCAGACCGATGGTCAGACTGAGAGGACAAATCAGACCCTTGAACAGTACTTGCGGTGTATGTTACAGCAATCTGAAAGCAACTGGAAAGACATTGTTTGGATAGCCGAATACGCATATAATAATTCGGTACACTCTGGAACGGGCCACAGTCGTTTTTATACTTTGTTTGGGCATCACACTCGATCCTCAAACCTTGACTCACCTCAGAACCTCGGAATGCCTGCAGTAGAACATCTGCATTCTACAATTACCCAAGCCTTCAAAGAGGCAACCACGCATTTACAACAAGCCAAGAGAAAATACAAGGAGAATGCTGACCTACATCGGAGTGAAGCACGTGAAGCACCACCGTATCAGATTGGGGATCAAGTGTGGTTAGCTACCAGACATTTACCGCTCAAAGGGCCTCGAACTTTTAACCCAAAATTTCTGGGACCTTATTCTATTACGGCAATAATTAACCCAGTAGCGGTTAAACTTGATTTACCAGCTAATATGCAAATTCACCCTGTTTTTCATGTGTCACTTCTGAAACCAGTGGTCCCCGGAACCCGACTACTCAAACCTCCAGAACCTATTCAAATAGATGGGGAACCCGAATTCGAAGTGAAGAACATTTTAGATTCAAAAATGTTTAGGTCAAAGCTTTTCTACCTAATTTATTGGAAGGGGTACGGACCTCAGGAGAGGTTGTGGGAACCGAGTGACCATGTGCATGCACCTCGATTAGTCAGGAGATTCCACCGACTCTCCCCAAACAAACCAAAACCCCCGGAGGGAACAACCTTGGGAGGGGCCTTGGGGGGGGGGGGGGGGGGGGAGAAGGAGTGCTGTCACGATGCCCGCTCCCGCGGAGCCGGCTCAGGCCCTGCGTCCCCGAAAGCGGACATCAAGTCCCCGGGGAAGGTCCCAGCAACCCTTTATAGGGGCCCTTTGGGGACAGCGTCCTGGCGCCCATGGCGCCAGGCTCATAGAAAACGTCAGTCCTGGCGCCATAGGCGCCAGGCTCATTATGAAAGTGTTTGGGTGCACTTACCTGATGCAGACCATGCTGCAGAACCCCGGCCTCCTTGAGGCCTGAAAGGAACTACTTTACCTGTGGGACTCATTTACCACCCGGGCGTGGTCGGGGAAGGATACATACCTGATTGGAGGAAGGACACATTCTAGGAACTTCTTCCAAGGCTATTTAAACCACACCCGATCATCCACACGTGCTTCGCGTTGTTCTGCATCTAGCAGCTGGACGCTCACCGTGTCTGCTCCTGCATCTTGACTTCTGCCACACCTGCCAGCATCCTGAATCACCTGCAAAGGAAGGGAACAAGAGAACAGAATAAGGAAAAGGCCTCACCTGCTAAATCTGCATACCAGAGACATTTCGCCGACAATCCTGAAAAGGAAGACATTTATTTTTAAAAGCACATCGCATCGATCACTGCAGCGCCGCATTCTACTCACCTTTAGAGGACGCCTCCATGTTCAGCAGCGACCATCCGGATTCGCAGTCGCGCCCCCGCGCCTAGGGAGGAAAAGACAAGAACAAAGGTGAGAGAAGGAAGGGAAAAGGGAAGCTAAAACTCCATGTCAAGACTTACCTGTTGGGTCATTCCTTTTTCATTTCGGGTCCGCGCCGCATCCAGGCATTTTCGGACCCCGGCCCCTAATGGGAAAAAGACATCAGCGTTAATGAGTGAATGAAAAGACATTACCAAAACACTCATTAAAGACTTACCTGATTTCCACAAGGATTTCCCCGCTCACCTCGGGTCGGCATTCCGTACCCCGGCCCCTATGGGGAAAAAGACACTAGCATTAGAACATTAATGCATGGACACAAGGGGAACCACTTATAGAAAACTTACCTGGAAGCCAAGCAAGTTTGGTTCTCACCCATCCGAACATCCAGTGACGTAACTGGATACCAACGCGCCCCTGCATCAGAAGCAGGATGGAGAGCTGTTCCTTCCAGACCCTAAGGTGAGACGCTACGAGGAAGCACAGAAGGGTTTTGAGGAGGGTGAGAGGGGTAAGTGGGAGGCTGATTGCATTACCCCGCAGACAGTTAACCCCATATTCTCACCTACAGAAGGATACTTCTGCGAGTCAGACAAGCCAGATCTGGGGCCCGGTCCAGTCCGTCTTCCGAACCCTGCGCATCACCTTAGACGAGGTCACAGCAGCGCGAACCAGGCCAGCGCCCCCGTGGGAGTCAGGTGAGTGTTACACAGTCTATCCTTCATGAACTTCTTCCTTCCAGACTTAGTGAGAAGGACAGGATAGTCAATAGAGAAGCAGTTAGAGAAGATAGGAGAAACAGAGAGCACCATAGGTGAAGTGGTACAGAGAGAGGGAGGTGGGTGAGAAATGAGAGAGTAGCATAGAGGGGGAGGGAGAACACTGGGTGCGAGCAGAAGAGAAGGAAATTGAATGGGAAAAGCACGACCGGTAAAAACACGGAGTCATTGGGCATAGCTAAATTCAAAATATAGCAATGCAGATGAAACACAGAGGTCACTGGGCAAAGCTAAATTCAAAATATAGCAAGACAGATGAAAACTGGCCGCTGGGTACAACTAATTTTGAAAATATAGCAAGGCAGATGAAACACTGAGGTCACTGAGCACAGCTAAATTCAAAATAGCAAGGCAGATAGAAACAGCTAATTTACAAATGCAGCAATGCAGATGAAACACAGGTCACTTGGCATAGCTAAATTCAGACTATAGCAAGGCAGATGAAAACTGGTCGCTGGGCACATGGAAACGCAGTGCAGACGGAATGAGGGATGGAAAGTCAGTGGTGAGGGAGGAGATGTTGCGACTAACCCACAATGGAGAGAAATGTCAAGAAATGTTCCCAGTCAGCAAGTGGGCCCCCCCAGGACATGCAGGTAGCGACAGGGAGCGGAAAGGGCCTTTGGGAGTGGGGGGGGGCTAACACCTGCCGTGGTCAGTGATTGGAGCTTTCATGGTTGGAAGAACCAATAAGCGGGCAGCACGGAGTTCACGCTAACAGGAACAGGAGAAATGTGGCGGCCATTTCTGGAAGTGCACACAGGCCGGAAACAGTTCACAGCCCAACTTGGCCAAACACAATGAACTCTGCAGGATCTTTTCAGAGTAACAGCTTTCCTGGTATATTTATTCCCAGGTGTCGCAATGTTTTAGTTGCCCAAGTATAGGGGAAGTTCTGCTGTAGTTTGGACTTCAGCAAGCGGGGGGGGCGTTAAGCCCGAATATGTCTGACTTTGAGCCATTGGCTTTAAATCCCGAGATCACCCCAAACCCATTTAATTCCTTATCAACATGGGACAGGGACTTGAGGGGGTCAGTAAGGGACAGAATGACGTCATCTGCAAACAAGTTTACTTTATGCTGGGCCTCTCCAAATGTTACCCCCGATATGTGACGGTTAGCTCTTATACTCGCTGCCAAGGGTTCCATAAACATTGCGAAAAGTAATGGTGACACAGGGCACCCTTGCCTTGTGCCTCTACCCAACCCATTTGGCGGTGTGCATGTTCCATTTACCATCAGGTGAGCCGACAGGTCTAAATAGTTAGCAAGGCTCATGTGTCGCATTGTTGGGCCTATATTAAATTTCACCAGGACCACTCTATCAAAAGCTTTTTCGGCATCCAGCGCCAGTAAGAGCGAGTCTGCCTGATTTCTACCCGACTTGTCTATTAAATGTAGAGCCCTCCTGATGTTATCAGCTCCACCCCTTCCCCATATGAATTCTGATTGGTCTGGGTCTATAATTGCCAGCTTCAGCTTCCCAAGTCTACCCATTAGAATTTTGGTAAAGATTTTTGAGTCTAGATACAAGAGGGCTATCGGTCTGTAGGAGGAGCACGTCCTTCCCTGGCTTGGGTATGAGGACCACCTGTGCATCCTTCATGGATTCTGGTCGACCTCCACTCTCTCAGATGTTAAAGATGTCAGCCAATGGCTTTGCCAGCAGTTGGTCGACCGCTTTATAGTAATCGGCAGTGAAGCCGCCTGGGCCAGGGGATTTGTTTAATTTCAAGGTTTTTATGGCTTGAATCACCACTAGGGGGTCGATTTGAGTCTAGAGAAACCCTATTCTATTGAACGATTTGTTTCAGTTCGATCCCCTCAAGGTAGGTGAATTGGTCTTGGTGGTTAGGCCCATTAGAGGTGTATAGTGCACTATAAAAGTCATAAAACAACTCCCTCTTTTTGGCCTCATCGCCCCACTCCTCGCCCCGAAACATCCAACACAACTTGTATGAATGAGCTATTAGCCTGCTCTTTATGAAGGTGAGCGACCATCATCTCTAGCACATTACCTTGCTCATAGTATCTCTGCCTCAAGCGTTGAATAGTGCTTTCTGCCCTTTGTGACCTAAGGAGCCTGAACTGACTTTTTGTAGTAGTCAATATTTTGCGGTTCTGCCTAGTAGGAGTCTCACTGTGACGCTTGTCTGCCTCTTTTTATTCTGTCAGAACCACTGTTATTCCAATCCCTTCATCCCGATTGCATTAGATATCTTATTGCCACGAGCTACCGCCTTAAGGGCATCCCAATGATTTCCATAGGAAGTGTCAGCCACATCGTTATTTTTTAAATAGTCCCCGATCCCCTCTTTTAGCTCCTGTAGGCATGCCGGGTCCCGTAGAAGCCCTGCAACCATTTTACGTTGCTGTTGCTTGTGGTGCCCCGCCCAGTCACCAAGTTGTACCGTGACCGCACTGTGGTCCACTAGGGTCATTGGCTCTATCTCTGTAGACATGATTAGTCAAACCAATTCAGCAGACATAAAAATGTAGTCTGTTCTTGAAGCCGATGCATGGACGTGAGAGGTGTATGTGTAGGTTCTATCTGTGGGGTAGTGTGTGTGTGCTATATGTCGACCAGGTTAAAATCTTGGAGTCAGGATTTTAGCTTCTGGGAAGCAGCCCCTGTTATTGAGTAGGTAGATTGAGCAGATCTGTCCTTGACGCTGTCCATAACTAAGTTCATGTCTCCCAAAAGAAATGGGTCCCCATGGCTGCGTTCCCCCACTGCTTCCAGTAGTTGCAACAAAAGCGGTTCCTGTGAGGTGTTCGGGGGATAGAATATGACAAGTCATCAGTTTACCCTGCAGGGACCCAACCACTATGACATAACTTCCATCGCTGCCCTTCTTAGTCCTAATATGCGTAAATCCCAGGTATCTATGGCTCAAGAGGAGCACCCTAGCACGCCTTCCACGCGCTGAAGCCTGGTATTGGTACGGATACAGTTTATTCTGCAGCCTACCCTGGTCTCCGGCCAGCAAGTGTCTCCTGAAGGGCAACCAGGTGTAAGTCTTGTCGCTGCAGTTCTCTAAAGAGTTGGGTGCGCTTATTAGCGGTATTAAGTCCTCTAGTATTCAACGTGGCTACGTCAAGCACCATCCTGGCCGTTTTGGGTGCTTCTTATCCCCAGGATACTTATTAAGCTTCCTGCCTTTTTGAGCCTCCCCTCATCGTACCCTGCTGCCTCAACAAGTACACTCCGCCTCCCCTGCAAATGATACGAACAGCTAACATTCTCAATACCTTCCATTCCTCGTTGTCACAATATATTATGCAGTACAAGCAAGTCGGGGATCCCTTTCTCTTGCAATGAATGTGGTGCACAATAAAACCGCTTTTTATTTTTACAATTCCACTTAGTTTTTAAGGAGGCCTCCAACCCATCTTGCATCCAACCTCCACAAGCACCCCGTGTCACAGTAGACCAGGAACCAGGCCAGTGTGTTATCAATTAATATTTTATTTTATTTTTTATTTATTTGATTTAATTGTATAGTACAATTTTTACAAAATAAAGATACAGTCCCCCCCATTAACTGTTCGAGTTCCCCACAAACAGAGCGGCACAGAGTCTTTCTTTGTCCTATGTTGCAATCCACGCGTAGTTCCATATCTGATTCGGCACCGGGATCAAGAACAGGGTCCACGTCCCCCACAGAAGTGGCAAGGTAATGACACCCAGCTGGCTATCCTGCCCATCCATATCTGCGGTCAGGTAAGCAGGTAGATCTCTCGAAAAAAGCCTACCACCGCGATCACCCAAGTGGTCTTTCCTTTAATATTTTATTAATTTGTGATTTAATGAGAAATTTGAATAAACAGTTACAATAGCCACCAAGGTGTGGCGACACAAATTTAGAGTTCGTTTTAATCAATTGGCACATCAAGACAACTCAAATATGGATGGCACACAAATTTACTTTACTGATTTCACTGCTACTATCAACAGTTGAAAACACCATGAAAATAAATGCAACCCACAGGAAAGTGGGGACAGCACAAAAGGGTACTTCATGCTGCTTAGACTAGAAGACAAATAGGGCTTCCGAACAGATTAGCCAGCATACAATAGGAAATATCGATTTTAGGAAATGTACCACATGGGCAGATAAAAAGGGGATGCAATTGCAAATTCGTTATCAAAATAAAGTAGAGGAAGAGGCATAGAGTAGGAGAAACAGTTTTGAAAAGGTTAAGCGAAATTTCCATGAAAACATAAATACAAATGGTGCTCGTTTTTACTAAGGCTGCAAATGACAGACACGCTTTAAGCAATGGGGAACTCACAATAGGAAAATTGGTTTGCAGTTAAAATTACAGAGGCACATAACAGGTAGGCTCTGGGTAAAGAGATTCTCTAGTGGGAATCGGTTTTGGTTTAAAATGACAGATGCAAATAGAAATTTGTTTTGTAAAACACCATTTAAGCACACAGACAAATTTGTTTTCTGCTCACAATGAATTTAATTATTTGGGGGAACACTTTATAACTATAGCAATTCACAAGACACTGGGACGAGATAGTTTCAAATTCTTACTAACTTGATCCCGTGAAATAATGTGGAAATGAATTGATTTGCTAAAAAATATATATATATTGGTGATCTACGCAAGCAACTGGAGATTCTTCAATGTGAAATGACAGAAATGCACAGGCAAGCACAGGATTTTCAATGGGTACAATTACTAAAATGCATAAACAAGTGAAATATCTTTCAATAGGAAAATTACTGAATTACACAAATGAAGAAGATAGGGGATGTTTCCATAGGGGAATCTCTATGGAAATGCTGCAGAAGATGGGGCTTATTTAATCTATGGCTCCGGATGTATATACTTACAGGAGAGGGCTTGATTGACATCACGGGGGCACCAGGGCATCACTACAGGGACAATCAAGGGGTCAGTCAAGGCTTCTCTCTGTCGTCCAAAAGAGTCCCGCTCCAGCTACTACATCTCCTGGCTTCTCTGCAAGGTTTAGGCCCCTCTCTGCAAGTATGGTTGCAGATTTGGTCAGCTGCTTACCTCAAGATTTGGTAGGGAGAGTCCTGATTTGAATCAGAGTGACTTATTTATATGGCAAGTGACATCACTGATGTGTCATAGCTCTCGCTGAATTGATAGGGTAGTGTTCAAGGGTTCCCTCCCATCTGTGGGCCGATGGGTCCAAAGAAAGTGCGTGTGTTCTGGGAAGACAAGGGAGGATCCCCCATCCGTCATCTAACTGGGACGGGGGTTGGGTCTGGTTTTTGCACATGGAAATCTCACTGCACGACTAATGCCCTTTCTCATATTATGACACATATGCCAGCATTTTTTTAATACTATATTGTTCACGGAATTGCATAAACCTTGTTTGATGTCGGTGCGATTCTACAGTATTTTCTCGTTTTTATGGTTCTCACCTTTATACAGAGATCACAATCAAGTTTTTGCTCGTAACTTTTGGTATGTTGGTGTCACCAAAGTTTTTGGCTCACCAGAAGCAGCTCGCTAACAGCTTTTCAGAAATCCGAACATGAATCGTGTGCGATCAATATTTCCCAAGTTAACCCATAAATGGCATATCTCCCATTCTGCGCAGTGGTTGTGAAACTACTCCACAGCTCTGCCCGCGCCCTTGGAACGGATCTGGTTTTAGCTCTGACGTCAAGAGGGAGGCTTTTGTTTACATTAGCCCAGAGGCTTATGGGCCAGCTTTTTGACAGCTTAAGTGGTTTTAGTCATAAAACCTGGGGAGCAGGAGAATTCCTCAACTCGTTCCCCTGAGAACAGAGATGTGAAACCTAGTTTCACACTTGGGGAACCCACAGCAAAGAAATGAAACCAGGATTCCGGCATGCCTCTGCTGAACATTTTACATTTGAATCAACTCTTAGAATTCTCACACTTTCAACATGAAAAACTGTTGCACAGTAATTACCTGCAAACAGTGATTACAGAAGGGCAACATAATATATATATTTAAAGACTTTAGCAGTACATCTGAATACTACAAGTGTTGATTTTGAAGGCACAATTGCAATGTCCTTTGTCAATTCCAGCCGTGAATGGCTTTCACTCTGCTGCAATTCAACATCTCCATGTAGATTCTGCAAATTGTTTCCTCTTGTGATGGGCTCCTGATGGACAAAACTTAAGTTCTTCTATTCCACATCTTGCACACATGTTCAGGAGCATGTCTTTAATATTAAAGGAAACACAGATTTACACATTTCCTTTAATCCTTCTGCCGAAATGCTTTCTGCTTCACAGTAACTGTAGCTTACAATGCTGCCATATTTAGGGTTCTGTGGACTGTAGTTCTTGAGGATATTATTTCAGCTTTCTCATACTTTGGCAAATTATGGCGTTTGTCTTTCCATTCAATGAGGCAATGAACATATTTATGCCTCATTTCGCTCCTTTTCGCTTTGAAATTGCAGGGCCTTATTTTGGACATTACTTCAGTGCATTTTGGGGAGCCCTCATACTGACTCCTGCCTTTAGTTATGACATTCGGGCTTATTTCACCCCACAAAATCCCCCCTCCGAGCTTTTTGGTAACTTTATTCAGAGAGAACAGCTCAGAGAGAGTGGGATGTTTATGATGGCCTGAGTTCGTCCCAGGGATCTCCTTTGGAGCGTGCCTGCTCCTGGGTTCATTCTAGAACCCTCCTTCAGAGTGCATCTGCTCTATTCCTGGTCCTGATGGAGTGGTGCACTGGTTTGTTCCCACACACTTTTGATTTTTCTGTTATGTTGTGGGTCCTGGGCCTCTCCCTTTCCGGCGGCTCCCCTCTTGCCTATAGAAACAAGGAGTTCATGTATCTGCCAAAAGAACAGAGAGATTAAATATTTCATTTAATACCATTTTCCCAGGTAGGGATGTGAAAATTGACAACAAAACAGCAGGAGAGACACATACAAGATAGACATTGCAAGCACACATTATATATATATATATGTGTGTATATATATGTGTATGTATATATATATATATATATATATATATATATATATATAGTTAGTTACGCTCACCTGATATCCCGGGGGTGTCTGGAAGGCTCTGAGATCTGGAACCCTGGATGCGTAGTTGCCCAGTGCTGAATAATGAATTTGCAATTACAGAAGGGAGGGTTTGTAATAACTGTCTCTAATGGGTGAATCTCCCACCTCCGTCTGACCGATTCCCTTCCCACTGGGTTCTTTTCTCACCTTAGTTATTTGTAGGGTGAGCTATCCGTCCTGCGTTTCTTGTGCAGTGGCGGTTTGACGTTTGTTGGCGAGCTGGCAGAGTTGCTTCACTGGTGCCGTACGCCTTCCTTGGGCCCAGGCCTGCTGTGACCCCGAATCTGCTGGTAGGCAGGTAGGTTTGTTAATTGTAAGTCTTTGTTCTGTTTATGGTGGGAATTTGTTAATGTCTTTATCTCCTTCTTTTCAGGTGCGAAGGTCTTGATGCTGGCGTGCCGGATGGAGTGGCACGTTTCTAGGTACGAGAAAGCGCGAAGCACAGCGCGTTTATTGTCTTTTAAAGCTAACCTGTGTTTTCTTCTTCTTCTCCTCACAGGCCGCTGTGGTGCTGCGAGTGGATGAGAGCGCGATGAAAAACAGGCCCCCGTAATCCATTAAGGTAATTACAGCGCTGTGCGGTTGTTTAATATTGAAAGCGAACCTGAATGTGTCTCTTTTCCTTTGCAGATGTTGATGATGTGCTCCGGATGGAAGCGTAGCGTAGCGCGATGCAATTCAGGTAAGACTGATGGAATTCGATGTTTTTCAAAGCGTGCATTTTAATATTGTTTTTCTCGTTATTGCAGGTCACAATGTTCGAACAGCAGCTGTGGTAGCGGTTCGCCGGAAGTCCTTAAGCTAGTACTCACAGGTGAGGGATGCTTTTTCTTCTCTCGGTTTCCACATATTGCAGCCCAGTTGAGATGCTGAATGCTTTCTCAGATAAAACAGAATAATCTTGTTCTTGCAGGATTACAGGAAGATGCTGAAGGCCAGGTGCTGGACACGGTGAGCGTCACGCTGCTGGTTGCAGAATAACACGAAGCGTGTTCTGCAGTCAGGGGTTGGTTTATATAGCCCAGGTAAAGTAGTACTAGGGAAAGTAGTTCCAGGCCTGCCACACCCAAAACACTAGACCGCATGGCTTGGTTCTTAGAACTAGACTGTGTGGGTGCTTCCATGTTGGATTTAAAGGCCCATGTACTGTACATAAATGGGACCTAGTTTGAACAGCCCTTCCTTCCTACATATGAGCCTGGTGCCAAATGTGCCAGGATTGACTCCAGGAGCCCTTTTGCAGTGGTTTTAAGGCCCTCAGGGTTCTGGCGGGAGCCTGCTTGTGGCACAACTTGTGCCCCCTCACAGTGGTCATGCCATATATATAATTTCACACACATTTGTTCCTTAGATTTTACATCTTCATCATCATTTCAAACGAAGTATAATTGTTCTACTCCCTATAAGTGTATGACTTTCTTTATCCGGGTTCCAATTCCTTTCCTTTACTCTTCGGAGGATTCCTGGGCTCTACCCTCACTGGGTTCTTCAATCAGTCGCACGTTCTGCCTGGGGTGACAGCTCTTCAACTGATTAATGTGCACCCATTTCTCTTAAATGTGTTCTCCTTTAGGGATATGGATCTTTTAGGCGACAGGTGAGATTTTTTCTACAGTTTCAAAGGGGGACGTGCCAGGAGGGAAGGAACATCCGCTCCTTGGTCTGGTTCCTTTGATAATTGTATAAGTAGACCATGTCGCCTGCTTGATATTCATTTTTAGTGGTCTTTAAATCGTAGCAGGTTTTCATCCCCTCTGCCGACTTTTCCAGATTTCGTCGAGCATACGCAAAAGCATGCTGATGGTGATTTCTCAAATTCTCAATATATTCATGTGTCATGGATGCATTTATCAGGGTCTGCTCTTGCATTCTGTAAAGCAGATGCTGAGGTAGCACTATTTTTGGTCCAGTCATTGGCACGAAGGGAGACCTTTTTGTCGCAGAAGATGGTGTAGACCGGATGGCCATCAGGACCAGCATTAGTCCGATGTCCTAACTAGGCCCAGAGTCAACCACAAACTTCTTTAAAATGCCCACAATCATTTTATTTGGGCAAGGCCGAAATGCAAGATGATGTGCTTGATCATCAGGCCAGCTGCTGTTGCAATTTGGGGCCGGGAGACATTCCACCCATTTGGTAAACAAGCATGTTACAGTTAACATGTACTTGTTTCCTCTAGAGGAGCGAATCACGAGCCTGATGAAATCTACTTGTAAATCTGACCAAGGCAGTGTCGCCCCCCTTTTCTGTAGGGGGGCTCGGTGTGTGAGGGAACTTGGCTGAAATTGCGCATACACCAGACCACCCCTTCAACTATTGGTCGAGGTCCTGACCCATGTGTGGCCAGTATGCGACCTCTCGCAAGATTTCCTAAATTGTATGAAACCCTTAGTGACCGGCTTGGGCCGCATCATGGGTGTGACTTATCAGGCTTCGGAATGAGGTAGGTACCGCCCACTGATCACATCCAGAGATGTATCTCCGTACCAACAAACCGTCTTGGATTCGGAACATTTTGGGAAACTTCATCAACACCCGGAGATCCACTTTCCCGATGTAATCCGTTTCGGTCCAAGGAAAATTCATGGGGTATTGAATGTGTTGATAACATTTTCCAATAATTGGATCCCCTTTTTGCGCCGTAATCAGATCAGCATCTGGGGTCTCTCATGTGAGAGTTCATTTTGGGCAAGTGTTTGGGACCTGGTGACAGCAGTGACCTGGATTTCACCCAACAGGGACTCAATCTCAATGAGATCCCCATGGATGGCTCCGGTTTTGGCCAACTGGTCAGCCAGGTCATTTCCGGTTTTGTCTGGTCCTTCTATTCTGGAATGACCCTTGTTTTTTTTCCAGTAGATGGTCATCTCATTAGGGGTGACCGGATCATCAATGGATTGTATACGTTTCCCATGCTCGAGTGGTTTGCTGTTTGCACACAGCATGCCTTTGGTTTTCCAATGTATTAGGTACTCCACGAACCCATTCCTGACATCTGAATCAGTGATTATGACTAGTTTGTGGAGGTGGTGTTGCACGGCAGTGAGCATGGCATGATGAAATGCCATCAACTCCGCCACCTGACTACTTCGAGGACTTATCTTGTACCCAACAGAGGGCTCAGGGCATCATTCACCCAGGCATTCCCAACGCCAGCCACCAGTTCCTTTTCCCCGTTGTTACCAACATGGTAGGAGCACCCGTCCACATAAACTGTGGGCATCCCCTGGCACGTGTCTTCTCATAGACTTTGTGCATGGAAGTCCGGTATGCCTCCATGTTGCCTTGGGTTTTTAGACTTTCGTCCTCGAGACAGTTTTCTTGAGTACAATCATGCAAGTCAGCCAAACCTTGCGCTAGGGTACTCTTCTTGTTTTGGCCATATCTAACCTCCACAGGAAAGCCTTGCATGGACAGAATCTAGGAAGTAATTCTGGAATTCCTTTCTTTCCTCACCCGGGTTCTGTCTCTTTGAAGATATTGCAAAGGCTAGTGAGGAGTCTTGACAAAGATGTGCTCCTCCTGGATGATCGGGTGGTAATTTTTCAATGCCTACACCATTGCCAGGAGTGCCTACTCACAATTGTTGAATTTTTCCTCCACAGAGGATAAAGTCTTGCTTGCATAGGAAATGACTTTGACTGTGTCATGCTTTTCATATAATGCTGCTGTCAAGCATGTATTAGAGAACCCTGTCTCCAAGAATAAATCCTTGTTTTTGACAGGGTAAGCTAGACAAGGCACTTGTGATAGACTTCTTATGAGTAGTTTTACTGCCTCAGCTTGTTCTGGACCCCACTCCCACTTGACCCCCCCCGCTTCAACAGAAGGATCAGGGGTCTTTTGACCTCTGCGTAATCCTCAATGAACTTCCTACTGTAATTAGTCAGTCCAAGGAGGCTTCTTGGCTCACGCAGAGTTGTGGGGTCTTACCCGCATAGGAGATGTCTTTGTTGACCATGTTATGTTTCTGGTACAATACTGCTGTTAAGCAAGTATTGGAGAACCCGGTCTCCAAGAAGAACTCTTGTTTTTAATGCGGTAAGCTAAACAAGGCGCTTGTGAAAGGCTTCTCGTCAGTTGTTTCAATGTCTCGGCTTGCTCCGAACCCCACTCCCACTTGACCCCGGCCTTTAATAAATGGACCAAGGGTCTCGTGACCTGTGTGTAGTCTTCTATGAACTTTCTACTATAATTAGTCAGTCCAAGAAGGCTCTTAGATCACGCAGATTTGTGGGGTTGTAAGCGATATTCAATCAACACTACAGCCAAGTCAATGCCTAGTCTGGGATGCTGAGGAAAACCCTTATTAATGTATTTTTATGTCTAGTTCAGTACTCTTGATGACCACCCTTATATAACACCCCCCTCTTCGAATCCCCCTGACCCCACTGAGCCAAGAAGTAGGTTTGTTTTGCAAATTAAAAGGTTTATTTCAGAATTTAAACTATATATATATATATATCACACTTTATAATAAATTAATATCTGATAGTACACTTAGACATATGATGTTGATCAACAATGGGTAATCTGGCACTAGCACACTTCTTTACAATCAATGAGGAGTTAGTATAGGATGGATAAAGTAGCAAAAATACTTTTATGATTTCAAGGGAAAAGCAATGAGGAATAAAATGCAGTACAGAAATACTTGATATGATTTTAGCAAAAGATAAGATAATCACTTTTTCTCTGGCAATTCACCCCCCTCCCCTATGCAATGTAAGAATGGAAGCAGATGGAAAGAGGAGCACACAGTTCTCAGGAATTCAATCAAATACAATACGAAATTCAGTTCCCCCCCAGCAAGCTTAGAGGAAACAGGTAGGAGTTTGAAACACAGGCTCAAAATGCTTTTTAAATGTGATGGCAATGGATGGGAAAATGTGGCAACTGATTTTAATTCCCTCTAGAGATTCAGGGTGAGTGGGAGATGTGTGTTGGTATTAGTTCAGCCTCACTTTAGCAATGCTCTATGAGTTATTACCAAGTTGCAAATGGATTTTAACAAAAGAAAGAATAGAGCTGCTATTTTGACAAGTGGAGAAATTGAGCCAAAATCGCAAATCGCAGTAAATTTTGCGAGTGCGTGAATCGCGATTGCGGTAAAAGTATAAGGAGTAGGAAGTCGGTTCTAGACTTGTTGGAAAGCTTAGATTCTAAGTTCCTAGCCCAAACGGTTCCAGAGATACGGACGATTAAATAAAGGTAGTTTTTCGGATTTAAAGTAAACTCAAAATGACAGGTGACCGCTTGCAGCTGCAGAATTGACAGGTGACAGTTGTGCAGCTTTACAAATGACAGATGACGCGATTTCTAGGAGGCTGTTCTACTTAGGTTAAAATAGTTTGGATTAGATTATTTTAACTAAGAGATTGGTTCTGCACAGTTCTGCTAGGTACTCACAATATAAATTTGAAATGGGCCTCGCCACGGATCTGGTCAGGTTTTGGACTGGACTTCGGTTCTGGTCTCGGCACTTCACAGTGATCTGGGTCAGCTCTCTGGTTCTGCTCACAGCAGTCTGGGTCACTCTGGATCTCTGGTCTGGTCTCTGGCAATTGTTCTTGGCAAAAGAATTCAAACAGCTCGCCCGGCTGTGGAATAGTTTGCAAATGATTTTAAGGTTGCTGAGGCCTGCTGAGAAGAGTTCTCAGTTTGTGGGTTTAGGCCCTTGCTTTAAGTTCTGAAGTAAAGTTCTGGTCTTTGGAGATTGATGGATTTGAAGTCTGGATCTCTGGATGTGAAGTCGTCGGTCAGCATGCTCCGCAGCTAATGGAATTTAATGTCTCTACCTGTCCCAGCAGTCTCTTTTTATGTGTTTTGAAAATGGGTGTGTGCCTGGGCCTAGCTAAGCCTGCCCCTCTCTACTTGTCATTGGCCCAATTCTCCCCTCTCCCATGATTGGGGGAAGGAAATGGATTGTCATCATGATGAGGTCTGTTATTGGGTCAGAGGATCCTCCCCTGGTCAGTTTGCCCACACATCTATATTTGATTCAAATACATCTTTCCCAGATATACAATTTGTTGAAATTACATGTGCACATTATATATTCCTTATGGTCCATGCTTGTCCGCCTCTGATCTTCCTGGGGGCTTCCATTCAAAAATGACAACATTTTGCGCTTTTTAACTGGTTTTGCGATATCGGACATTTACCCAAAATTACACACATGTGCGCAAGGAGTATGGACATTAATTGATGAAGTGTCAGATATTTAACATGCAGACATTTGGAGTGAGACCCTATTTTCCGCTAGCAACCCCCCAGAATACACCACATGGTCCTAACACCTCTCAAAATGTTCACAGAAAAATCACAAAAATAATATTACTTATATAATTCTGACAAGTCCGCACTATGAGTTATCTATCTTTTTAAAATTATGCCCTGGTCAAAAAGGGGTGTGGCTTCCCACATCACAGGGTGGAATAACTGGTTTATCCACTTCCCCCAAGCCAGCTTGTTCACAGAGGCACAGCTGCCCCCCAGTTTCTCCCAAGAGGAAGCTATTTTACGACGCCCCCAATATAACATTTGCCTGAGTCCAGGACAGGCCTTTGTTCAACTCCCTGTAGTCCCCAGCTGCTCCACCCCTAATCTAATCAGAGAGGTGTTAACTCCTTTTGGCCAGGGGCAGAGTGGCTGAGCATCCAGTTTCAACTCCTGTCGGGGGTAGTTGTCGGGCAGAATTCAGTTTCATTAAGCCAGGTTTCAGCTAAATGTCACTGTTTGTTCCCAGTTTTCTACATTCGAATCAAACTGACAATTTTTACCTATACATTAAATAATTACTTCCTTCAAGTCATTTCAGAATATAGTTTTACATTGTATCTGTAACGCTCACCTGATTCCCACGGAGGCGCGGGTCTTGGCAGGAAGGTGTCTGTAACACGAAACGTGATGTGCAGGATTCAGTTGGCTTCTGGGGTCGAACCTCTCCGCACTGTGTGTCGGACTCGAAGGGTGAGGTTTCTGCAGGTGAAATAATATGGGGGTTAAAGGTCTGGGTTGTGAATGTCCCTATCTCTCTCCTCTCAGCCTGACTGTTGAGCCCCCCTCCCAGGTCAACGTGCTCACCTTAGATAGGTCAATGCTGGGCTCTCCATCTGCGTCTAGTGCAGGGTGCCGTTGCCAGTTCCTTCACTGGTGAAACGTTGGCCTCTTGACTTCAGAGGATGGGTACAGTCGTTGTCTGCACGGTAAGTTTCTGGACACCTTTACTCTTTATAGTCTTTTTATGCGTGGCGGAGAAGTGCCTGGAATTGCGTAAGTATGGCAAGTGCTCTTACTGTCTCTTTCCTTGTCTTTGCAGGCGACGATGCAGAATGAAGAAATCCGGAATTCGCCGCGTGCCGGTAAGTGTAACACTGCTGTTTATCTTTGCAGGTGAAGATGCAGCGTGAAGAATCCAGAATGCACAGCGTGCCGGTAAGTAGAATAATGCTGTTTATCTTTGCAGATGAAGATGCAGCGTGAAGAAGCCGGAATGCACAGCGTGCCAGTAAGTATGATAATGCTCTTTATCTTTGCAGGTGAAGATGCAGCGTGAAGAAGCCGGAATGCACAGCGTGCCAGTAAGTATGATAATGCTGTTTATCTTTGCAGGCGAAGGTGCAGTGTGAGACACGGCCGCTGCCGATGGATCAGGTAAGTAAACACTGCTTGTTAAAGTTCGTTCTGCTAACCTGTTGTTTCTGGTCTTTTGCAGGTGCTGATGTTGATCGGGTACAGGAATGGTAAGTATAATTCTTGCAGGTTCAGGATCCAAAGAAGAAAGGCTGGAACAGACTCGGTGAGCGTTCTGCTGCAGATGCAGAATAACGCGAAGCACATTTCATCAATCGGGTGTGGTTTAAATAGCCTAGGAGTGATGAGGAGTCTCCTTCCACGGCCCCGCCTAGGTAAGAAAAGAGTTCCTGCTTCCAGAAGAGTTCCAGTGCTGTATCCAGGGAGTGGAGCTGCCCCACCCAGGTAAGAAAGTAGTCCCAGTTCACGAGGACTTCTAAGAGTCTGGTAAGTAAGCAGCAAGGTCTGCCACAGGTAAGTCCACCCAAGCACCTTCACACCAATGATGAGCCCGGCGCTTCCAGTGCCGGGACCGATGCTTCTGATGAGCCTGGTGCCACCGGCGCCAGGACAGGGTCCAAAAGGTCCCTGTGGGGACCGGCTGGTGCCTAGGATCAGGGTTAGGGGCCTGCTTCCAAGGACGTTGGGCTGGTCCTGACTCCTTGGAAGCAGTGATCATGACAGTATCCACCTCTTAGCAAGTCTTTCCTTGGTCTGGTTTTGTTTCATTTGTTCAGTTTTACACAAAAGTCTGGTGGTTTTAAAACGCCGGCTTTCTGATAGTGGTGAGTACTGGTAATGCAACCATTTTTGGGATTAAGAAAATTAATTCCCCACAGTTCTGGGTTGCTTTTGGCAATCAGCATTGCCATTCCCAATGGTTTCAGGCTACTGTGTGTGTAGCCCAATGGTGGTTTTAGGCAGTGCCCTCCTGTGTTCACAACATAGGCAAAAATGGGTGGCAGCCTATTCTTCATTTTCTTCCCTGTGCACTCTCTGGGGAGTTCTGGCCATCATGATGTTTTCCATGCCAGTACTGCACAGTTTTATGGTAGGGATTGGATGCATGGGTAAAAACATCCCACAGGGTGTTTAAATTTTAATAAGGCTTCTACTTTTTTCACCTGACATCTGTCGCCCTAAGGAGTGATGTCATGCCCTAGGAAGTCCACGCGGGTCTTACACTGCTGTGCCTTCTGGAATGAGAATTTTGCTCCGGCTTCCTTCATCTGGTTCAGAACATAGCGATTTCAGCTGTATATTCCTCCACAGTTGAGCTTTTAATTAGAACATAATCAACAAAGTCCAGGTTTCCCCTTTCACCCAAGTCGGGCACGGCTTTGTGCAGAAAAATGTTAAATTAGTTGCCGGAGTTTATATATCCAAAGGGGGTTCGGGTCCATGTGTACTGCTTCTCCCCGAAGGTAAAGGCCAGCTTCTACTGGCCTTCCCTACTCGCAGGTACTGTCCAGTAACCATTGGTCAGGTCAATGGCGGCATACTCCTTTGACCCTTGGATCTGGGCCAGTCCTTGATCAATGTAGGGAAGAGGCCATTGGGACATGTGGACCTGTTTGTTTAACTCCCTAAGGTCTGTGCAAAGTCGCCATTGGCCATTGGGTTTTAGTATTCCCAGTACCGGGTTATTAAAGGTACAGGATTCTAAGTTCTTTATGATCTCCGTGAGTGACTCCATAGATGCAAGAGGCAACCGATATTGCTTCACGAATACAGGAGCCATCCAAGTGTCCGAGGGTATGGATGTAGAATGCATCTCGGTGCGACCAGTCTTAGGAGTCCATGGCAAAGATTTCTTGAAAATCCAGAAACCTGTTTCAGCTTCTGCCTTTGCTCCTCGGTCTCGCAGGCATCAGCGAGGTTGATTCGTTCCTCAACCATCTGCCTGAAGCAAGGAAATATCAGGTTTTGCAATTTCCGCAATATCTTCCAGTTGCGTGGAGAGATCTCTTGTGATGGTGTTGGCCTGGACAGGTGGTTTCAAATAGGAGATGCAGTCACTGTTGACCTGAAATACCACCTCATCCTTCCTGATGTCGCAGGTCACCTTTTCTCTCTTCCCCCCCCCCCACCCCAACCCCCTGTAAGGGCAAGAAGAGTATACCAAGAAATTCCCCCCGTGCAGGGTGCAAATCTTTTCTGGAGGTAAGTCATTGTCACAATCGTAGCGTTCATTGGGGACCTGTCCCATGATTTCATTCCCTAAGTCAATGGAGAAATGTTGGGCATCGACTGCCATTACAATGAAGGTGTCTGCGCCCAGATTGATACTCCTAGGGTCGCTATTATCCACCAATATTCAAATGGTGTTGTGTTCTAGGTAAACTAGTGGGGTCAGGTTTAAATACAACGCCTGCTGTTGGAGGTGATTTACATTTACAAAAGCATCCAGGTTTTGGAGGTTCTGTTCTCACCTAATTTTTAGGGGGATGGTGAATTGTCGGACCAGTCATGGGATGGTGACCTCTTCTCCAGTTTGAACTTCAACTGCATACAGCAGCAATTGAGCTTACCAAAATGCTTTTTCAGGATTGTCAAAGCCCATGGGGGTTACCCTCCTAGTCGGGACCAGACTTTGTAATTAATTAGGTCCAAATTAATTGCGAAACGATTGAGAATGTCACTGCCTAATTAGAAGGCAGAGAGGACATCTTGCACAACCCAACAATTATACTCTATGCTTTTGTCACCAATGGAAGTTTTTAGCATGCACCTGCTAGGCAGGAGATGTTTGAAATTTGGAGTTTCCAGACCCATTTCGCACTTATCAATCAACTTAAATGTGGTATTGGTCTGATCTTTTGGGAGTTTCCTGAAGAACGCTTCGCTGATGAAGCTTTTTCCATTATTCAGACATTCTCTGGCGAGAACAGGCCCCCCCCCACCCCTCATTTACCTGAATGGGGGAGGAACAGCTGTCCCCCCAGCACCCTTTTCTGAATAACAGCCAAACTTTTAGCTGGTTTTTCATCACCTTTTTATTATGGGATTTGGGTGTTCTTCAAATTGTGGATCATTATAAAATTTAAGGGTATTTCCTTCCAATGTGGAATGCCACTTGACACTGGGAGGAAGGTTGATTTTAAAAAATGTAGAAGGGTTCCCATCACCAGTATGTTCTCCTACAGAGATTACCATTATGTCAGGAACTTGTTTGTTCCTAAAATGGAATTGAATTTGGTCAGACCGCTGCTCAACCATATGGCATGTGCCATTTAGACCTACATAGATTGTGCTCTGTTTTTAGTTTCATTGGCTGGTTAGTCTGGGTCCAGAGGACCTTGTTCACACAGTCTACTGGGGTGACAACCTCCAAAGGAGGTCATTCTCTAGGAGACATGGTGTGCCCTATGGAGTGACAACTATGACCAGGTGTTTCACCCTATGTAACCCAATTTTGATCTCTAGAACTGCAGTCCCGCGCTGAAAATGCACACTGGCCTTGTACCTTGACAGGTAAAACCTGCCTTCTCTCTCCTCAAGGGGGCAAAGAAAATGTGCATTTTGGACCTGCTGGTCAGTTAATTTCTTTATTTTGAACTCCGACACTGTGTGATCTTGGGCAGTTTTCTGTGTCGAGTCTGGGAATCTGTAAAGAAAACTTGGCACCCCTGAGATTTGGGGGATTTGGGAATCCTTTTTCCCCACCCGATTCTATGCTGTCCCCCTTTTCCTGGAGACAGTCACGTGAAGCGGTTTGGGGGAAGGATCCCTCATTGATTTGTGAGTCATCGGGGTGACATTTTTGGGGTTCAGGGATCGGTTGTTCTGGGTCAGTTGCCATACTTACTCAGTCTAAGTTAGGGTCTTTTGGGACCCATCTTTCTTTGGGAGCAACCCCCCTAACTCTCCCGCCCGTCCTCATCCTTGAAAGAGAAGACTTATTTCCCGGAATCCTCCAGGGATTCTTCAGCTTCAAACTGGAGGACACAGACTTCCTCCACAAAATGGGTTTTCTTTGTCCCTTGGTTTCTCCTACTTACCCTCTATTCCCTAGGTTGCAGATTTTCGGGGGAAGGAGATTTGGGTTCAGGTTCCGAGGTTTCTAGGAGCTTTTCACGGGTGAGGAAAGAAGTTTCCACTAGGACTTTGCATCCCTCCAGACCTCCTACTGTGGAACCTGTTGGTTGTCTGGGTTTTCTCCCTTTCATTGCTCTGGGGTACCAGACCCTGGGTTTGAGCTGCTCTGGGCAGCCATGGTCATTGGAGGGCTCTGGTCTTGGGTCAAGCTCTGGGCCTGGCGCTCCAGTGGTGACATCCACTCTGGTTGATATGGGGATCTAGGATCAAACCTTTGTTGCTCTCGGGAAGGGTAACTGTCCCTTCTCCCAGAGTAGCTTGGGTATTGAGGGTTTCCCTGGTAGCCCTCCATCCTTGGTCTCCCTTCTCCCTGATTTGGGGGTCTAGACTCCTGAAATCGGGGAGAGAGAGGAGGATTGTTCTGAATGTTGGGGTTTGAAGGGTACCTGGGGACAAAACTTGAACTGGATGGTGGAAGATAACTGCCCTCCTGAGGGAAGTTAAGTGGGAAATTTGGTGGGATATTGGGAGGAAAATGTCCTGTGGACGTACTTAGCTGATTGGATCACCCCTACCGCCCGAGATGGGTCTGGTACCCTTGTACCTCGTACTAATGTAGGTGGCAGAGTCAGGTGACACATTTGTGGGGTACCCTGCCTGGCTACCACCCACTTGGGACTGGTCAGAGGGTCTCATCTGCCTCTTATTTGGTTTATTAGAGGGAGTGTTTTCAGGACCTCCCATTTCTAGGTCCAAAACGGGGGGTATTCTTCACCTCCACCACCTTGGCAGTAGCAGGGTTGTTGGTTGGTTTGGGATTTTTGGGAGAATTTTTGTTTTCCACTGGATTTTGGACTTCATAGATCCTAACCAGGTGTGTCATGATGTACTTAGGCAGGGAATGAAAATGGGTATTAATAAACTCCCTACTATTTGTGCGCACCCTTCGAGAGGTTTGGGAAAATGCCTGCTTCAATTCTTGCACAAACTCGCTCGGTGCCTGATCCTCTCCGCGCTGCAGGTTGTTGGCCGTTTACTGAGCCTCCTGGCGGTTCGGTGCACAGAGAAGTGTTCCAAGATAGCTGCCTTATAGGTAGACCATCTTAAATGATTTTGATCCGCCAGCCGCGCAAAGAAGCTTGAGTATTCTGGGGAGAATGTCCACTTGGTAAGCTCCATGGAATCTGGAATCATGGTAATTTTTGATGCCAAATGAAGTCTTCATCTGTTCATACAGCTCCAGATGCTCCCAGATGGGGTAGTTGGCATTTTTGTGGTACAGAGTCATGAAGCTTCTGATGGCTTTTATTTGTCGGATGTGGTCTTTTACCAGAGTTCTCTTTTTTGTTTGACAGCCTTCTTTTTCCGCTGCACCTGATTCAATTCGCCCTCAGACTCAGAGCTGCTACTATTTGTGGTCCTGTCCCCATCCTCTAGGCCAGTGATCCCCAACGTGTAGCTTGGGGCAACATGTTGCTCACGGCACCCTAAAGTGTTGCTCGGCAGTTGCTCTGGGCCATGGTGTGGAGGCCTAGAAGGAGTTGCTGAGGGGATGAGACCTCAGTAGCAATATAGCCAGGACAGAGTCCTGGGCAGTGCAAGAATGTTGGCCAATGAACCTGCTGTGATTACAGCTGTCTTATTGTATACATGCAAGATTTGTATTTTTTGCCACCATGCCCATTATTTTTTAGTACATTTCTCCATTATAACAGTGTCATTGTTAAGCCAAAATATGTCGGGGGATTCTTGTGGTCTTGTGCAGAAGGGATGTGGCCAAGCAGTTTGGGCTGGAATGCCACTTTTGGGGTGGGACCAGGGTTGCATGTGGCCTTTTCACTTTTGTAAAGGCTTAGCAGGCAAACAATGATGGTCTGGTGGGTTACCCAAAGCAATGCCAGAGGTTAAGATTATTTCTAAACCTTCCAGCTATTGCCTCCTCTCCTTGTTTTGTCATTGTTAAAACCCTGTCATATTCAGATACTTTTCCCAGCTGACAAAGGTATGGAGTAAAATAATTGAACCATGTAACATGGTCCTAAAGTGTTCCTTTTTACAGCTAATAGGAACATAATGGACAAATAAGTGGTATGCATACCTGACTTTACTTTATTAAATAATCTGCTTGCACTGCTTTTTGTACAAGTGAGGATTGTGTTTGATGCCATCATGCATTATAGTTATCGGAAAAATGCATGTTAGTGTCACATATATTTATTAATACATAGTTCCCTAGTGGAAAAGTGGTCATGGTTTGCTGCTCTGCCCATCCGGCAGATGGATAATAGGCATATAAGGTAAATGCATGACACATATTTCATAGTTAATTTGTCCTATATTTAAGTTACTGTTAATAAATTTAAATTAACAAGCCAATTAATGAATCCAAATACTTAACACCACACCCCTCCATGAAGTGGTCATCGAATGCTCAACCTTTTTTGACAAATGTTTGCAACTCCAAAGCCCCAGTGAAGTGATATTTAAAACCTACCATGCAATGACCAGCATTACTCATTCAATATTTATTTAATCATATTTAATCGTATTTCTATTTAAGTTTACAACATTTAAAAACAAGCATCATTTAATAAAATCCACTTAGAATATGCTCAAAATGAAAAAGCAGCTTTAACATATTCAAACAAGGTATATATAAACCCCTGATCATAGTTATATAAAATGGCTTCAATGCAGGTCCACGCTTATGCAAAACGGAGAAACGACAAATTAACAGAAAATTAACCAAACCTTCAACTGCTATTTTTCAGTCACACTTTGTGCTTCCTCCTGCAGACCTTCTTAATTTAATGAGGGGTTCGTACATTTACACATACCATTAGTATCAGCCTCCTGTATTCTGGGGATCTAATTTCACAGATTTCTCCTTGCTGTCTTATATGCGTACGTAAGGGAGGAAGGAAGGATAGCTCAGGGGCAAATCGTTTGTCTTGGAAGCAAGACAACGCAGTGCAACACAGGTTTGAATCCCAATCCCACGCTTAGAAACCACTCGCTGGTATCAAGCGCGTTATAAAAGAACAATTATAACTATACAAAGCTGAAGAGTTTAGCCTATGTATAATTTGGACATCTGCCTCTGTCCATCGAACAAGCTCTTGGTTTAATTTAGCTATAACCCACCCCCTATCCAAATGGACAGGGCCTTACAACCCACCATAGCACAAGTATTTTCCTTTCTCAGGGAAGGCTGCAATAGCGCTTGTACTGAAATTCACTTTATCTTTATAATTAGCAGAAAATCCCAAATGTGCTTTAAAAAAAAAAATAAGTACAACATCTTAACTGGCCCCACAACTTCAAACTGAACATCCCTAATTCAGCTCATAAGGCGCTACCAGGTGTATCTGCAAGGAGACCTGTTATTTGACACATTAATTTATTTCGCAACTCCGCCAGGATATAACAGTTTGAATCACCCTTGATTTCACTGCTATAAAATATACCTCCAGGCACTTGAACAATCAGAATGCTCCAAACTTGAAATAAAAATGTATAAAAGCCCTTTAATACTTAATGATGCCCTTTCAGCTGTCTTCTTAAAATGATTGACTGAAGCACTGCTATTTGGGAGGAGTAGGCTCAAATAAAAATGACTGCCCCCTCATCTCTACATTCATTTAAAACTAGCTTATCGGTTTCACCTTTTTCATGAACACCATCATTTTTGTTTTTATCACATTTAATCGTAAACTATACTTTCCAAAAATAGAATACGTGTTTAGCAAACTCTGTTTGAGACCTGCCAGGGTTAAGTCCAAAATAGCTATGTCTTTGGTAATAAGAAAGGTACTAGAGGACTGCGCATGCGCGCGCGACGCATGCAGAACTAAATACATCGGCTCCCGGCGGCCGCTACTATTATCCTGAATTTTCTTCCCTTTACGAGAATTAATCCCGCCTCAGCCGCCCACCAGCAGAAGCGGACCCACTGGAGCTGCTGTCGCTGCACTCCGGAGAAGAACCAGAGCGGGGGACGCCAGAACCAGCCTGCAGACCGCTGGCGGATGACCCGTGGCCATCGCGGCGCGAGCGGGAGAAGTTGATCGCCCCCCCCCCCCCCGAGACACTGAGAACGCTGTGGCTCCCAGGTGGGGAGACGCGCCTGTGACAAGCCGAGAAACGAGACCCTGCAGTGCTCCCCTGGCGCCGACGAGCGGCCGCTGAGGTCCCCCCCCACCTGCTCCACCCTCGGGACAACGCAAAGATATGGTCCGGGGGCCGAAACACCCGGAGTTGTTCGCACAGCACCCCTCCCGATCCACAAGAGAAACGCTTCACCACATCCTGACAGACCTGGGGGCCACTCTGCGGGCCTGCTCGCGGCCTGGGCTTGCACCGCCAGCCTTCCCCCCTGGGGGTCTCCTCCTTCCCCCCCCTCCCCATCAGCGGGACTGCAACACCCGGGTCGAGCCGCAGCGCGGCAGGGAGAGCCGCGAGCTGCGCTCCCCCGCTGAGGGAGGACACGCTGCAAACGCATACACCCGCAATAAGGTACACGTGTGTGGGGGGTGGATGTTTTGCCTTATTCCCCCCTCCCCCGCTGCCCTTTTTAGCAACTAGCCTGCTGCAGAGACCACGTAGCCCGTGAGGGCCACTGCTGCGCCATAGACCAGCACCATACCAGCACTCAGAACGCTGTCACGGCCCACGAGACACATACGTAGCAAAACGACACTGGGAGTGTGGGGACGAAAGGCTCCTCTCCTCACAACCAAGTGAGCCCCCCCTTGTCCACGGTGGACCCCAGGACTTGGCGCGAACTGTGGAACGGCCCTGTCCCCCTCTTGGGACCACCCTGGGTGACCTAAACCATCGCTGGAACCGCAGAAATCACGGGGGGCCACCCTATGCAGTGAAGATAGACACTGGTCAGCCCCACACCAGCGGATGAACAGGGGCATGATCCTCCCCACGAGACCCCTATGCAATTTGGCTAAGATCCCAGGAACCACGGGGGCCACTCTATTTGTCGGGGATAGGCACGAGCCAGTACCACGCCACCAAGCGAGATTGACACCTGCAGCGACGGCGCTGCTGCCACCCTAAACGTGACTTTTGCAGAGGCTCGCAGTGTGCACCCTACGCAGCCTATACACAATCGTCTGCCCCATACAGGACCTCTCCCGACCCTGCATTTAACACCAATGCATGGACGTGGAGCACCCGGAACCCTGCTACACAGAGCCGCTCGACCAAAAGCATGGGAAAGGAGAAAACCAAGAGGCAAACGCTACAGAGCAAGATGGACCTCTACACCGTGGGGGCCCCTCCCCAGCGTGAGCCTCAGCCCCCAGAAGAAGTGGGCAACCCTGGAGAACCCTGCGACACCCCTATCTCTTTGTCAGACCTTATGAAAGCGATTGGGGACTCGAGGACATCCTTGGAACTTAAAATGGGCGGCCTATCCTCTGAGGTGTCCCTTGTACGCCAAGACCTCCGCAACTTATCGACCAGGGTGGGGGAGGCGGAACAGAGGGTGTCTGACACTGAAGACGCGGTCCACCGCATGGAACAGCAGCTTACCGCGATAGCCCAAAAAGTGACTCAGCTGGAAAATCGCGCTGAGGACAGTGAGGGGAGGGCGCGGCGCAACAATCTCAGGATCCTCGGTATACCAGAGAAGGAGGAAGGCCCCAGCGCAGAACTCTTCTTAGAAGACTGGCTCACCCATGTCTTTGCCCCTAAGAAGCTATCCAAATTCTTTTCCGTGGAAAGGGCACAGAGTCCCCACCGGCCGACCTACACCGGGAGCCCCGCCCAGAACAATGATCCCACGTCTACTGAACTACCGCGACCGAGACGCGATCCTACAAATGGCAAGGGCCGCGGGCCCGATCACATACAACGGCTACAAGGTCGGTTTCTATCCCGATTACATGAAAGAAGTCCAAAAAGCCTGCCAGTCTTTTGACTCTGTCAAGAAGAAGCTCCAGTCTCTATCCATCAAATATGCCCTCTTCTTCCTGGCATTGCTAAAAGTCCAGTATGAGGGCGCTACTCACTTGTTTTACAACCCCAAAGATGCATGGGACTGGCTTGAAACCCAAGTCCTCACGGACTCCAGCGGGAGGCGTGTGCCATCGGGCCCACCCACACAGCGGCCTCGGCTTAGGAGACCCTCGCCGACCAATGCGGACGACGATGCGTCGAGGACACCTACGGAAAAGGGATGAAGACCCCGTACTAAGGGGCCCAAACTGCAGATTGATAGAATGGGAGTGCTCACTTAGCGGCTGCCGCCCCTAATGAGGCGTGCGCGTTATCACAGCCGGGTTATCCCGAAGAAGTTTATAAAGTTATAGGTTTAATGTTTGGGCGACAGGTAATCCCAGTTGGGGGGGGGGGGGGGAGTACAGGGTGGGGGGAGTTTAAGGACTGTAAAGAAACAGAATCAAGAGACAAGAAGGCACGATACAAGAAAACGCTGGCAAAGGAATCAAGCACTGTCTATGGGCAAGACCGCGGACACAATCATCATCCAGGCAGCAAATAAACCGACACGAGACAACCCCCGGACGTCTCCCCTGATAAGAGACCCACGCAGATAGAATGAACTCCAACAAGGTAACCGTGCTCTCCTGGAACGTTAACGGCCTCTGTTCCAGCATAAAGCGAAGACTGGTGCTCCAGTACCTTAACCGTTACTCGCCGGACATTGCCCTTCTAAACGAAACGCATTTGCTAGGCACGAGCACTAACTTCTTCAGAAGATCAAACTACTCTCACACCTACCAGGCCGGATTCACGACAGGAGCTAGGGGCACGATGATACTCGTCCACAAGCGAGTCCCCCTGCAGGTTAGGAAGGTCAAAACCGACCCCCGGGGCCGCTATGTTATGATACTGGCTGACATCTGGGGCGAGAAATGGGGCCTCGCTGCAATTTATGCCCCCCCCTCAGACGAAAGAACTGCTCTCCGAACTACGGAGCCTGCTACTGGAAGACGAGGCCGATGTATGGGTGATTGGCGGGGACTTTAATAAAGTGATGAGCACTGCAGTCAATAGATCTCACAGGAGATCAGGTAACTGCCCTGCCCCCACATCACTTGCCATGTTCGCCGAAGCTCTGGGAATGACGGACACATGGCGCTCACTCCACAACAATGAGGCTGGGTTCTCCTTTTTTTCTGGCGTTCACAAGTCATTCTCCAGGATCGATTATGCCTTCATCCCCCGCAGAATAAATCACAGGCTCCTCGACGCTGAATTCCTCGCAAGGGGTATTTCGGACCACTCTCCGCTCCTACTGTCCATGAAGAACTCCTGCCGTGGTCCGGATCGTAACTGGCGCCTGAACACATATCACCTACGTCTCCGTGAAATTGCGGAGGAACTGGAAAAGAAGACGGCAGAATATTTCGAAAACAACGAAGGATCAGTAGATTGCCCGATCTCGCTCTGGGAGGCGTATAAGACTGTCCTCCGCGGGGAAGTTATCTCGGAAGTTTCAGCCTACCAACGACGACAAGTCCAAAAGATCAAAGAGGCAGAAGCACGTGTCCTGGAGTGTGAACGGCAAACCCTAGAACACTGCACCCAAGAGGCGAAAGAGGCTCTGCTTACAGCACAAGAGGCCCTTAGCAACCTGGCTCAAGACAATGCACGGACAGCCCATCAGTTAGTCCGGAGCCAAATCTATGAACGAGGCGACAAGGCGAATAAGACCCTGGCCTGGTTGGAGAGGCGCGAACAGACCAGGGGACACGTACGGGCAATTGAGTCTCCAGACGGAACACTCCTCACAGACGACTCCGACATTGATGCGGCATTTGCCGCCTACTATGAGAAACTCTATACCCCACCTGCCGAGAGCCCGCCTTCCGAACTCTCACGCTACCTTGACCAGATCGAGATCCCGAAGCTCTCACAGCACCAAACAGACGACCTGAACGCCGAAATCACTTACCGAGGTGCAAGAGGCGCTCGCACAGCTCCAACCCGGGAAAACCCCGGGCCCTAATGGGTTCCCTACAGAAACATGGAAATGCCTCGGCGGTACACTACCCACCCACATGCACCGTATGTTTCTACGCAGCAAAGAGCTGGGGGCACTCCCCCCGGACCTCAGGAAGGCATGCATAATAGTCATACATAAGCCCGGGAAGCCCCCAGAGGAATGTGCCTCCTATCGCCCCATATCCTTGATCAACGGCGAAGCCAAGGTCCTCGCCAGAACATTTGCCAACAGACTACTGCAAGTTATAGAGACCCTTGTCCACCCCGACCAATGTGGATTCATGCCCAACAAATCCACCCGCATGACCCTGCGGAGAGTTCAACTAGCGCTGAGTAGAGCCAAGGAAATACCAGCCCCACTGGCCCTCCTGGCGGTGGACTTTGAAAAAGCATTTGACTCTGTGGAATGGGAGGCTTTGTGGGCAATCATGGCTCGGATGAACGTGGGGCAAACGTTTATATCGTGGGTTAAACTCCTGTATGCATACCCGGAGGCCATGGTAAGGGTAAATGGCAGGTCTTCTGGACCATTTCCCTTGGGTCGAGGTACGAGACAGGGGTGCCCGCTCTCCCCGCTGCTTTTTCTCTTGGCCATCAAACCTCTCGCAATTGAGCTTAGAGCTGACACTAATTGGACAGGGTTCCCCTGGCCTGGGGGGAGAGAGGACCGACTATCACTCTACGCGGATGACCTCCTCAAATACCTCAGTAACCCACGCACATCCTGCCCGATTGTCTCCCTCATCCTTAGGGAATATCAGAACTTTGAGGGCCTTAAGGTAAATGAGACCAAAACTATTTACTTCCCGAACCAGGGCGGAGAGTCTGCGATCCCTGAAACCTGCCCATATCATGTCTCTATTAGAGAACTTAAATACCTGGGTATACGACTCGATCCGACACTGGGTGGGTTCCTGCAACTTAACTTACAACCAGTAATTGACCGGTTCAATAGAGACACCTCCCGTTGGCAATCACTCACCCTATCACTAATGGGCAGAGCGGCGCTATTCAAAATGATGACCCTCCCCATACTGCTGTACGTTCTTCAAAACACCCCACTTGTCATTCCCCGGGACACCTTTGCACTCATTGACAGACGCCTTCGCACACTGCTGTGTGGAGGGAAACAACCCAGGATTGCCCTTGATACGCTTCAGCGGTCAGTGTGGGAGGGAGGCATCGGTCTACCATGCATACGCACATATTACCTTGCAGCCCAGATCGGGGTGGTAAACGACTGGATACACGCAGACCCCACACTCCCCCACATCTGCCTTAAAATAGAGATCATGACCCCGCTAACCCCACTGCAGATCCTGTACGCCACCCACGACCAACCCCCGATGTTACCCGAAATGACACACCATATTTGCCGGGCCTGGTGGGATGTGCACAAACTAATTGGCTGGAAAGGTAAACCAACACTATCTCGACCCCTATGGCACAATGCGCTCCTCCCGGAAATTGTAAAGATGGGCTCCTTCGGTCACTGGTGCGCAAAAGGGATACACACATTAGCGCACGTGATACAAGAGGGCCACCTCCTTGACTTCGAGGCCATGCAAGAGCAATTCGACCTCGCACCCATGGACCGGTTTCGACATGTGCAACTGGCCCACGCCATCCGCACCCAATTCCCCGATACGACAACCATACCCCCCTGTACTCCCATTGAGACCAATATCCTCCCGCAAAGCATTGCCTCCAAGGTCACTTCCACGCTCTATCAAGCCCTTAATTCCTTTGGGGCTGCGCAGCTTGACGGGCTCAATGAAAAGTGGGAAAGGGATATAGGTCAAATGGAACCAGAAGACTGGGTAGAAGCATTAATGTCCCCTAGAGAAATTGGTATAGACTCTAAACTCAGACTAATACAACTGAGGATCCTTCACCGCACTTACTATTTACGCACTGCCATGGCCAGGTTGGGGGGGGGGGACTGGAAGACGGGACATGCCTCAGATGCAAAACCGAACCTGCCACCTTCTACCATATGGTATGGGACTGCCAAGTGTTACAGGTCTTCTGGGAGAGCTGTATTAACACGATCTCTGCCACCCTGGCGACACCAATCCCCAGGGATCCGAAAATGATACTCTTGGGAATCGGGGGTGAAGTTGATCTCTCAAAATTTGAAAAAATGTTTTTGGCATTGGCATTTGGGGCAGGCAAAAGATTAATCGCGACTAACTGGGGTTCTGCCGACCCTTTGTCTTTGAACTACTGGAGTAATGAGCTGGACAGATGCGCGGCCTCGGAGCGCCGGATTTATAATGCACGGGGTTGCCCCCACAAATTCGAAAACATATGGGGTAAATGGCTTGATGCTAACTGAGATTTGCGGATGAAAGTAGATCTGTACTGCTGTTAACATTGGTTACCTGCCTCATCCCCAAAGGTCTGATGGCTCTCGGCCCTACAGAGCTCCTTTTGCATTTTGAAATTGCCTTACTACCATGGTCAGATGTATGCCTATGATTCATGTTTGTTTTGTTGTTGTGTTATTAAAACTTAATAAACAGAATTATAAAAAAAAAAGAAAGGTACTAGAATCAATATCTGAAAGGAATAAATTGGGGCCAG
The DNA here is from genome assembly GCF_040938575.1 of Ambystoma mexicanum. Taxonomy (NCBI): domain Eukaryota; kingdom Metazoa; phylum Chordata; class Amphibia; order Caudata; family Ambystomatidae; genus Ambystoma; species Ambystoma mexicanum. The sequence continues at coordinate 1,001,848,686 of NC_090931.1, read as the reverse complement.
CCGACATACTTCCTTTTCACCTTTATTGGTGGGGGAAAACAATGTATAATTCCATGATCTTGTATATTGGACAAACTCTGAAATGTCTGCATATCACAGTTAGATAAGATTTACTAAAACATTAGGGACCTCAATAAAATGTAAATTACGCTGCACTATGTTTCTAGCAATCAAATCAAATTCTCCAAATCTGAAAAAAGTCCAAAATAATCTGCCTCCCATAACCTTACCATATTTCTTCATGATAGTACTCAAAGTGAAGCAGTGGTCAACTGTACTAATCCCTGCCCTGAAACCTGTTTGGCAGGGCTTCAAGATAGTTACTTTTGAGTCCCCTGGTCCAGTCTGAACAACAAACATTTGGAGAACATCTTACTGGGAATGTCCAGTGAGGAGATTGGCCTATAACAATGGGGGGCTGGTGGTCCAAGGAGATGGCATAATGCCTGTCTCTCACGACAACTGCATTAAACATAAAACAATTTGGTATCCTTTGAAAAGCTCCCATTGTTTCTCAAGAAATTATTTTGTCTTTAGGCAATTTCTAGATGCCATTTTGAAATTATAAATCTGACCAGCCATGTGTACCATAAAATCATGTTTCCATTTTCTTTTAGAGATTCTACATTCTGCATCAAACCACAGGCCCGCCCTTTCTGTAACCTGGACCTCCTGAACTTGGGGATGCTGTTTTGACAATAGCTATGTCCCAAATAGTTTCACCCGAAGACTCAAACGAACGCTTTCCTTTGTGGCCTCTGAACTGTTTAACAGTTTTAAGAGAATATCTTAATTTCTCATGATTTAGTCCTTCTTTCCAATACCTCCTTGTTGAATTTAGGAATCACCAACAAGCCCCTGTGGCTGTCAGACATCTTCTTGATGGTGTCTACCCTGGCCATTGGAAAATTAACTCAAGAGGAGTGTTCACTCTTTGGTCAATCAGAAATGCAAAATTTCATAACATTCTGGAGGAAAAAACAATCCACAAATACAGTTATCAATGACTGTGGAACAATGTTGCTGGTGGTGTATGCTTGTGAGTGCACCATTTGCCACTCAAGATACCAGAAAATCCACAAGCAGAATCCCAAAGTACACCTGAAAATCAGTGCTCCATTTGAGACCAATTTTACTGTCCAAACATTTGCGCTACATTTCTTAAAAATATTATGTTCGAGATCCTGGTATTGTTTATTTAGTCTTACTATATTTTTGAACAACTTCACTGGTCCTATTTGTCTAAAAATATACTACTATATATATATATACTACTGACCCCTCAATTTCATCAACATCTCTTGTAAACAACCACGTAATGTCAATTGTTTTTTTTTAATTTTGTTGTAAAACTACAGTTCAATATGAAATATCAAACTTTTGTTACATTAAGTCAACATCCTTTGTCAATAGAGAATTCCAGACCAACTTAATCAACTCAGAGCAAAAAAAGAAACTCAGAACAATTGCATCAAAGGAAGAAGAAAAGAAAAGAAAAAAGGAAAAGAGAGAAAGGCATCAAGCAAAAGAGAATTATATCACAAAGTGTCCAAAACGTTATCTCCCTTCATGAGATTAGTTACGTCATTTCGTGAGGAAGTCCAAAGCAAAATCTCCAGGTTATAGTAAAGGTCAGCTCAAATCGGGTCATCCTTCAAAATCATATCTAAAAAATTGATTAAGCTGCATGAAAGATTGATGTTTCTGCCGGCAACGACAAGATCCCACCAATCGTCCACATCATAACAAGAGGGCTTGAATTTACTCATTGTCATGATCTCTGCTTCCAAAAGGTCAGGGTTTTCCCAACTCCCTTGGAAGCAGATCCATAACCCAGGTTCCGAGTGCCAACCAGTCCCAATTGGGACCTTTTGGACCCAGTCCTGGCGCCAGTGGCACCAGGCTCATAAATATGCCCAGTCCCAGCGCTGGAAGCGCCGGGCTCATAATGCTTGGGTGGACTTACCTGCAGCAGACCATGCTGCTTACTTGCCTGCTAGTTGAGCCTCTGATCCTCTTCTGTTTGGAACTACTTTTCCTGTTGGGTGGGGCAGGAGCCACTCCCTAGATTCAGAACACTGGAACTCTTCTGGAAAGCAGGAACTCTTTTCTTACCTAGGCGTGGCTGTGGAAGGAGACATCTAAGCACTACAGGAGGCTATTTAAACCACACCCGATGGATGAATCTTGCTTTGCATTATTCTGCATCCTCTGCAGCAGAACGCTCATCGTGTCTTCTGCATCTGATCCTGGGCCTAAGGAAAAAGGCTTACCATCCTGAATCCAGTCTTCAGCAACACCTATAAAGACAAGAAAGAACAGGTTAGCATTACGGTCTTCAGTGACAGCTCTTCACTTACCTGGTCCATCGGCTGTCACCAACGCCTCGCGCTGCATTCCAGCATCTGAAAGACAAAGGCTTACCTACTCTTCGTGCGCTCCGGAGGTCTTCACACTGCATTCCGGCATCTGAAAGACAAAAGCTTACCAACTCTTCGCACGCTCCGGAGGCCTTCGGCGCTGCATCCCGCATCTGAAAGACAAAACAAGGTGCGTTTAAAGACATTGGGGAACTTTAATACTCACGTGCCATTACTCCTTTCCACATCTAACCCAGTGGGTATTCCGGCACCCTGCAGCCGCTCCGAACTTGTACCTGCAAAATAAAAAGACAGTTAGAGCGCATCGTGAAGCAGGCAACAAGCGCTTACTTACGTGCTACCAGGCGCTTCTATTCATCACACGGGCTCCATCTTCAACTCACTTCAGCCCATCATCCGCCATCGCCGGAACCCTGCAAAACAAGAAACATCATTACTAAAGACTTTAAAGACATTAGAATTACTCGAAACTTACCGTTCGTGCAGTAAACGACGGACAGCAGTCCTCTGAAGTCAAGAGGCCTGCTCCCCTTATCCAGTGAAGAAACTGGTTACAGCACCCTGCCCCGAGGCAGATGGAGAGCACGGCGTTCACTTACCTAAGGTGAGAGCGTTAACCTTTGGGGTTCTATAGGAGAAGAGAAAGGGAAGAAGAGAGAGACATTCAATAACCCAGTTCCTTAATCCCATATTTTCTATCTGCAGACATCTTACCCTTCGAGTCAGACATACAGTGCACAGAGGTCCAGCCCAAAGAGCCAGCAGTGTGTTACACATCACCTTTGAAGATACGGTATACGCCCAGTCAAGACCGGCGCCTCTACGGGAATCAGGTGAGCGTTACACTCATGTGGAGTTCCCGTTGAGAACTTAGCATGGGACATTCGATGACGAGATGTTTTAAGGACTCAACCGCCTGAGAGTCGCAGAACCGACATTTGTTATCCCTAAGATCTTTATGATGCCGAATCCATTGCATTTCTTTATTGCATAGGGAATTTAGGCGGAATCTTAAGAACTGGCTCCTATGGTGGCGTGACGGGCAGTTCGTAAGATACTTCGGTTGAAGATGCAATTTCACTATGCTTCGAGAAAGGGGCAGAGTTGATTTAAGTGATGAGCGACTGTTGTATGTAGCGTTCCAGTCCCAAATCTCAAGCTTTTTTTTGGCATGTTGAGGACGAAATAGGAGTTCAGCCTCCCTGATATTTGCATCAACCATTATCGCTTTTAATTTGTGCACCCAAGATGTTAGAAGTGAAGAATGTAGGGAGCCATTTTTGATGGAAAAGATTTGATACGCAGGCATTTCTGAAGCAAGAGATGTTTTTCAGAGGAAAGATGGCGATTTCCATACTATAGTCATATATAATGAATTTAAAACTAATACATATCGTAGGGCATTGATTGAGATGTAATTTGGAAGGCCCAATACTCGTCTCCAAAACTTTCCTTCGAGATAATTCCAAAGGGTGTGATTGAGTAATGTCAAATGAAGTTAAAGGCCTTGCACATTTATTTTACTAGAATTGCAAGTGGTCTAGATAACTAATAAAAATGTTCTATATTACATGTCTAATTTGTGTTGCAATCATTTGTCCTCCAACTGAGCGACGGTGTGTTCCAACGAAAAATGTATGTTGCTCACTATTTCATTTGATCTGCAAATTGTACTCATTGTGCACAAATGGTTGGGGACCCCTGTGTTGGTTACATACAGTGTCCACTTGAAAAGATGATTGAAATGCCACTGATTATCCTCCTTCAGCATGATCCAAATGCTTGATCTAAAGATGTGCTTAAGTGCGATACATTGCTCACCCTCATAGCCCGTTTGAGTGCAAAAACCCAGCCCACTCTCAGAATTCTTGTCATGTGCAAGTTATTGGAGACCCTCTTGACTCCTCTGGGCTGGGGAGGGGCGGTGCCTCAGGGAAAGTGAGGGGGGAGAGCTCCAAAGATAAATCTGAAACGAAGCAAGGTAGCTTAATGGCAGATAGGTGGGACGTAGTGGGGGGGAGGCCTAACTGCTGATACGTACTAGTGGGTGTAGTGGAAGCAGCAGGCGGGGCAGGATGCGGGATGGAACAGCCAAGTTTTGAGGACCTTGCTAAAGGCCAGGTGATCCTATTTGAGACAGACAGTGGAAGGTAGTTCCAGAAGGAGGATGCAAGGACGGGGAAGCAGGCTCCTCCTAGTCTGGAAAACTTGAAGGTGGGACTACCAGGCAGTGTGCTGAACCTAATCTGAGGATTCAGGTTTGTTGGTAGTTTGAGTTTGTTTTGGCAGAATTCAGGGCTTTCCTACGGTTGGCATGGTGGGTAATGCTCATGGTGTTGACCATTAGTTTTGGCTTCTAGGTAGGGCTTCACCACCTAGTGAGGCGGCAATGTTTTGGCTTACAGTTGGCTGTTGAAAGCCACCTGTGTCCTAATCTTACTTGATCTCTCTTCTGCCTTTCGACACGGTCAACCATGCCATCCTGCTCAACCGTCTCCGTGATAACCTGGGTATCACTGATCAGTCCCTGGCTTGTCTGACCTCTTTCCTCTCTGATCGACCCTCCCTGGTCCAACTTGGGTCCTTCCTCTCCTCTATCTCTACTTGTGGTGTTCCCCAGGGGTCCAACCTCTCTTCCTGGCTGTTTGTTTGTTTGTTTGTTTATTTTATTTGTATGGCGCTCCAAACCCAGAGGTAGAAGGGCGCTTAAGAATCTGGTTACAGCGTTGAGAAGTATCTTTGTGTTGCATACTTCGTACAAGTTTATAATATATACATATATATATACAGTGGTCAATAAACAGAACATATGCAGCACGTACAATTTACAATTTTCAGAATAAATACAGTGTCTAAGCCAGTTACCGCACGGGTCTAGAGTTAGTGGTGTTATTCTTTGTTTAGCAGCCAGCTGATGACCTGCTTCCTAAAGATCTGGAAGGATTCGACAGTTTTGATGTTAAGCGGTAGGGAGTTCCAGAGCTGGGGGGCAAGCACTGTGAAGCTTACCCCTCCAGCTCTTTTTAGGTGGAACCTGGGCACTAGTAGGCAAAGAGTGTTGGAGGATCTGGTGAATCTGGTGGCAGGTTTCAGGTTGAGTTTATTAGCTATATAAGGTGGTGCTAGGTGATTGAGGGCTTTGTACGTGAGGCAGATGATTTTTAGATCAATTTTTTGGTGTATGGATAGCCATTTGCAGGCTTTCCTAGTAGCAGAGATATGCTCTTGTCTGGGAATGTTGAGGGCTGCGCGCAAGGCGTTATTTTGTATTACCTGCAATTTGTTGAGTACGGATTGATTAGCACCTAGGTACAGGCTGTTATAGTAATCCAGTTTGGGTTGTATTAGGGCCCTGGCAAGGGTGAGGCAGCTGTTGGGTGATAGGAAGGGTCTGCTGGCCCTAATGAGCTTGCCGGTATAGGCAGCGGCTGAGGCGGTCATATTGGTGTGTTTGCTAAGGTTGGTGTTGGCATCTAGATAGAAACCAAGGGTTTTTACGCTTTTGGCTATGGGAATGGAATGACCATCGATGGTGATGTTATTATAGCTAGGGTCAAGTTTAGTTAGAGTGTTGGGGGAACCGACGATTAGGAGCTCTGTCTTCTCATCATTCAGGCAGAGACCATGGGAGGCCGTCCATGCCTGAATGATGGAGAATATTTTGTTGATCCGGGCGGAGTCTTCTTGGTAATTACCAGAGATAGTGAGGAGTATCTGGGTGTCATCTGCGTAGTTTGTGTAGGTGACACCCAGATGGTCCAGTTGGTCAAATAGAGGCTTTGTAAATATGTTGTACAAAGTGGGGGATACACAGGAACCTTGTGGGACCCCGCATGTGATGGGGATGGGGTCTGCTGCAGCTGTAGTGGAAAAGACTCCTATGGTTGTGTTTGCCAGGAAGGATTGTATCCATGTGATGGCAGGGGAGGAGAAGTGGGCTGCGGTGGCAAGGTGATTACAGAGGACTTCATGGCTGACCAGGTCAAAGGCCGCTGAGAGGTCTAGGAGGAGTAGGATTGCGGCATTGCCTTTGTCTTTAATTTCATTAATCTGGCTTTTGAGATCAACAAGGGCGGTTTTTAGTTCCGTGTTGAGGTCTGAAGCCAGATTGACGTATTCGAGTTGGTTGGATTCTAGGTATTCCTGAATTTGGATGTAGGCGACTCTGTCCAGGATTTTCAATAGGAAGGGGACTGTGGTGATGGGCCTGTAGTTTGTGGGTGTGGCCGGGTCGAGGGATTGTTTTTCAGGAGAGGGAGAACCCATGATTGTTTTAAGTTGCTGGGGATAGAGCTATTGGTGAAGGATAGGTTGATGAGTTTGGTGATGAAGGAGGAGATGACCCCCTTCATCAACCAATGATACCCAGGTTATCACAGAGACGGTTGAGCAGGATGGCATGGTTGACCGTGTCGAAAGGCAGAAGAGAGATCAAGTAAGATTAGGACAATGATGACTGTTCAACCAATACCTGGCACTTCTTGCCCACCACATTGCCTCTCTCTGCTCCAACTTTCAGTGCTATGTGGATGACACTCGACTCATTTTCAGGCTCCCTTCCGCCACTTCTTCTCCTTCGCTCATGTCTTTCTGTCTGCTATCCAGGAGTGGTGTGCCGCCAATGATCTCTACCTTAATGCCAGTAAGAATGATATTCTCCTCATTGGGACACCTGCTCCCTCCTTTCCTGTCACTCTGGCCGGCCTCTCTTGGTCCTCTTCCTGCTCCCACCTGTGAGGCTAAAAAACCTTGGGGTCATCTCCTTCTCTCCTCACATCTCTGATGTCTCTAAGAAGTCACACTACCAGCTGCACCTTCTCAGGGGTATTCTTCCTTTCCTCACCTTCCCCCAGAAGCTCACTGTCTCCAGAGCTGTGGTTTTCCCTAGGCTTGACTACTGCAACAGCCTCTTTCTAAATCTGCCTGCTTCTACTCTCATCCCTCTGCAACTCATCCAGAACAGGACTGCAAGACTTATCCTTGGCTTGAAGCCCAGGGATCGTATCTCTCCAGGACTGAAATCTTGCAACAAGCTCCCAGTGGCTGCGAGGATTAAGTTCAAAACCCTCTGCATTGTCCACAAGGCCTTCTGGGGCCTGAATACCTTCAACTCTCTCTTCCTAAATATCTTCCTTCTCGAGCTCTTCACTCATCTGCCTTCAACTCCCTCAGGGTCAGTCGCTCCTCCTAGCAACGAGTTGGTGGTAGATCTTTCTTCGACTCGGGCCTCCTTCTGGAACAGCCTCCCTGCTTCCCTGAAACTTGATGAGAACTGTCTCCGGTTCCGGAAGCACCTGAAAACCTTCCTCTTTGCTTCTGCTTTCTCTCCTCCTCTCCCCTGCTGAACTCTTGGTTGAAACTGCACTGCTCAACTGGCTACCCTCTGATCTCAGGCCCAGGTCCCCTCCTCTGCCATTTGCACCCCTGCATTGCCTCCCTGGCATCCCCCGCACTTGTGGACTGTTTTCTGTATCCCTACAGCCCCTTACCGGCACTTGACACGTGATGTCTGCACTGCCACCAGTAGGCCGCACTATTACTTATCACTTATTTATGCTATTTATTTTACTGTCTTTGCCATGCACTGCCCTGCGCACTCCCCCCCTGTACTTTTCCCCTTCCCCCTTTCCCCGCACTTGTGCGATTTCAGTGTCACTGGGCCTAGTAAGATTGTTGTCTGTCTTCTCTGTGTTCCCCCCCCTTGCCTCGTCGTGCCTTGAAACACTTGTGTAGGCGCGTTATAAATGCCATATCATATCATACCATTAGTGAAGGTTTATATGTGGCACTTTAGTGCCCCCTTGAGAAGGCTGTTTAGTTTTTGCTCTGTGAGGACCCAGGAATGAGATACAGACACAGATGACTCACGTTTGTGGTTACAAACTTTTATTCAAATAATAAAGGGGTTTAAGAAATGCCTCACTGTCCTTACTCTAGGGGATATTTCCCTACCTCAAACAAAACTAAGGGTCTGTCCTGTGTCAAGATGTCCAATGCAAAAAATGTCCTGCATCCGAAATCCTATCCTATCCCTCTCATTCTAAAAAGAACTATAAGGTTCGAAGGGTCATGTCTTTCGTTGTAAAAGTGCACAAATGTTCAAGTTGAACAAAAAGGTATAAATCCAACAGAAATTGGTAGTGCTCAAAATTCCAGGTCCTTTCCACATGTAATGCAGTTAAAAATCTAAAGTGCATTAATCTTCCTTGGGATTCTCTTTTCTAAATTCCACTACTTGGCTATGGGTCCCAGACTCGCAACACCTGGTATACTCCCCTGCCAGGACCAGTCTCTCAAATTGGAGTATGGGTCTTAAACTCGCACTGAACATCAGGCTTCAGCCTTTGCCATGCTGTTAATGTGACCCTCCTTTTAACAGCTTGTTAATTTTTGTCACCTTTGCAAGGCTTGCCGCCCTCCCACACGGTGTGCAGCGCCGGGTTATGACGATTTTCGTGAGGAAACAAAATGGTCGCAAAAGTTCTAAAAATGCTACCACCAAAGGTTCGAACACCAAAAGTTTGAACCTTTGATGGTAGCATTGTAAAAAAAAAAAAAACAGGGGCTGCGGGGGTGTTCCCCGCATCACCCTGCTCACTATACTTTATGGTATAGTGAGCAGGTCTGCGGGGACACCCCTGCAACCTTCCGTTAAAATTTTTTTTTTAAAAAAAGTACCCTGCAGCGCTGGTTCCCGATCATGGAAGTGAAAGGGAACTGGCGCTGCAGGAACCCAGCGTGAATATGAAGGTAAGTGGGGTTTGTTTATGATGGGGGTGTGGTGTTATGGGTGTGTTTTGTGTGTGTGGGTGTGAGAATGTGTGTTCGCATGAGAAAGGTGCAAACTTTTGGTAGTTTGCACCTTTCTCATGCAAACGTTTTGCCTGTGGTACTTTCAGCTGTGGGCAAATCACTTGGATTCGTGCAGCGCCTGCCGTGAAGCGCCACGGCATCCCACCTTCCCCAGCTGGGCTCAATGGTTCTGTGCGGCTGCTTCGGCATACCTCACAAGCTTCTGTGTTTGCTGCATTCCGCTGGCAGCTTGGAAAAGCTTCCCATCCTTTCTTTATTCTTCGCCTGGCCTCTGAGGTCTGGAGGCAGCATTCCGCTGTCACTGCCGGTGCAATGTGAGAGCTTTGATTCTCCTGCTTCGCCTTCTTGGCGGTATTGGCAGTCCTTTAGCGTTGGGCAATACCTAGTATGCTCATCCCTCTTCTTGCTGAACCATTCCTTCTCCCAATGGGGGAGCCGCCTGCTCCTGTACGTTTCAATCTTGTCCATAATGGTTGTTGGGTATTTAAAACACCCGCCACGGCGCCACTCCTTCCAACAACTAGAGCGTGTTGTTGATCTTCGGACTTTGCATATCTTCATCCCTCTATCCCTCTTACTCGTCCCAGTCGTGTAGCTTGAGCCGTGAACTGCAGGGAACAGTCAGTCGTGTTTGCTGTCTCCTTTTCTACATAACAGTATGTCATAAATGCATGAGGAATGGAGGGGACATCCATAAAAGGGAAAGTGGGATACCATTTCTCATCTGGCAATGTCTCACTCCCGTCTGATGGTTGCCTCCCCCCATGTGATCCTCCCTCTCATCGCCACCCCAAGGGTCCAGATCAGAAGCAACTGCCATCCCCTGGCCACATGAGAGGCCACCTCTGGGAAAGGAGTGATGACATCAGATTCATCACAACTCAGTCGGACATAATAGCGTCACCATTGGATTTGGCTTATAAGTGGTGCTTTAGCATGACCATTTACATTTAGATTGTGGATTGCCTTTTAGCACCAAAACGAGATGGATTAGAATATTGTTAAAAGGTTTGTGGGATGTGACCTACAACAGACAGTACACACTGAAAGGCTCTGAAGAGGTGAGCCAGTTGAATTTAAGGGCTATATGTTTTGCATTCCTCTTTTGTTGGTGCTCCTTCAATGCGGGCCGTCTCCTGTTCTGTCTTCCTTTCACCTGTGTAACTGATTGAGTTCCCATTCAGCAAAGCCAAAACTGTTGACATGGCCAGTGTTTATAATGCATTGTATGAGGATTTGGCAAAAATAACAGGATACTTTAGGATGATTGTTCTGACAAGTTATCTATGTTTACTAATAGATTCTGATCAATCACTAATGGTTTCTGATCAGTGAGAACTATGTAGGTTAGATTTCTCAGCTGTTAATTATTTTCCATAACATATTTTGATTTTAAAATGCCTGTATGGATTTTTTGTCATTAAATATTTTTTTTTAATTGAAGACCAAAGAGCAGCCGATGTTCGAACTATCACTGCTTTCTTTTTATTTTACAGATAACTTCAGGAATGGTGATAAGCACTTTTGTATCTGCTCCCATCATGTATGTCTCTGCTTGGTTATTGACTATCCCATCTATGGATCCTAAACCATTGCTCGCAGCACTCCAGAATGTCAGTTTCGATATAAGTATCGTGGGTCTGCTCTCCTTGGTAAGATTTTCTGAAACGCAAGGAAATATTCTCTAATCATAATGCTGTTGTGTCACTCTTGTTAATTCAGATCAAATGTACTCATTGGCGCTTGGTACAAATACATCTTCAACTGTCGAACTTCAGTATCTGAATGTGTATTGTGATCTGTAGTGGATTGATAGCGAATGCATGCCCATATAAAAGGAACTTGGGCACCTTTTGTGGTATAGCTGTATGGGCTCTCTTGTGCATCTTCTGATGGTTCTGGGCCACTCCACACCCACAGTAATTCATGCCCATGCTGGTCTGGCAAAAGTGAAGTCTGTCACATTCCAGAGGCCTGTTCCTCTTGATGTAATTTGCAGATCAGTGTGATGAATCTGATGATGTCCTCACTTATTTCCCCGAAGTGACCTCTCCCTGTGGCGCCAGGGGACGGCAGCTGCTACCTGATCATGGGGGCAGCTATATGTGTGAGAATCACATGGGGGGTTGCTGGGGTGTCCCCCACACCCCATGTTTGGTAATGATTGCCTTTACGGGCAGCGGGGGTGTTGTCCACTTTCAGAGGTATGGAGGTTGGAGACAACAAAAAAAGGAAAAAGAAAAGTGGACCTTGCAGCGTCAGATCCGACCCACGTAGGAGGGACGGATCCAATGCCGCACGGTCATTGAAGGCCCAGAAAGTGAAAAGGTAAGTAGGGAGTGGGTGGGGGGTGAGTGGTGGGTTTTAAACAGGCTAATTTTGCCTGCTGCAAAATTGGCTTTGCGGACGATTTTGTCCAGTCAATTCGGACGCGGCCAATTGTGCCACGGCCAAAACAAAAACTGATACATCCGTGATACATACAGTCCTTATCCCATGAAGAATAGAGCATTCACCTTGTCCAATTCCACTTATCAATCATCCAGAACTCATTCACTATTTAACACTGCTGGAAATGTTTGTTCAGGTTTTCCAAATCTATACTCAAACTTGAACTTCATCTCCCAGAATGACACCAATACCGGGACGAGGAAGAGGAATCAGGCAGTACAGAGTCAAGGCGGCCACAAGCCCAGCGAGTGCTCTAGTGGTTGCTCGTATACACCTGTGCCCGGGAAGTTTTAAAAAGCATCTGAGGTAGGGAATCCAGGTTTTCTGCTGGCAGGAGAGAGCTGCATCTCTCTGTGAAGGTGAAGTAACTGAAAGGCAATTACTGGTGTGGTGGAGCCAGGCAGCTCACCAACGAAGGAAGAGACTGCGCAGGGATGCCAGGAACTGGTGAGGGACTGCTGGGTATGCACAGGTGACCAAAGGCAGCGCTTTACCTACCAGAGCCGGGAAAGAAGCAGGCCTGTGAAGTGGAACCCACGAGAGACAGTTACCAAGAGGAAGTGGCTGCAAGAGGGAAGCAACCGGATGCTTCTCCGGTTGACCGGGGGAGAAACAAAAGATGCCAACTAGAGCCGGTGAGTCCACTCGGAGGCAGTGGGGATCCAGGGCGTATCGGCAGCAAGGCCAAATACAAGCAATTAAGGTACAAGTGGCCGAGAGAGAACGAACGAACAAACAAATGAACTTGATGTGGGTAGGGGAGTTAAGCAACAAACAATCCCCTTGCCAGCAAAAGGATATGTTATACACATATAGGGGAAAACCACACTGGATAAAAGATCCAGAGATCAGATTGACAAACGAACTGTATATGCCCAGGCAAATAATCCTGTGTTTAATAAAGAGGTCCTGAGAAGAAACGTCAGGACTAGAATAGGTATTGTGTTGTCCAAGACCAGAGAAGTAAAAGCCTGGCAGAGAAGCATACCAGGTATTTGGAAAATACATTTGACAAGTCAAACAAGTTTTTACATCAATTATTGTGAGCCTAGGAAGGCACAAATAACTGTTATGTGAAACCTTGGAACAAAAAGAGGAATCCAGGGGGAGGGGAACCACCCTCTGGAACAAGGACCTCCATACTGGAAGAACTTTTGTGTTGGAGCAATTTGTTCTTTTGTGAACACTTTTCTAAACCTCCCAATGTTAAGTACATTTCCCGTTTCACCTTCAGTTTAGGTCTAGTGTGAGGGTCAGAATAGAACTTTGGACACATGACAATATTGGTTTTGACATCCTGACACAGACCGATCCTTCGTTTTTGGTTTAGGTATGGAACTTCCTCCAAGAACAGGGTCAGAGAGGCCTTTTCCTAAGCCTTTTATCTATATAAATACAAATCTAAATGTTCATTTGTTCAAAATCTTAAATCTCTGAAAGTTCTTCACCGATTGCTTTGAAATTTTGACACAATGTTGCATTCAAATACGCGCATGTTTTTATATACCTACTATATATAGATGTCACACCTGTGACAGGTAAAACATGTTTTTTGGGAAAAACAGCGCCATCTGTTGGACGTAAAAGCAACACACGCTATACTAAATATTTTACGATTCCATTTCAATGTTTGGACGGTTGCGAGCACGGCGATCGCGTTCTGCAACTTCAGATATGCTTCGTTATCAACAGAATGAACGTGACAGGCTGAGACTGGCTGAAAGACGTCAACCAGAAACAGCAGATCAGCGTCAAACACGACTCCGTGCTCAGCAATCACGCGATTACAATCGCCTTGCATTCCGGTACGACCCAGCTGATGATCATAGTTTGAGCTGGCATGTTCTCATCGGCACTGTGACTGAAGTGTGTCCTTAATTGCAAGGCTCTGAAATGTAATGGAGAAACTAAAGGAATGTGTTGCGCTGCTGGAAAAATTACACTGCCTCAACTTGGAGCCATTAAAAACTTTGCTTCCAAGAGGACTCTGACCCATGAAGAGGGATAAGCGGGGGCACAAATCCCGGACTACAAGCAAGGAGGGAATGGAGCTGCACTCTCTGCCTCCGCCACTGGCACCACTGAGGGGGGGGGGGGAGATTATATACCCGACTCCTGGATTATGGGGTTGGAGGGGGTTGTTTTGCGCTTTCTCTTTTCTTTCTTTTCCATTTAACCAGACTGAGCCACAGCAACGCGTGGCCGGGTACAGCTAGTTTTCAATAAGTCTTTAACCAAAAACATGACTAACTTGTGTCAGAGTTTCATTCCTGACTCCTCACAGCAGCCACATGCACCTCTCTTTCATCAAATTCTGCAAACATTACATTAGACACTAGTTTCTGGGCTGGTGGCCGGTTTGGGCAGTGAGTGTTCAAGAACACATTTGGCTTGATAAGGGCTTACATCCATCTCCTCTTGTAATCTCTTCATATTGGAAATTGAATGTTACTCACTGTAGTTAATGATGTACTCCTGGTTGTGACAGTCACATTTAAGGGGCAGGTTAATAGAATTAGACCGGGGAAGCCACCTGCTAAGTGAAGCGAACTCTTGAGGTGCCAAAAGGTGGATCCCACAGAGTCCCTCTCCCTTCAAAACATATATATGGCAACCCCAGTGAAGGTGAAAGGACAGGTGTGTCAGAAGATTTGGGGTGTTCATGGGAACAGCCAACAGTTTGCAGATCGCAGTGGCAAGGGTGCTCTCGATTGTGGCAGTATACAATCGAACAGGTGGTTTGCAAGCCATCTTTCTCTGATGGCACACTGCAGACAGGTCATGCAACTTGTGTCCTCATTCATGTTTCAGTCAATGTTCATCACCTCTCGGTTCATGATCTTTTGGCTGTATTCAGCACCATCGACCACCATATCTTCCTCTCCCTCCTCGCCACAAGGATGGAATTCTCTAGCAATGTCCTGAATTGGTTTACCCTTCCACCTCTCGGGCAAATACCAGGCCATCCAGATGAACTTGTTGTGTTCTAACTGGCTCCAGGTAGCATGCAGAGTCCCCAAAGGCTCAATCATCTTACCAATCCTGTTTAACCTTTACACAGAGCCTTTGTTCACTCTCTTCAAAGATCTCAATATAGCCATCCACCAATATGCAGATGATACTCAGTTGTACTTGAAAATAAATGGTGCACAGGACATCATTCATCTGCGCAATTAACTAGACATCATCCAATCCAGGATGTCAACTGCCTACTTCAAACTAAACCATCTAAGACTGAATTTGTTCACATCAGTCTGCTCTCTAAACAACAGCTTGTCCAACCATGGTTCAATGATATGCACCTAGAAGGATGTGATTCACAACTCTCAAGACTCAGGAAAATCCTTGGGCTTCACCATTAACAGCAGCCTGTCGTTCCAGAAACAGAGTCAAGGTGGGCCAAACAGCCTGGCTCTGAATGTCCACCATTTCCAAAATCAAACCATTCATCACATCACAGTGCTCCAGACCGTAGTGCAGGCTGGGTAGTCTTGCACATCGATGGAGGAAATGCCCTCCTGACTGTCTCCCAGCTGCTCACTTGGCTCCCGTAAAAGCAGTCCACTATACTGCAGCACACTTTATTATGGTTGCACAGAAATTTGACCAAATCACCCTGGCTACGCAAACTACATTGGATTCCTCGCTCAAGACTGCATGCATATTGTACAAAGCAGTCACAAGTAGCAAGCCAGTGTACCTGGCGGCTAAGCTCCACATATCTGGTGGCACATGCTCCTCCCGCTGCAAAGCGACCAACCGTCTTGAATCACAGCTCGTATGCAAAGAGAAGACCTGCAAACAATCATTCTCTTGTCCCAAACCAACCATCTGGAACTAGATCCCGGTGTCTGCAGGGAATGCCCCCAACAATTCTCCAATTTCGCGAACCATGGCTTTTTCAACAACCGACCAAGGACTAATTCCAATGGTTGCACTTATCGACGCACAGACCCCAACTCACAGTACTGCGCTACTGTTAAAATGTCATCCAAAATGTTGGCTCTCTACACTCTCCTGCTAGATCCGTGCTTTAACCAATAAAATACATTTCTTTTTAAAAATCAGCCTGGAGACAGCAAGAGTTCAGGCAGCCTGTGGGCCACACAGTATCGTTGGAGGAAATCCACGCTGGAGATTCAAGGGGCAAGACTTCAGAGCTGCACAGCCACCATAACAGTTCTACCTGACCTTACAATGGCAGTGGGATCCTTTAAGCTCTCAGCCAGTTCTAGGCCTGAGTCTGGCAATTAGTGAACACTCCAGTGAAGGACAGAAAACCCACAAGTACCATACGTACCATAATAAAGAGAGGTGAAACACATTTGGAGGAGCTGTAACTCAGGGAGCACTGAACAATCCTGTACCCCAGGGCTAGCAAGGAAACCATCCTTATCAATTTTGGAGCACTTTGCTTTGCTGAAACAGTATAAAAGGAGACGGACGCAGACCTAGTTGGAGTTAGAGTAGGGAGTCGGTGTGCATAAAGTGGGCAAGCACAATGTTCGTGAAGAGCCGGTATTGAGTACAGCAGCTCAGTCCCTGTCAAGACTCGCACAGGGAGGATCCCAGGTTACGAAGAGCCTGCTGGTCGCTATAGACCAGATCTTGACATGGGCCAGAGAACTGTAACATATGTTGGTCATTTTCAAATGCGTTCGGGTGGTGGATGGGGATTTGAATGCCCCTTCAGCACTGCAAAGAACATTTTCTCCTTGATTTAAAGTCTTAGTGCAAACAAAAGTATCTGGGGTTCAGATTAGTCTCTAGGCTTAAACCCACTTTTGCTCATTTGTCAGCTCTGCATTACAGTATCTTGGGAGAAATGTTTGCCTGGATCTTGGATCCTGTGTGCACTTTCATGGTAGTCTTTGGCAGCAGCAGAACTGGGTGGGGCAAGACAGCAGTAGGGTTGCCGCCAGAGCTCTTATATACACGGGCTCTGATTCTTCTCACCAGCCCCTGGGCTTGGGGTGCAGGCTCTAGCCTTCAACAGTCTGTCCTCATCTACCTCCTCAAAGAGTTGCAACAGTCTCATGTCTGCGGACCTGTTCTTTCATCTTCGCTCTTTCTCCTTTACACCTCCTCGATGCTCCACCACTTGCTCCATCTTCCACCCAATCTTCTGTCACACCCTTTGTGTATGGGTGCAAATTCCCATCTACTCAAATGTCCCACACCCTTTCCACTTTATTGATGCAAGTATTTACTCTTTAAAATTTGAGCCCCACCAGGGAATGCCAGATCTTTCTGCCTGAACTCCCGCACACCACCCCTCCCTCCCCACCCACCAGTCCTTTTTTTAACCGCTCAAAAGGACTGGACGCATTGCACCTGCTACAGCATGATTTGTCAACTTTACATTTGCACTTATTTGAAAAATGGAAAGTGAAGCTATCCACCATACTGCAGTATATGCTGGTGATAACTGGTTTTACCTAATGTTCCTCCTTCATCAGTTTTCCCTCATCAGACACCAAGCTGTATTGCTTGAGTTGTTTAGGGTCCTCGCTCAAGCAGGATACTTGGGAACCTAGAGCATGACTGGATATGCAAGGACTCCAGTACCAGTCAAACGTGTTTTTTGGCAGATCCCTGACTTTGTTGGGTCAGAGAGTTTGTTGCCTCACAACATCGATGAGCGTCCCACATGCTTGATGTGTTATCTTTTACAGTAACCCTGTCAAGGCGATTCCTTCCCAAGGACCACCACAAGCCGGTGGCTTGTCTTGGCCTAGTACCAGACGTCGGTAAGAGGGAACAGAAATGTAGTGATGCTCTCACTGTAAAGCTGTACCTCGCAGGTCTTTGCCTGATGCTCCCCAGGCCCCTTTCACAGAGACCTGTCTTGAGGGTCTGCTAAAACCTACCTCAAGAAGCTCCATGCTGGCACTAAAAAAAAGCCAGCGCATTATATACAATAAAGGCCTGCCACAGAAGCACAAAATGGCTGAATTGATGGAGATGATATTCAAGCAGCACGCTAGTTCCTCAAGGGTGAAAGCCACTTCAAGGGAGCGTCTCCTAACAAAACCAAAGGAGCCTTTGGTGCAAAGATCCTGGCCCAGGATTCCCTGCTCTTCATTCGTAGGCTTGCTGGCTACCAAGTCCACATCAATGGGCCCGATTTTTTTTTGTTGTTGTTTTTTTTTGTTTTTGTTTTTTTTTTTCTTCAATGCGGTTGCAGCTGACTGGTCCGTCAGGGTGCATTTCTTCTACAGCTGGGCTGGCACGCTTTAGTTTGTCAAACATCATACTCTTAAGCACTGTCATTTTCTTGAACTCCGCCGCCTGGACTACCTTATTTGGTTCCGGCCTCAGTGACGCAGGCCAGCCCCAACCCCTCATGTACACTGCCAACCAAGACCTGGACTCCTACAGCCTCATCCTCTACCTGAGGTCCTGCTCGGGAGGTGGGTCATGAAGACCGATTCTTTGACAGTTTGCAGACCTTGATGAGGTTCAAGACCATGGAAAAATATTTTAAGGGCCTAATAAGAAAGCTTATACCACAAGCCTCATCACCTGTGACACTACCAACACCAGTGTATGCTGCATCAATACCATTGCCGCCTGTGATACCAGAGGTTCCTCCTTGGCAACCTCAGCCCATTAAGGTTCTTCTCGAGTCCCCAGACACTGGCCTACCTAAGACTATTAATGACACAGAGCAATCTACACCGCAGGAGCCAGTTGGCCATAACATTCCAGACTTGGGCAGTGACTCCTCCAGTGATGCAGAGGAAGGTATCCCACATACTTTGAGAACCTTTCATGGCAGTATTCTTGGCTTTTGGGATTTCCTGAATGTACCCACCCGGGAGGAACTCTAGCTTGAGTCCGGAGTTCTCTCTGAAGTGCTTGCCTTCTAGGCATAAAACTGGTCCAGTCTTCCCACCCAGAAAGACGTTCTGGTTTCAGGTTACACAATTGTGGCAAAACTTCAATTCGTTAAAGCCTATTATCAAGAAGCTACAGGCCTCTGCCCTCAGAAAAGTGAATCCAGTTTCCAGAATCCAGTGCTCCCTCCTCTTCAGCCCCCTGCTCAGCTTGAGACCTTTGGCTCCAAGGTTATTCTAAGGCCTCCCTAATTTTGGACAGGCCATCACTAGTACTCTTCTGGCAGTCAAACTGTGGAGAGAGCAGGCGATTTCCCAACTTTTCTGCCGCCAGACAAGCAGCAAACCTTCAAATGAGGGCTGGCCAAAGCTAAAATCATAGCCCAGAACCTTCTAATGGCGTTGGTGGCCCTCATTGACATGGCCAGCAGGACTATCGCAGAAGTATAGCAGGAGTATCACTCTGGTCAGACATGCGCAAAGTTGCCTGTATTTATGCGACAGTTTTCACAATATGTACAAGACTGTATATTGGACCTCTTGTTTGTCATTTATCCACAGACTGCAGAATCCCTAGTGGTCCTGGCCAGGTTGGGTCAAAAGCCCTTTCATCAGCCTTCTTATTCCAGGGACTCATAGCAGAGAGTGTTTGGTGGGTTTTGACCCTTCCAAGACCTAATCCAGGAACCCTGAGCTCTCTGCCCAGCTCCCACAGGATAAAAAATGCCAGGACTTCCTGTAAGTATTTGCTTGCAGGAACCTCTTCCGCAATCACTCCAGACACAAAGAAGCAATAACTGGGAGATGCAGGTCCTCCTAACACCAGTCAGCTGCAGACTCCCACTCCATCTAAATCGCTGGCAGGCCATCTTTCGGAGTCCCTGGTTTCTCTCAGTAGGATGCAAGAGCTACCGTCTCAATATTCCCTCTCTATCCTTCTCCCCCTCTAATTCAGTTGGGCTCAACTTCGTTTTAGAGGAGATAAGCAACTTACTGTTAAGTGATGGAGCCAGTTACCCGAGACCGCACTTGCAACTCTTCTTGGTGCCTAGAAGAACCATGCAGGCGTGAGGGCAATTCTGGACTTTTCCTACTTCAACCCTTTTCTTCAAGAGAAATTCAAGATTACTCCAGTGCAATTCCTGGGTACTGTTCAAATGATCAACTAGTTTTGTTCAGTGAATCTCAAACATGCATGCCTCAATATTTGATCTAGGAACCTCATCAGACATTTCTCAGCTTTTCTGTTGGAAGATACCATTGTCAATACTGGGTGCTGCCGTTTGGACTCGATGCTGCATCATGAGTGTTTACTAACCTCATGAATGCGGTAGCCGGCTCTGTCTCAGGGGGATCAATGTACCTCCCCATCTAGATGATTAGCTTTGAAACCCAATTTACTTGATGTATAAGCACCTTACAAATGCACAATAAATAAATAAATAAATAAGAACAAGCTCAGGAAGACCTAGTGTTGACCCAAATGCATGTCTGAACCTTGTTCAATCTCCTGGGTTTTAATCAATTTCAAGAAATATACGCTGGTGCTAGCACAGAGATTAACATACCTGGGGTGTGTATGTGTAGTATCATGCAGCTGGTGCGAGCCTGGAGTTCCAGCATGGAACGGGACTGATGTAACAGAGATGAGTGGGCAGAAGCTGGCGGTTGGTGTGAAGAAGCATGGATGATCCCGACGCTCCGTTCATATCCCCATTTATACACTGGTGGTTATATCTCATTTTAATGTTAATAAATAATAGATAAGTAATCACGCGTGTCCCCGTGTACCTGCATCCTTCAGTATGGGATTCAGACAGAATCATCCAGTTTCCACCACAGATCTCTGGCATTGAGGTTGTGGCGACTCATTTTCAGAGCAGACAACCACATTGGCCTGGTGGTTCCAGAGGTTCTTGTGCCTTATGGCAACATGTGTTATGTGCGTTCCACAGGCTTGTATGAAAATTAATCTACTGCAGTTACATCTGGCAGAGTCCCGGAAACTAGCGACAGAGGGTATACAGTGAAATTAACGAATAGAAAATAACGAATTACCTTTTCAACAAAACATAAATTATGAAAAAATACTGAAAATTAAAGGTAAGTATATATGGTGGGTGGGGTAAGGGGCTAAAACGGGTAGTGGGATGGTGGGGTGGGGTAAGAATCATAGGAAAACAGGGGGCTTGGGGAGGGGGAACCCCCATATAAAAAAATACAAAAATTCAGTATTTTTCGTTAAACGTTTTTATTTCCTATTTTGTTAATAACACATGGAACCGCGACAGAGAAGCAGTCCCATTTCACTCACATTTCCCAGTCAACAACAGAGGATCAGGCATTGTGGTCAAGCTCTCTGAGCCTGACTTAAGGGGTTCTCTTCCAGGCATTTCGCCATGAGACTCAACTTTTGGCAGGTTGGGAGCCATCCTGAGAGGATTGAAGGAGCATGGAATGTGGTTAGTCCAGGAAAGGATGTAGCACATCAGTTTTCTGGAGTTCAAGGCAATCTTCCACACCATTCCGAAGATTCTACCAGTTCTTCGGGGGGAAATGTGTACTGATAGAGACCGACTGCTATACCTCCATCCTCTATAGAAATAACCAGGGGGCACCAGATCTCCTTCTTAGTCACCTGATTTCGATTTGGGATTGGGCTTTGAGCCATGGGATCACCCTCAAGACAATTCATCGCTCCAAAGCCCTAAACCCAAAGGCAGCACATTGAATCAATCCAGTCATAAATGGGAGAAGCAGTCTGCTCTCCTGTCCATTTTCCGTTGCTGGGGCCAGCCGACTATGAATCAGTTTGCAACTCCTCAGAACTGCAAATCTCCCCTCTTGCCTCTCTTTGCCTCCCCTTGCGGAATAAGAGCAAATTTGTTGGAGGATGCTCTGACCATTGTGTAATTCAGTGTTCACGTTTGCATTCAATCTAGTTCCTCTGTTTCCCAGATTTCTATATTTTTTACGAGAACAATATTCTCTTCTTTATAGCTCCTCAATAGCCAGCCCACGTCTGCTACTGCGACCTGTAGAAACGTAGTATAGAGAGCCCCATTCCCTCTCCGGACTATGTCAACCTCTTTCAGACACAACATAGCATGGTTCTCCAACCATGCTCTCATTTGATCTGGGTCACCTGGGTTTGTTCTTGGAGAATTTGCTAGTAATTGAGGCTGCAAAAAGTGGTTTACCTGTTTGCTGTACAAAAGCAAATGGGTCAGGTTCCGCTACTGGTCCTTTGAAAACCATATCAACCCTTTTTGTTGCACACTGAATGATGTTCGCTTTCATTTGGCTTCACCTGCACATTTCCGCACAATGATGTTGCCTTCTATTTAGCAACGATTTGGACTTTACGTTAATACATAAGTCTTCCTTTTCTTCCTCAAACTCTGTCATTTCCCCCCCTCCCTGTTAAGTGACGACAAACATTGTTTTATCAGCCTTCTAACAGGTCTTTGAGCTAATGGTTTCTTCAGAATTGAAACTGCTTTCCTGGCCAGGAAAGTTTGTCCTTTTGGTGGCAAGAAGGGTCAGGGAAGCACAGGCTTTTTCCACCTCTGAACCTTACATCGGAAAAACAGAAAGGAAAGCTAGAACGAGGATTCAGCTTGAGGCACAAGCTGAGATGTGTCGGAGAATTTGGGACAGGCACAATATGTTACATTGTATTATATCACATGCCGTTACCATTTGGGGTGGTCTACAGGCGCTCACGTGGCTATGCAAGAAAGAGGGTGGGGTGGGTTAGTGAGGGTAAAATGATAAGATAAATCCAGAACCAGGAGAAACTGGCATCTGTGTGTGTTGGCTTGCAGGTGAGTTCATTGTGTGCCTTGGCTTGTTGTATCCGTAAGGGTAAGGCCCAAAGCGTGGGTTGTTTGTTGTGTTCGAGCGTTTGTTTTGTTGGGTGTGCGTTTGTGTGTTGTTTGTGTGGTTTGGTTGGCATTTTTGATAGTGCACACTGGTTTGTTGTATATGTAAGGGGAAGAAGTGTCTGGGTTGTTGTGTGTGGCTGTTTAAGTTGGACGCGTGTTTCATGTGTAGTTTGGCTGGTAGTTATGGTTCTGTGCACTGGCATGTATCCCTGAGGGTATGGTCCAGTGTCTGGGATTGTTTGTTTTTTACAAATGTTAGTTCTGTTGGGTGTGTTTGTGTGTAGTTTGGCTTGCCTATAGGGTGTGTATCGTACTTTGGAGGTATGTTGGAGGGGAGAAGGAGGGGGGTGGTTAGTACATTGGCTGCTCTCAAAGTTCTTCCATGTCTATCCTTAGAATTTGTCCAGCTACGACTCAATGGTAGCCTCAAAATCTTCCAAGTGTAATACACTGGTCGTCCCCACTACCCCTCCAAGCTCTTAGCACCAGCTATTCCCACAAATTCCTCTAAGTGCTCTATATTGACTAGTCTCACTATAGTGTGATGAAGTACATGTACAAGAGTGTTGAGAACAAGAGTAGATAGATATTTAGAAAAGGGAACTGTACGACTGGAGGGGGGGGACACAATGACATGGACACTTAGTGTGATCCAAGTCGGCACAAGTTAACTTGATGAGCTCTATCCACAGACAGACATGAGTGAGGTGTATGGACGGATACAAGTGTGTGGGGAGTGCGATAGTGGCAACCACCTACAGTAGCCGTCGGCCACGACAGTGTGCAGTAAGTCTGCGGGAGCGAGAACTTTTGTTCAAAGACCTGGCCTTAATGTTAAAGAATAATTAAGACACATATATGTCTATTTTGATTTTAGATAACAGAAAGAAACACATCTTTCCAGGTGACATAGAAGCAGTTAAAGATGTGTGGATGACATCATCTGTGGGCTTTAAGAGGATTAAAAATGCATATTATGAATGCATATTATATGCTAGAAGCCGAAAGTAAGAGCAGCTTGCATGTCAATTTCAGAGGCTGTGTTTGAGAGCACTTGAGTTGGGAAGAAATTTAAAAATGTTATTAGGTAAAAGAAACAATACACATTGTATGGATTAAGACATAGGAATGTGATACACTACCAGAATTGAAGTCCGATGTGAGTAATAATTGTCAGGAACAATAGTGAAGTAAGTTCTATTGTCAAAGCTCACCTTTGAGTAAGTGAAATGTGTGGTTTTCTCACCGGATGGGTGATATTGTGAAGAGGAGATTAGACCCTGGCGCAGAGTAGTAGACATTAGGAGAGATGGCTGATGGCCTCTAATTATGAGTAACACCATCTAGAAATGATAAAATTAAGCGGATTGGAATCCATGTCCCTACAGCACAGCAGTTTTATGTACAAGAGAGACACATTGTGAATTGGGCCTTTTACTATTGGGCCTCTGAAGAAGTTTCCGAAAAAGTAGTGGGTGTTAAACGGAACAAAACATGTTGAGCTGGTTTTAAAAATACCATGACCAGGGAAAAGTGTAGCCATTGACAACCGTTTACATGGGAATGGACCAACTGATGCGTGGTCAATGTGTCCAAGAGTTGTTGGATGCAATCCATGTTATACAAACAATGGTTTTAACTAAGGGATGTTAAGAATGTCAAGTGTATGATATCCAAATAGAATTGACTATTGAATTAATGGTATGAAATAAGTGAGGTACCTGTAGTGGAATTGCTGCGCCAACTTCATGCATTTTATAACTATGCGCCTCATTACAAGCTTGCCTGTCCGGTAACAACAGTACCAGACCGGCAAACTACGAGGTCTGCGAGCGGTGGCTTTCAGCCTGCCAGGTCTGACCTGGCGGGCGGTCCGGCACCCGCTCGCAGACCTACAAGGTAACACTGCCATTGTTCTTAACGGTGCCGGTGCTACCGTCGTCCCCATTCCCATTGAGTCTTATGGTACTCAAATGGGAATGGGGAATAATATTTACTGGCACCCGGCAAAGGTGAATTACTGGGTCCGCCGAGACTGGAATGCCCCAGTACATCCCCATTGCCGGGTGCCAGTAATAAAATGACTCCGGCTGCAGCCGTGGCGGTATTTACCGCCACGGCTACCGCCAACCCTGTAATGACCCTCTATTTCTTTTTGAGATAGAGAATCATTTTTGTAATGAACCGTTAATAAAATATGAATGCACTGAGATATTCACCTGTGATTTGAATAGATGGGAATTGGCCTTTAGTGTTGTGATAAGTTATCTAAAGTGCCCATTGCTAGATGGCTAGTCTCCGATATTAATCATTGGTAACTCCTTCATAAGCTCTCTCATTCAATGGGGCTACATAGACCTGCTGTGAGGGCTGAGGCTCGCATTCTGGCCACCCAGTGTAAGGTTCCATGTGATGTGATCAACAAGGCTGCTACATGGTCCGCGCCTTCAGCCTTTTGTAAATATTACTGTCTTGACACCAGCTTCAGGGCTGGGTTTGGTCAGGCAGTCCTTGAAACGCTTTTTGTTTTCTTAAATGGAATTATCCCCCCAAACCTTTCTATGCTATGAAATCTCCCATCAGTACGGAAGAAGGGGGAATGGATGCAGGAGTAAGAAGCATTTACTCATTGTAGAGAATACTGTACTTTAGCGGTGTCACGGTATTGGTTTTATGGTGGTATGATAACCTTCTTGCCAAATGACGGTATATCATGGTTATCGCGGTATAGAAGGTGCAGTTAACTAATCTTAACAAATATGTTCTTAAAGGTAATACATTTTCAGCATTTTGAAACTTGTCTCTGTACATTTTTAGCTGATCCTCCAGGAATCTAAGGTGGCTGCAGATTTGGTCTTTCATGGAGCTCACTCGTTGATCGCCTTGAATGAAAGAGTGACTAGTGGAAGTGTTAAAATGCACATTTTGAGCAATGAGCTTGCTGCTCAGTCACAGGTCATTGCTTTGAAAATCGGCCTCGACCGACCTGCCTTATTTTGGAACCACATGGCATGTGCATCATGACCCCTTGCTGCGATCAGTCCTAAGTTGAATGTGATATCTCTTTATACCATTAAAGAGAAAAAAGTCACTCATGTGGGGTCTGAAAGCCCATGTCATTGTGTTTCTTTTGTCAAAATGTAATAGCCAACACACACTCACTGAAAGGTTGTATATTGATCAAATCACTATAGCTTGTTTACCATCTGCCTGGTGTATTATAAAGGTCTGATGTTGGAGTCACCACTGGCCATGTAATCCTAACAGGACAGCATTCAGTGGATGCTGTTGATTTCTTTCTTGATTCTTGCAATACATGTTCATTTACCTTCTTAAAAATAGTGGCACAAAAACTTTTTGAAAGTGACAGTTAAAATATATATCGGCTCAAATATGGCCTAGACCACCACATCACCACAGCCCTATCATTACCGTTTTCCCCAGGTCTGAGCGCATTAGGACCCTTGTCATGTGAGTTGGGATGGAGGAATGCTTTCAAGGGTGGTGTCACAAATCGAGGATAGACTTGAGAAATATCTCACCCCCATTGCTCTGGATACTTCAAATTGAATGTAGAATCTGTCCTGCCTGCTTGAGTCCAGTGCCGTATGCAGAATGCAGGTGAAGGATCAAGCGAAGCAACGACTCTAGTGCCAATGTGTAAATCTACACCGATGACAGTGGGGGGGGGGAGTTTATATACTAGCACAAAGCACTGATAGGCCCAGTGTTCATACAGTCTACAGAGCTAACGTTTTTTTGTGGACATGCATCAGAAGGGCATCCTGTTCATTCCCCCCTTTGAATTCTGGAATGTGTAGTTCCCCATATTTCAAATTGTTGGGAAAACTACAAAATGGCTGATCTTTAACCCTAATCTACTGATCAGAGAAAGAGCGGTCACCTCATCAAAGCTGCTGTTAGTTTTTTTCTTTTTTTTTAATTGTATTTGGTTAACAAAACCTTTTACAAAATAGAAGACATCATTAATATCAACATACAACAAGAAAGAAAAAAACTAATTCTACGTTTCATTTCCCGATCACAATTTAAAATAGTCTAGCTAAAATATAACATACCGCCCAACAAGGCTTCTATTCCTCTTTCTTCATCCCACACTTTACTACTGAATAATGAACCGTTAAAGACGCACTCCACTTTCTCCTCTGACAGGACATTCCCCCATCAAATCAAAGTACAATGTTACATCTTTCTAACATCTGGCTCACTGCTATTGTCAAACCTTGTGAGTGTCCAGAAATCATCCTCTCCCAAAACATTTCTGGGATATAGTCTGAAGATTCAAAACCACATTTTTCAAAAAGGAGTGATCTTGCTTGCCATGTGCCTTCAGTCCATTAATAAATGTCTAATAGATTGAGCTTCTGGATTTTTACAAACCTGGCACAGTTGGATAGCAGAGTCTCCAAGACCTCGTTTCGCAAGGATCTCCCCTGTATGTATGACATTTAACCGCAATCTCAGGATTGTTTCCAGATCCTCCAGTCCGGGAATTTCACCAGGTATTTATTTAGATATCCAAGTTTTTTATCCACTTTTTGCAATGGGTTTGGGTTGGCCACTGATCGCACTTCCTCGATAGTCTTTATCCAGTCCATCTCATCCCATCGTTTTTTGCTTTCACCGGGTTCTCCATTAGGGTTCGAATGTCAATATCGGACTTATCCAGCCAATCTTCTACTTGAATACGTAGGTTTGTTAGCATTTTTGATCTATTGTTTTCCAAGTGGGCTTTTATGTCTACATATAGTGATCCCTCTTGGGCTGCTGTTATGAGCGAAAGAAAGAAACTAGTTTCCAAACTGCTTGGGCTTTTAATGCTTAGACCCAATTCAAACCTGATATTAGAGGTCGGAAGACACATTGGAAGACCAAGACCATTTTATCAAAGGAATCCCTCCCATTTCTTTCCATGTTCCATTCCATACCGGGACTTTACTTCCACCCCATACAACATGACTGGAATTACCTTGGCCTGATAGAATTTGATTAATGGAAGGAGAATCTACCACACCTCATCAATGTTGTTCATCTGGGCACACAGTTGTTTTAGTTTCATCAGAATATCTTGCTCTGCTTTACATAGGGCCAGAGAGGGATAGATTTTATACCCCAGGTAGAGTAGTCTTCCACCCTTGGAATCTGCTGGCCTCCCATTGTCAATTGTTGGTAAACAACTTTTTTGTTCTTTTGTCTGAAGACCATTATCTTCGATTTATTAGGATTCAAAGCTAACCCATTTTCCTCTGCATAACAGTGCAAACTATTCAAAAGGTGCTGCAACCCAATGGCTGTCCTGTCTAGTAGGACAACATCATCGGCATAGGCAAGCAAGTGGATCTTCCCCCCCCATTAAGCACTGGACTTGCCAATGCTGACGTGGCCAGGTACTTCTCCATATCAGCCAAGTAGAGGTTAAAAAACAGCAGCGCCCCCAGACAACCCTGACAGACTCACCTTTCCACCCCCACTGGCTCTGATAAATGGCCTTCTTCATCTAGACGCCCTCTGTGTGTTTTCTTTTTTTTTTTTTGTGGAATTTGATTAGCATCCCCAGGATTCCTTCTGGGATACCCCTTGATCTAATTTTTAACCAGCTGGTCAAAGGCTTTGGAGAAGTCTACCCATGCCCCAAATAATTGCTGCCCCCCTTTACTTCCTGAATTTTTGCTCATAAGGTTTAGCACCACACCATTTAGAGCTGTGTTTGACACTTCGATAGAATACTAATTTCCTTTTCCCAGCATTCCAGCTCACCCGACAGAATCCTCATAAAGAGTTTGCTTTCTATATCCAGGAGGGCAATCGGACAGTAGTTAGTAGCTGCTGCCTGATCGCCCCCCCTTAAACAGATGTAGAACAATTGCAGATTTCCATGATAAGGGTAGGTCCTGTCTTGCCAGGATCTCCCTGAAAATCCGGTTCAGCAGTTTTGCCCATAAAGAGGGGTTATTTTTCAACTCCTGATATGTCAGGCCGTTTGGGCCTGCTGCCTTTTAAACCAAGCTTTTCCCCAACTATATCAACAATGTGGTGTTCATTAAAGTTGAGCCTCCAGACCACTAGCTTACTCTTCTGTATGGTAGTTTTATGTGGTTTCCCAAATACCGCTGTAAGGTGCTTAATCCAGTCTTTTTCAGAGACCAAATTGCACTGCCTGTTTTCTGATTTGCCCTCCAATTGATGTAGCACTGACCAAAATTTCCTTGTGTCTCTTTTCCCAATTAATTCCAACATATGTTCACCATCCTATTGAAGCCTGCATATCTTTCTGGACACTGACCACGCTGTATAATTCTGCAAGAGGCATCTGGATTCTTTTTTACAGGACTCTCTGCTCATATTGGCTTTTAAAAATAAATTCTGAGCATGTTATGCAAGGTTGTTGTCCTCCCCATAGTTTCTGCATCAAATGAGGGCCAATGAGTCTTTTTTTGATCCCCCTCTACTTCCCGAGGGTGGGCAGGTAAACCAAACTAACTTTATGAAGGCCTCTGGATAGCGGTTCTCGAGTCGGATTTTCTATGGTATCCCCATTAGGCAATTATTGAGTTCCCTCCCTTCATATTTATATTTTTGGAGGCACACTCTTCCTTTCCTACTCTCAATTACTTGATTGTATCTCTCTTGAGGATCCATCAAAAGTTCCGGAAACGATAGTTCCAAACGTGAATGATCACTGCCTCCTCCTTCTTTGATGGCCTTTTGCTCAAACAAATCAGCTGACAAAAATAAATAGTCTAGTGTGGATATGGCTGATCCCTGACATCTTGTTGATTTAGCTGGGATGTCCCCCGGTAGTTTCCCATTTGTCATTAACCCACACTCTTTTAGGAACTCCACCCACTATTGGCCATTCTCAGATATTCTACGCATTGTTTTTTGTTGATTCCTTTAGGAGTTGGATGCATTGCGAGTTTAGGTCACCTCCTAGGATTATTAAAGCACCCTTTAATTTGACTCTGTTTTTTTTCTAGCAGTGTTGCTAGTTCATAAAAAACATCCTTCCAATAGATGTTAAAGAATATCACCTCCAAGATACGTCCTTGTTGTCTCAAAATGACTTTACATACTTGGATTCCGATGTTATTTGCAATTGGGATGAGTTTTTAAATGCCATTAGCAGACCTCCACTAGGTCTGCCCTTGGCTTTTTGCAAAGCTGACTGTTTAATTATTGAATACCCTTCCACCATAATTGTGTTGACTAGCCAGGTTTCTTGTAGCATCAAGACATCCCCCTTTGCAAATAGATATTCTTTCATATTCTTGGAGGTGACGTTATTTGGACCCCACGTCTTCCAACAGATTACATTTAGACCCAAACAGTGAAAGAGGCTTTTGGCCTAAACCCAATCTCTGAAACACCTCTGTCAATATATTTGGTAACAGGGATAACAAATTCTCTTTTGTAAGTTTCCCTAGTGTTTCTGGCCCTTGCATAAGGTTTTTTGAGTGTGGGGTGGAGCCCTCCTCAAACCCTGCTTTAGATGTCCATTTTGGTACTTGCACAGATGACTTTGTGATACCCTCTGGCTGTGAGGTTGTAACTAGGAGATCCTGTTTCCTTAATTCATTTGTGGCCCCCAATATTGCCTCATGGCCTTCACGTGACATTAGACCTTCTTTTGCTACAAATGGGTATTCATGGTCTGGAAATAGCACAAATTCTATATCCCGTATATTAAGAGGATAGAGGTTGGGCACTTTCTTCAACATGGATAAAATCACCCCCTACATAAGGATGTTATCTTATTTTTGTTTGAAATAAGAGTAAGCCAAATTATTGGCATTGCAAATGTTGTTTCCTTTGCTCTCTTTTTCCCTTGCTGGTCTTCACATGGATGATGTTGCTCAGTGACGACCATCTGCTTGGACACCACTTCTATTCTTGTTGATTTCCCTTCTCCCATGTCTAATTTCATCCATTGGCTTTGATATTTCCGTTTTTTTTTTTCTGCACAGATCTCCGAAATATCGGTGCGCTTTTCTGGTTATTATTCAGCCCTCCATTTCCATCACAGTTGAGTGCCTGTTTTGCAGGTGCCACGTTCTGTTTCATCCTCAGGAATATTGGGGTTCTCGGTATCACGCCCCGAAGCATTGGTTGGTTTTTATTGGATTTTCCTTGGGGAGCTATTTCTGAATCATGTTGAGTTTCTTTGGACTCGACAACAGTTTTCGCTTTTTCTGTGCACTTCGAATTTCCTAATCCTCGCCCGTCTGTTTTCTGGCCCACAGACAAATTTGTAGTACCAGCTCTTTCTTTAGGTCCAGACAATGATGAACACTCCTTATTTTGTAGAGTATTATTGCCGCACTCCCCCATTGATTTCTTTCCCGAATCTCCACAGGGGGCTCTTATTGACAAAGCTGTTAGATCAACCACTTCCTCTTCCTCTGTCATTGTTGCTATTGATAACTTTGACATTTTTCCCAAGAAGGCATTTGTCTCAGATCGTTTGGATTTCAGGGTTTTTTGTTTCTTTGTTTTTTCAGATTCCTTTTTAGCAGTGAGAGCTCTTTGAGTCTTCGCTTCCTCCAGGCTTTCCTCTTCCTTCCACCTTAGGACTGGCAGAGTTTGGTATCCTCCCCCTCGATAATCGAAAAGTCCTTTTCCTGTTTTGAGAGACTCTCCTGTGGTGTTGACTCTGTTGGCTCTTCCCCTTGATCACCCTCCCCTACATTTGCCAATCTCCTGTATTCTTCCAACACTGATTCAGACAGAGGCATATCATCCATCTGTGGGTTGTACTCCTCCACACTCCCTCTTTCACCATTGTCACTCCTCCCTTGATTTGTATTGCTTAATTGTATCCGAATTTTCTGCATAAGGGTGAGACCGGTGAAGGCAAGCGTCCCCAGATAGCACGACCCTCCCTGCAATGAGAGACAAGACAAGAATGGACTCTCCCATGAATGGGAATAAGGCTAGGACCAAGTGCGGGTGAGCTTAAGGGAAGCTGTATCTAAGTCAAAATAGGGCATGCAAAGAACTCTGCAATCTCCGAGAGCACTCTGTCCGACAATAGCAAAATCAGGTGTTTTTATTTACAAAAAGCGTCATAGGTACCTACACACTATAGGGGGCACATGTACATGGGGATTGGATGGCGTCGACTAACTATATGTGCAGCCGTGATGCGTCTCTCCGTGGTTGGTGGACACCGCCGGGAGCCAACGTGGGGTGGGCAGGTCAGCTGGGCTCATCCGGGAGGCGCTGTCTGGTCAGGCGTGGTCAGTATCATTGATGGACGTCTTTCTTGGCTTTCTGCCCTAAGGGCAGGCACACCCCATTCATTCAATGCTGCAGTGTCAGTTGTCCTGTAAATCCTACAATAGGTTATTCTACAGGTTAATATAACACAGGAGGAATGTGCATTAGGTGGGGTACTTTGGCGATACATCAATACAGGGTTGCTGTTATCCTGTTGACTAGGAATTATAGGCCAAGGGGTCGGGTCTCAGGGCATGGGGTAAGCTGTCCGGGCTTTGGGTCTCGTTATAAGTCCTGACGGATGCTTTTACACAATGTTGGTGCAATATTAGGTGTCTTCTTTTACAAGCGTCATTAATCTGGGGTGAACTAATGGGTCGTGTGACCTATGAGGGGGCACCTCTGGCCTCTGGTTATGGCTGGATTCTGCTGCTGGCTGTAAATAATTCAGGTGGCTGTTCGTAGC
Organism: Ambystoma mexicanum; assembly: GCF_040938575.1. Lineage (NCBI taxonomy): Eukaryota > Metazoa > Chordata > Amphibia > Caudata > Ambystomatidae > Ambystoma > Ambystoma mexicanum. The sequence goes on along the minus strand of NC_090931.1, from coordinate 1,001,816,612 downwards.
CATGTGAGCTGCGGGGAATCATGAATGCCTGAAACCGCTCCAGCTGAATTGGGGGAGGTGAGGCGGTGTCGCTCGGGCCTTTGCTTTCTCTGGCAGGCTTCAATGGGAAGGGAGGAGAGGTGGCCTTGGATATGCCCACAGTGATAGTCTTCTAGCAAGCTGCAAACTGTAAAATGAAGGGATTCGCATAATATAAAATGGCTAAGGGGTCACACATCTATAGCATTTACAGCAGTACATATTCATTTCGGAATTCGTTAACTATATCTACAACTCCATTAGTCACTACAGGGTATTTGCAATATTAGCAGTTTTAGCACCACACTGTAAACACGATACGTGAGGTAGCATTAGGGTTAGTGGAGCACACAGGAGCAACAGACCAACACGGTTGACAGCAGTAATACACATTAAACCTGTACATTTGCACTTGATGGCATTCTATGTATCTTGTTTACATGAGCTCACAATACTGTTGCACTTGTGTTCCTTAGTACTCTAGCAGCATCAGGGTAGTCGTGGCATAAGCATTTGGTATCACTCACTTTACATTACCCCTAGAGAAGCACATAGTAGGAGGCTAGGGGCCCTGAGTGTGTGTGCATACTGAGGGGGTTTGAGTATTATGGCCATGTGGTCGCACACTGACACATTCTTCGGTTCGTACAGGGTTTGTAGATTTTTAACACAGAAGTCGTGCACGAGGGATATCATTGGAATGCAATATATGCATATATGTATATATGCATTGAGCAGTTTCTTGGTGTGGGGTTAAGTCTTTTGTTTCATCGAGGGCGATTTACAGTTATTTTCCAAGCCAGCCCTGCTGCCAGGGTCACGCTGAGGATAATGATGCACTGCGGAAGGTGAAAGATAGTGTTTGCTCTAACTCTAGCTCATGTCCGACTTGTCGTGGGAACGGGCTTTCAGCGGATCTGCCAGGGAGCGGAGGCAACAGGGTAGATGAGGACTCTCTAAAGGTGGGGGCCGTGCTGCAGCGCACAAGGAGTCATGTCTTAAGATGGCGTTCAAGTTCTCAAAATGGTTTCCTGGGCCTAGCTTAATACAGTATGTTTAGTCGATGTGTCGTCCAGTGGTCCACCCACCACCTGGGCCCTGGTGGCAGAGGGGCCCCTGATGAGTCATGGACATTACAAGGAGGGGACTGCAGGGGAGGGGGGGTCTCTTTGACCTGTCCTCCCATACATTTTCCCCCTTTCGTTACTTAAGTAACGAATACCGTATTTCCCCCAACCGCTCACATTCTTTTTCATCAGCCACAGCCTCATCCCACGCCGGGGTGCCCTTTATTGGCATCCAAGCCCTGCACACCCCGCTCAGGCTTTTCCCCCCCTCTAGCATATTCGTCTGGGGTACAAGTTAGATATATACAATCCCTAGTTCCTCATAAGTCTACCCACACCTCCTCATATCATTCCAGTTGCCGGTGCTCTCTAATTGGTGTGTGCCATAATCTATCTACTATATCCCTATTGCGGTATACCGGTACTATCTGATATTTAGGCCCCGGCTCTTCACCTGTTTGCACTTGAGCTTCCTGCATAGCTTGCACTGTTGTGCCTCGAGCATTGCCCATTGTCACCATCATCAATGTACCGTTTGGTACTGCGCCTGCACAGCATCGAAGGCCCATCTGGCACACACAAAAAATTAGAAGTAAAAACACTACTGTGGGCATTAGTAGTTTAACAGTCAATCCCAGCCATGATGGGACCCAGGAGAAGAGGTTATCAAACCACGTGCTTGCTTCTGTCCCTCCTTCCGTTTTCATTCTTTCTCCTAGTTTGTGCACTGCTGCAATCACGTGGGACAATGTACCATTATCAGCGTCTTCAGAAGGTACGAAAGTGCAACATGGACTTCCAATTTTTCGGCAAACACCTCAGTCCATTGCTGTTAATAGGTCCAGGACATACCTATTTTGCATTGTCATTAGCCGCAGGGCTCTCAATTCTACCTTGATCACCTTGAAACCTTCCTCTGTATCGTTTGCCAACTGGATCAGCTCCCAGCGTGTTATTTGGAGCCACTTAGCATTTGCTCGTGCCTGGATGCTTGGAATGAGTGATGCGAAGAAGGTCTCTGCAGAGCTAAAATCTATCTGTCTGGGATCTGCGCCAATAGTTCTGAAGATGCCTTGGATATGTAGTTAGATGATCATCTGTTTCGGGACAGCATTTCCTCCTTGTTGCCAGAGGACAAAACGTACATCTGCGTTTCTTCTGTCGGTTGGGCCTTATTTTCATGGGGCGCTTCTTGCCCCTTCATGCCCCCGCTGATGTGGCTCTCTGGTATCACCATTAGCGCTGAATGTAGTGTGGCCAGTGAGCAACTGCCGCTCCATGATTGCGGGAGATGCAAGTATGCCTGACGGCCACACACCCAGTAGGTGTCCATGAGTGCTGCTGTCCCCTTCCTCATGTCTGGGATGGTGCTGTTGGGTGTCCTGACCCACGTTTGAGCTATCATGCTGCAACATTTGGCGCTGTGGGCTTAGAAAATCCAAGATGGCCAAAAAGCCCACATGTGCGCCAGAATCTAGGAGAACCACGCAGTTTGTGCACACTAAAATGGTTACCTAACTTGCCACCCACCAGTGTAAAGAAAGATCTTTGTTAACAAAATCCACTGTTACGGATGTCAAAAAGTTGCTGAAATCGTGGCTCATCGGACCACTTTAAAGATTCAACCCTTTTGTGGGGTTCCACATAACCATTTTACTGTAAGGAGCCCCATCAAAACAATGTTAAGCAAGGATTTACTAAAGAACCATTCCTGTTTAGAATGCATTAATCCAAGAAAGATCCCAAAATTGCATGCAGTACCCGCTTTTGACTGAGGGCGGCGCTAGCGGTCTAAACTCTGACAGGGAAACTGCATGTCAGGAGTTGCAGGAGAGGCCTTTACATCAAAGGCTGGGAGTTAATTAAAATCTTAACCACATGCTGTTGCCAGAAGACAATCTGATTTAATCAACAGGCCAAAGGCTGGGAAACCTCTCACCTCCAGAGATTCACACCAGGAGTTAGAATCTCAGATGACCTTTTGATTGATAGAAGGCAGACTGGCTGGGAGCCTCCTGGAGACCACACAATAGGCTCTTGCACTTGAATAGGATATGTTGATTTTGACTGTTTCCTGTCAACAAAGGCCTGCCTGCCAGAAGACACATGTGATCACTGACCCACCCAAGTCTTGGAGGCGGACTCCAACACTCTGAGAAATATATATTTTACAGAAACACTGATAACTCTTTGTAATCAAATGACAGGAATGTATAACTTTGAGAGCCTTCATTTAAAAAATGTACCTTCGATTCAAGCCCAAACTCCAATTTGTGTGATGTTCTGGGGCAAAACCCTGCTATTTATGGATACTACAGACTCTGTGTTTAAGCTAGAGACATGGGAATTTACTGGAGCATGTATGGACAGACCGTGTACATGTGTATAAATCTGGAGAAAAATCCGATGTTGCAAAACCCACTAAAAAGCACCAAATGTTGCCATTTCTGAATGCAAGCCCCCAGGAAGAGCAGAGTTTGAACAGGGTATACCTCATGTGATATGTGATGGGTGCATGTAATTTCAAACCACTGTGTATCTATGAAATATGTCTTTAGGTCAAATATAGATTGTGTGTAATTTGACAGGGGATTGTCCTTTCTGCAAGCCATTAAATGATATCGCTCTGACACTCCACTTCTTTTCCCCAATCAAGAGAGAAAGGAAAGCTTGACCAATGGGCAGTTGAGAGAGGGGCTGGCTAGTGATGCTGCACACACACCCACTTTCAAAAGACATAAAAAGAGCCACTGGAAGCTAGAGAGGTCATTCAATTCCATTTGCTGCAAAGTATGCTGCCGGACCATACAACATCCAGAGATCCAGACTTTAAATCCATCAATCTCCAGAACCTGTAGCAGTACCTAGAAAGCAGAGCAGTATCCAGAATCCAGAGAGGCTAGACCAGCAGAGCAGAGCTGACCCAGACCGCTGTTTGCAGAACCAGAGAGCGGACCCAGATCACTGTGAAGTGCCGAGACCAGAACCGGAGTCCAGTCCAAAACCTGACCAGATCCGTGGCGAGGCCTATTTTAAAATATATTGTGAGTACCTAGCAGAACTGTGCAGAACCAATCTCTTAGTTAAAATAATATAATCCAAACTATTTTAATCTAACCAGAACCGCCTCCTAGAAGTTGTCACTTGTCATTTGCAAAGCTGTCACCTGTCATTTTCTAGCTGCAAGCTGTAACCTGTCGCTTTGAACTTTTAAAATTTCAAATCCGAAAAACTACCTTTATTTAAACGTCCGTATCTCTGGAACCGTTTGTGCTAGGAACGTGGTTTAACTTTCCTCTGAAAGCTTAGAATCCCATCCTTTCAACGAGCCTAGAACCGACTTCCTACTCCTTATACTTTCTCCGTAATCACGATTCTCGCACCCGCAAATTTTGCCGCGATTTGCGATTTGGCCCGATTTCTTTACTTGTAAAAAGATAGCTGCTTTTGCCTGAACTACTAAATTTCGTTTGCCTCTTAAGAACCATCCCTGAATCATTGCTAGAGTGAGCCTGGACTAATATTAACTAGATACCACTCACCCTGAACCTCCTGAAGGGAATTAAACGCATTTTCAGCATATTTCTCACTGCATTGTCACCATATTCAAAGCACTTGGGTCTGTGTTTCAAAACTCCTATCTGTTGTATAAGCTGCTGGGGGGGAAGTGAACTGAATTCTATTTGATTGCCTTCCTAAGAACCGAGTCCCATTCTATTCATCTCCTTACATTGCATTAAGGGGGGGGTGAATTGTCCAAGAAAGTGATTACATTGTCTTTTGCTGAAATCCTATCAAGTTATTTTCTGTACTGCATTTCATTCCACATTGCATCCATTTGAACCATAAAAGTATTGTTGCTATCGTATCCATCTTATAACCACTCATCATTGATTATAAAGAAGTGTGCTAGTGCCGGACTATCCATTATTGATTACTGCTCAGATTAAGTGTGATATTCAATTATTAATTTATTATAAAGTGTGATATATATATATATATATATTTTGTTTAAATTATCAAATTGTTTAAACTTGCAAAACAGAACTACTTCTTGGCTCAGTGGGGTCAGGGGGATTCCAAGAGAGGGGTGTTATATAGGGGTAGTCATCCAGAACTCATGAACTGGACGTAAAGATATATCAATAAGGGTTTCCATTCAGTATCCCAGACTAGGCATTGACTTAGCTGTAGTGTTGAATTGAATCCTCTTACAAATTGGGGGCTCGAGCCGGACGTTTGGGTTAGATCTATCACTTGTGCAGATTAATACAGCGTGCCAGCTGACCAGATACACATATCCGGTCGGATCACCACGCTGTGTTACGCTGTAAAGCACTCCTCAAAGGAACGCTCTAAGGAAAAGGTCTGTTTTGCAAAAATAAAATACAAACTTCTGTAAGTCAGGACAGAGACCAATCTCTAGAATGACGACCTTAGTAGACATGAAAATAGCCAGAGAGCACTTCTTACATAAGTTATTTGTGAGAGGTGAGTGGACTCACCAGGACCGCATGGTCTGGTTGTAGGCCATCACGCAACAGGTCACTGAAACAGGGTCAGATATATGGAGAGATCAGGGTCCCTTACATGTGCCCCTGAGTGAACTATACATGGCTCCTAAAGCTAAGGATGAACAAGACAAGATGGTTAGGATAGCGGCATACCTGTACCTATATATGGGAGACATGCAGGATAAATGTACTGAAAGCCAAGATCGGGCGAATAAGCGACAGATGGCATTAGAGAAGGTCCAATCTGACCTGGTCTCTTCTGAGCAGAGGCTGCAGGGGAGCCAGGAGTCAGAAAATGATAGTAGGCAGTATATCATTAAAATAAAAGAGGACATGGATATACTGCAACAGGAAAAGACAGACCAGGATACCAGAATTCTGGCTTTGCAGAAGGAACGCCAAGACAGTTTGGAATCCCTACTGCAGAGCCAGAAAAAGCTGGAGCAACAGATCAATTTCAACAGGGCATGCACAGAGCAGGTAGCCACCCTGCAAATCCAACTAGACAGAGAGAAAGAGGAGAGCAATAAACTGATCCTGAAAGACCTGGATACCCAGGCAGAATTTGATCAGGAGCGCCAGAAAGCTGGTGCCTTCCAAAGGCAAAGGGACGACCTGGCGTCACAAATTCAAGCTCTTGGTCAGGAAAGGGACACCTTAGGCCAGGATGTCTGCCACTTAAGAAGAAAAATGGAAGAAAATCACCTGGCCCACCAGGGACTGGGTGACCTCCAAAAAGAACACCAGGACTTGCTAGAGCACACCAGGAGGGTGGAAGAGGCTCTGGCAAGACAGGAGCAGGCCAATAGGGACACAGCTCAGGAGGTAACCCTCCTGCAGCAAAGACTGGCCCAGTGCTCCAGGACCAATCAGGAAACGCAGAGAGAGAATGAGGCTCTCTGCCAGCACAATGATAGGCTCCAACAACAGGTAGCGATGCAGGAGAGACTGATAGAGTCTAGTAAGGCCTTAACTGAGGAACTGAAGGCGCAGGCTCTTGCATTGCAACAGGGAGCAGGGGCGGATAGAGACCAGGTTCGCTGGGAAAGGGAAACTCCTGAGCATAACCTCAGGAGCCCTAGTACCAGAGGCCTTTAACTCTCTCAGTCCCTGGACTTTGCCACCCCCATGTCCCCTGGCGCACATGAGCACCGGGCCACAGGGATGGCAGATTACTATCCAGCCAGAAGCATGGGGCTCATAGGCCAGTACCTCCCAAGAATGGATGGGCGGGCATCCGGGTATGGGCACCCAAGCACAGTGCAATTTAGTGGGGAACCCCAGGAGAATAGGCCCATTAAGGGCAAGCGGAAAACTTCTGCCCAGTTAGGTCAGTGGGGGGGTACCCATCAAATCCTGGCAGCAAAGAGGAATCTGAAGACTCCTCTGAACGGCGCAGGACACAGGAGACCAGGTCCCCACATTCTGCCAGCCACTCCCAGGCTCGCAGAATCCGGGAAAACCTGGAAGATCAGACAGGAACCTCTGGGAGCAGTGCCTCTAAGTCAGAGGATGAATGGACCAGGGTTACCCGAACCAAAAAGGCCAATAAGGCAAAAAGGGCCTTGCTTAAGGACCCATTGAAACAGATTAAGGCAATCAGGAGTGTCATCACGCCTTATCATAAGAACGCGAAGTACTCTTTTTGGGAACACTTGGAGCTCTACGAGCAAATGATGGAGACTTTCCATTTGAAGGACAGCCAAAGCTGTATTCAATATTTAAAGTGGACCTTCTCACCAGAATACTCCAGTTTCTTTGCCGGGCTGGAGGACCAAAATCATTTAAGATGGTCCACCTATAAGGCGGCCATCTTGAAACATTTTTCTGTTCACAGAAATCCTCAAGAGGCTCGCAAGGCAGCCTGCAATTTTCAATGTGGGGAGGATCAGGCCCCACAAGAATTTGTGCAAGAACTGAAACGTGCCTTTGCGCAGACCACCAGAAGGGTGCGCACAGACAGCAGAGAATTTGTCAATACATTTTTCCATGCTTTGCCCAAATGTATAATGACCCAGCCCGTGAGAGATTTTCATGAGAAAAGATCTTTAGACTGGGTCATTGAACAGGCTACCCGGATCTATGAGGTGCAGAAGCCCATAGAAAATAAAAGCAATACCCAGAAAAATCCCAAAACCAACAGCACCCCTGCTGCTGCCAAGGTGGCAGAGGTAAAGGTCATAATAAGGTAATAATTCACAGCCCAGAAGGCCCTCGGGCCAGTCACAGACAGGGAGTCGAGGAGGTAGTCCCACAAATGGGGTCCCCAGCTCCCCTGACTATGTAAGTCCCCGCTACAAGGGAAACCGACCAATCCTGGGTTATGTGTGGACTCCTCCAGCCCAAGGGGGGGGGAATCCAGCCAAGCACCTGACCCGGGGAACTTCCCTCCTAACTTCCCCCAGGAGGGCAGAAATTCTCCAAATCCTGGGCAGAACTTTTTCCCCAGGTATCCACCCAATTTCCAGCCCCAAAATCATCCATCCTTCTTTCCCCAATTCCCTGAGCCCAGACAACCTAATCTGGGAGAGGGGAGGCCAAGGGTGGAGGGGTACCAAAATCTTCCCAACCAGGGGTACTACCAGAGAAGGGATAACTACCCTTCCCGGGATCAGCCCAGGGGAGAAAATAGAGCCCCGTATCAGCCTGAGCGGGTTTCACAACTTGAGCGCCAGGTCCAAAATATGGCACGAGATCTGGGTCACATACTGAGGGCTCAACAGAACCCTCAGATGAGCATGCCACCGCAGAATGCCCCAAACTCTGGACCTGGTGCTCCAGAACAATGACGGGGGCAGCACCCCGATAACACACCGGTTCCCAGGGAGGAGGCACAAGGGGAAGGGGGGTGTAAAGCCTTGGAGGAAGGTTCCTTCACAACTTGTAAACAGCCCCTGGAAAACCAGGAACCGGAAACAAAATCTCCTACCCCTGAAAGCCTGCCTCCCAAGGAGCAGAGGGGGGGTAGGAGAAACAAAGGACCCAAACAGACCCACTTTGTGGAGGAGGTACAGGTCTTCCAATTTGAGGGAGAGGGATCCTCAGAAGATCCTGGGAAAAGGATCTTCTCCTTCAGAGATGGGGGAACTCCTCCCAAAGAAAAATGGGTCCCAAGGGATGTCAATTCAGACTGGGGAGATATGGAGACTGAGCTAACGCCGTCCATCATCACATCCCAGAACCCACAATACCAAAATCCCCTGGTTCAAACCCATCCTGGTGACTGCCTCCAAAAAGGGCGGGGCGGCCCAGAACCGGAACCAGGGGAACCCACAATGGCTCTGATCTCCAGTTGCCAACTTTTTCTTTCAGATTCCCAAGGCTCTCCACAGAATTCTGCCCAAATCTCTTCTCTCGCCATATCCAAAACCAGAAAGTTAGCCCACCAGTTGTCCAAAAATGTGCATTATCTGTGCCCCCTTGAGGAGAAGGAGGGAAGATACTATGCCCCGGTACAAGTACAGGGGCAGGGTACAATTTTGGCACTCGTGGACACTGGATCCCAAGCTACCCTTCTGTCCAAAAGGGCCTTTGAGGAACTAAATGCCGTAAGGGGGGAGAATTACCGTATTCCTCTCACCTCTCTTTCTGGACAACTGCAGAACTTTGACGGGAAGGAAATTCCCGTTGAGGGGACTGCCGACTTGGACATTAAAATTGGGCGACACAAGGTGAAACACCCGGTCATAGTAGTGACTCCAGAGGGCACCCCTTGTTTACTAGGGAATGACCTCCTGAGAAGGTTGTCACCCCTAATAGATTGTGTAAACAAGGTCCTCTGGACCCAGACTAGCCAACCAATAAAATTAAAACAGAGTGTCAACCATGTTAGTTTAAACGGCACCTGCCACATGGTTGAACAAAAATCTGACCAAGTAGAATTTCACTTCCAGAACAACCAAACTCCAGACGTGACAGTAATCGCAGTAGGACAACAGACTGGTCATGAGGGGTCCTCTCTATTTCTGAAAATCAACCTCCCTTCCAGTTTAAGGTGGTATTCCACACTGGAAGGAAACACCCTGAAATTCTTCACCAATCCACAATCAGAAACTCCCACTCCTATAGTCCAGAAAGATGTGAAATCAGCTCAGAGCCTGGCTGATATTCAGCAAATTGGAGAGCGGTTGTTCATCCCTGTTCAGTTAAATGATGGGAAGGACTCTGTTCTCGCTCGAGTGTGTGTGAACAACGGTAAGAGCTTCATCAGCGAAGCCATGTTCCGCCAACTCCCAAAAGATCCAGCCATTCCCACATTCAAACTGATAGACAAATGGGAAATGGACCTGGAAGCACCTAATTCCAAACAGCTCCTGCCAAGCAGGTGTATGCTCAAAATCTCCATTGGCAACAAGAGCATAGTCCATAATTGTTGGGTCGTGCGAGACGTCACTGCCGCCTTTTACTTAGGCAGTGACATTCTCAATCGCTTTGCCATTAGTTTGGACCTAATAAACTTCAAAGCTTGGTCCCGATTAGCGGATAATCCCATGGGCTTTGATGATCCAGAAAAAGCATTTAGGTCAGCTCAATTGCTACCTTATGCAGTTGAAATTCAGATTAAAGAGGAAGTCACCATCCCAGAAAGGACCCGACAATTCTCCCTGTAACTGAAAGATAAAAGAGGACAACATTTGAAAAACCCTGATGCTTACATACATCTAAACGCTTCTCTCCAACAGCAAGGGTTGGGGGTAAACCCAACTCCATTAGTCAACATAGAACATGACACCATTCTAATAGAGGTTGATAACAGCGACTTAAAGAGTATTACTCTAGCCACAGGCACCATTATTGGAATGGCGGTTGATGACCGACATTTTTCCATCGATTTAGGAAATGAACTGTTAGGACCAATCCCCAAGGACTGTTTTGACAGTGACAGTGAGGACAATACAACACCAGACAGGATTTTTACCCGGCATGGGGGGAACTTCCTGGTGATCTTCCTGCCCCTATGGTAAGGAAGATGTGACTTGTGACTTCAGGAGGGATGAGGTGATTTTCCAGGTCCATGAGGGTTGCCTTTCCCACCTGAGGCCTCCAGTCCAAATCAGCACTCTGACCAGGGACCTCTCCACCCAGCTGGAGGAGGCCACTGAGATCGCCAAACCAGAAGTCTTTCCAGGCTTCAGGCAGATGGTGGAAGAGAGAGTCAACCTAGCTGATGCCTGTGTGACACTGGAACAGAAGCAAAAGTTGAAACAAGTTTTCTTGGATTTCCAAGATCTCTTTGCGGTAGACTCATATGACTATGGCCGCACCGACATCCACACAACAACAATCCCCACGGACCCTGAAATGACTCCAGTGTTTGAAGCAATATCGCTTGCCTCTCGCATCAATGGAGTCCCTTACTGAAATAATTAAGAACCTTGAGTCCCGGGGAATAATCCGTCCAATACACAGCGCCTTCAATAATCCGGTGCTGGGAATATTGAAGCCAAACGGCCAGTGGAGACTCTGTGCCGACCTCAGGGAGCTCAACAAACTGGTCCATACTTCCCGATGGCCTCTGCCCTACATTGACCAAGGGCTGGCCCAGATTCAGGGGTCACAGGTATTCACAGCAATTGACCTGACCAATGGATACTGGACTCTGCCTGTCAGTAGGGAGGACCAATACAAACTGGCTTTTACCTTTGGGGGCCAGCAGTACACATGGACCCGGACTCCCTTCGGATACCTCAACTCCGGCAATGAATTCAACATTTTCCTACACAAGGCTATGCCCGACCTGGGTGCAAGGGGTAACCTGGCTTATGTAGATGATGTCCTCATCAAAAGTTCATCTGTGGAGGAACACATAGCAGAGATCCGTTATGTTCTGACCCAGTTGAGGGCCGCCGGAGCAAAACTTTCCTTTCAGAAAGCACAGTGGTGTAGAACCCGTGTTAATTTCTTGGGGCATGAGATTACTCCTCAGGGCCTCTGTCCCCAGGAAAAGAAAGTGGAAGCACTTCAGAAACTGAAAGACCCCACAACTCTGCGGGAACTAAGGAGCCTCCTTGGACTGACTAATTACAGCAGAAAGTTCATTGAGTGCTACGCAGAGATCACCAGACCCCTGATCCATCTGTTGAAGGGGGGCATCAAGTGGGAATGGGGTCCAGAACAAGCCGAGGCGGTAAAACAACTCAAAAGAAGCCTCTCACAAGCGCCTTGCCTAGCTTACCCTGTCAGAAACAAGGAGTTCTTCCTGGAGACGGGGTTCTCTAATATGTGCTTGACGGCAGTATTATACCAAAAGCATGACAAGGTCAATAAAGTAATCTCCTATGCGAGCAAAACTTTATCCTCTATGGAGGAAAAATTCAACGATTGTGAGAAGGCACTCCTGGCAACAGTGTGGGCATTGAAGAATTACTGCCCGTTTTTCCAGGGGGAACACATCATAGTGGAGACTCCACACCAGCCTCTGCAATAACTCTAAAGTGACAGAATCCGGGCCGGAAATGTGAGTAATTCCCGAATTACTTCCTGGATTCTGTCAATGCAAAGCTTTCCTGTGGAGGTCAGATATGGCCAAAACAAGAAGAGTCCCCTCGCGCAAGGACTGGCTGACTTGCATGATTGTGCCAGAGAAAACTGTCTCGAGGATGAAAGTCTAAAAATCAAGGACAACACGGAGGCATACCTTAATTCCCCACACAAAGTCTTTGAAGAGGACACGTGTGAGAGAATGCCCACTGTCTATGTGGATGGATGCTCTTACCATGTTGACCACAATGGGGAGAAAGAACTGGTGGCCGGCGTAGGGAATGCATGTGTGAATGAGTCCCCAGAAACCTCCGCTGGATACAAAATTGGTCCCCAAAGTAGTTAGGTGGCAGAATTGATGGCTGTGCATCAGGCCATCCTCACTGCTGTCCAGAATCAACTCCACAAACTGGTCATAATCACAGATTTGGATTATGTACGGAACGGGTTCGTGGAGCACCTGGTTAATTGGAAAACCAGAGGCATGTTATGTGCTAACAACAAACCCTTAAAACATGGGAAGTTGATCCAAAACATTGATAATCTGGTCACCTCGAATGAGATGACCATCTATTGGAAAAAGATCAAGGGTCATTCCAAAGTAGAGGGACCAGACAAAACTAGAAATGACTTAGCTGATCAGCTGGCCAAAACCGGGGCCATCCAAGGGGATGTAATTGAGATTGAGTCCCTGTTGGGGGAAATCCAGGTCACTGCTATCACTAGGTCCCAGACAAATGATCACAATGACCTTTCAATTGCACAATGGAGTATGGAGACCCCTGATGCTGATTTGATTACCGCTCAGAAGGGGGATCCAATAATTGGTAAATTTTACCAACACATTGAGGACCCTGAGAACTTTCCCCTGACGGATACCGATTACATTGGGAAAGAGGACCTAAGAGTGTTGATGAAATGTCCAAAAATGTTCCGAATCCAAGACGGTTTGCTGGTAAGGAAATCCAAAGGTGGCCACGATCAGTGGGTGGTTCCTACCTCATTCCGAAGCCTGATGTTAAGTCACGCCCATGATGCGGCCACACCGGTCATAGGGGGTTTCACACAACACTGGAAATCTTAAGAGAGGTTGCATACTGGCCACACATGGGGCAGGACCTCGACCAATACTTGATGTTGGGGTGTCTTGTGTGTGCACAATTTCAGCCATCATCCCTCACACACCGGGCGCCTCTCCAAAAGAGGGGAATGACACTCCCATGGTCAGATTTACAAATCGACTTTGTAGGCCCTGTGATTCGCTCGTCTAGAGGAAACAAGTACATGTTGACCGTTACATGCTTGTTTACCAAGTGGGTGGAATGTCTCCCAGCCCCAAATTGCTTGGCAGAAACAGCAGCTGCCCTGATGATTAACCACATCTTTTCCCGTTTTGGTCTACCTCAAAGGATTGAGTCAGACAGGGGTAGCCACTTCACCAGTGAAGTGATGACAAAGATGTGGGAGATATTGGGGGTCAAAAGGAAGTTGCATATTGCTTACCGGCCAGCTTCTTCTGGGGCAGTAGAGAGATGTAACCGAACCATTGTGAGCATATTAAAGAAGTTTGTGGCAGATTCTGGGCCAAGTTGGGATATCCGATTACCTCTGATGCTAATGGCCATCAGATCTACCCCTTCATCTGCAACCAAAATGTCACCATTCGAGTTGATGACTGGACGCAAGATGGTGCTTCCGCAGCATTTGCTCTACAGGACCCAAGAGCAGTCACTAATAAATGCCTCCACAACTCATGAGTATGTGGAGAATTTAAGGAAACACCTTCAACATGCTTTTGCCTATGCTCCGCGGAATCTAGAAAGATCAGCTGAGAGTATGAAGACCCACTATGACCTGAAAACTTCCAGGAAGGAATATCAGGTGGGGGACCGGGTCTATTTATACAATTTCCAAAGGAACCAGGCCAAACAGCGAAAAATGTTTCCTACATGGAAGGGACTGTTTGAGATTATAGACAAGATCTCCCCTGTGGCCTACAAGATCCGCATCCCCAAAGGCGGTTTGGCAGAGGGTAAGACAAGTGGGTCCACATCAACCAGTTGAAGTGTTGCCATCCCAGGCACACTCTGCAACAACTGGAGGAGTCCTCTGCAATCCCAGAGGGTACCGCTCCAGAGTAATTCAATTCCAACCCTAAAAGATCCTACATATAGCCTATCAAATTCTGTGTTTCTCAAGTTTGTGTTCCTGTCTCTTAATTTTAAAAAAAAGTGCATGTTCATATCTGTTGAGTTCTAAAATATATATGCCACCCCACTATATCAATGGTGGGGGAGAAATGTCCATGAATAGGTATTGCCGCTCTTCCTTTGTCGTCCTAGGAGAAAGAGAAAGTGGAGACTGGCCAAGGAGGACGATCCGGAGACCGGGAGCAGAGACGCAAGGGCCCCGGGGTACCGCCCAATATTCCCATGAGGACCGGCGAGGAGAACCGATCGATCAATACCGGAGGGAGGAAAAGATGCTGAACTGTGCCATTTGCAGAATTGGAAGAAGATTATGCGGACAGACCAGTGCGTGGGTCAAAACCCTTGTGCACCCGACTCCCCATCGACTCAAATTCAAAGGGCAGTCACGTGTGGGGGCTTTGTTGGGTGTCCTGACCCACATTTGAGCTATCATGCTGCAACATTTGGCGCTGTGGGCTTAGAAGATCCAAGATGGCCAAAAAGCCCACATGTGCGCCAGAATCTAGGAGAACCACGCAGTTTGTGCACACTAAAATGGTTACCTAACTTGCCACCCACCAGTGTAAAGAAAGATCTTTGTTAACAAAATCCACTGTTACGGATGTCAAAAAGTTGCTGAAATCGTGGCTCATCGGACCACTTTAAAGATTCAACCCTTTTGTGGGGTTCCACATAACCATTTTACTGTAAGGAGCCCCATCAAAACAATGTTAAGCAAGGATTTACTACCATGTAAGAACCATTCCTGTTTAGAATGCATTAATCCAAGAAAGATCCCAAAATTGCATGCAGTACCCGCTTTTGACTGAGGGCGGCGCTAGCGGTCTAAACTCTGACAGGGAAACTGCATGTCAGGAGTTGCAGGAGAGGCCTTTACATCAAAGGCTGGGAGTTAATTAATATCTTAACCACATGCTGTTCCCAGAAGACAATCTGATTTAATCAACAGGCCAAAGGCTGGGAAACCTCTCACCTCCAGAGATTCACACCAGGAGTTAGAATCTCACATGACCTCTTGATTGATAGAAGGCAGACTGGCTGGGAGCCTCCTGGAGACCACACAATAGGCTCTTGCACTTGAATAGGATATGTTGATTTTGACTGTTTCCTGTCAACAAAGGTCTGCCTGCCAGAGGACACATGTGATCACTGACCCACCCAAGTCTTGGAGGCGGACTCCAACACTCTGAGAACTGAATTGAAAGCAAAATATATATTTTACAGAAACACTGATAACTCTTTGTAATCAAATGACAGGAATGTATAACTTTGAGAGCCTTCATTTAAAAAATGTACCTTCCATTCAAGCCCAAACTCCAATTTGTGTGATGTTCTGGGGCAAAACCCCGCTATTTATGGATACTGCAGACTCTGTGTTTAAGCTAGAGACATGGGAATTTACTGGAGCATGTATGGACAGACCGTGTACATGTGTATAAATCTGGAGAAAAATCCGATGTTGCAAAACCCACTAAAAAGCACCAAATGTTGCCATTTCTGAATGCAAGCCCCCAGGAAGAGCAGAGTTTGAACAGGGTATACCTCATGTGATATGTGATGGGTGCATGTAATTTCAAACCACTGTGTATCTATGAAATATGTCTTTAGGTCAAATATAGATTGTGTGTAATTTGACAGGGGAGTGTCCTTTCTGCAAGCCATTAAATGACATCGCTCTGACACTCCACTTCTTTTCCCCAATCAAGAGAGAAAGGAAAGCTTGACCAATGGGCAGTTGAGAGAGGGGCTGGCTAGTGACGCTGCACACACACCCACTTTCAAAAGACATAAAAAGAGCCACTGGAAGCTAGAGAGGACATTCAATTCCATTTACTGCGGAGCATGCTGCCGGACCATACAACATCCAGAGATCCAGACTTCAAATCCATCAATCTCCAGAACCTGTAGCAGTACCTAGAAAGCAGAGCAGTATCCAGAATCCAGAGAGGCTAGACCAGCAGAGCAGAGCTGACCCAGACCGCTGTTTGCAGAACCAGAGAGCGGACCCAGATCACTGTGAAGTGCCGAGACCAGAACCGGAGTCCAGTCCAAAACCTGACCAGATCCGTGGCGAGGCCTATTTTAAAATATATTGTGAGTACCTAGCAGAACTGTGCAGAACCAATCTCTTAGTTAAAATAATATAATCCAAACTATTTTAATCTAACCAGAACCGCCTCCTAGAAGTTGTCACTTGTCATTTGCAAAGCTGTCACCTGTCATTTTCTAGCTGCAAGCTGTAACCTGTCGCTTTGAACTTTTAAAATTTCAAATCCGAAAAACTACCTTTATTTAAACGTCTGTATCTCTGGAACCGTTTGTGCTAGGAACGTGGTTTAACTTTCCTCTGAAAGCTTAGAATCCCATCCTTTCAACGAGCCTAGAACCGACTTCCTTATACTTTCTCCGTAATCACGATTCTCGCACCTGCGAATTTTGCCGCGATTTGCGATTTGGCCCGATTCCTTTACTTGTAAAAAGATAGCTGCTTTTGCCTGAACTACTAAATTTCGTTTGCCTCTTAAGAACCATCCCTGAATCATTGCTAGAGTGAGCCTGGACTAATATTAACTAGATACCACTCACCCTGAACCTCCTGAAGGGAATTAAACGCATTTTCAGCATATTTCACACTGCATTGTCACCATATTCAAAGCACTTGGGTCTGTGTTTCAAAACTCCTATCTGTTGTATAAGCTGCTGGGGGGGAAGTGAACTGAATTCTATTTGATTGCCTTCCTAAGAACCGAGTCCCATTCTATTCATCTCCTTACATATTGCATTAAGGGGGGGGGGTGAATTGTCCAAGAAAGTGATTACATTGTCTTTTGCTGAAATCCTATCAAGTTATTTTCTGTACTGCATTTCATTCCACATTGCATCCATTTGAACCATAAAAGTATTGTTGCTATCGTATCCATCCTATAACCACTCATCATTGATTATAAAGAAGTGTGCTAGTGCTATATATATTGTTTAAATTATCAAATAAACCGTTTAAACTTGCAAAACAGAACTACTTCTTGGCTCAGGGGGATTCCAAGAGAGGGGTGTTATATAGGGGTAGTCATCCAGAACTCATGAACTGGACGTAAAGATATATCAATAAGGGTTTCCATTCAGTATCCCAGACTAGGCATTGACTTAGCTGTAGTGTTGAATTGAATCCTCTTACAGTGCGAGTCCTGTTGCAGTCTTTGTTTATTCCCATTGCGGTCTTTCCTTTCCCCTGGAAGCATAGTTCATATGTTATTTCTTTCTGCAGTTTGAATGATTTTTCAATGGCAGTCACCCAGGTTAGCTTTGTGTGATGTGCTCTTTCCAGATTTGTGTACACGTTCTTTCGATCCACTGCAGCTTTTCCGGTGACACTCCTCGCAGCGCCTCTGCTTTGCATGTAACTTCTTCGTCTTTCCATCTGTTGTCTGTGAATAATGTCCCCTTTATTACAAAGAATGGTTCTTTCAGGCATATTACGCCTTCTACTTTCGGGTAGCATGTTTTCTCGTTCTGCAGCATGCTAAAAGTTATTTCGTCTGCCTGAAAGGTGTTCTTAATTCTGCACAGTGTAAGATGGAGACATTGGGCATTTTTATCAGAGGCAATTCTTTTGGAAGCAACACCTTGGGTGTTCCTGAGGCATGGGGGATAAGAGAGCAGGCATAGCAGCTTTCATTTGTTGTTTGTTTAGCAGTCACGCTCATGTCTGCATACCATTTATTAGTCTGGTGAGAGTGTTTTGGGTCTTCCATCTGATCTAAACCCAGACCATAATACTGGTCGTACTCCCTACTTCCCACGTCCCTTTTCCTCCTATTACTTCTAAGATATCTCGCAGCTTCATGGGCGATGCATGCTCTATACCCCCCTTTTCCTACATCCCCATCTGCCCATTCATCATACAGAGATGTAAACTTTTCTGCCATCTTTTTGTTCTCTTCAGTTGTTCTATGATGTAAGGTACTGGCTGCTGTAGGGGTGGTCACTTGTGTGGGCGGGGTAGTGGGGGGTATTATAAAGCCACGATATGACAGAAGGGTTGCGGTCATTTAGACTGAGGGCATTGTAGTTATAGACATTTGGCAGGGGATTTATGCTAGCATTTATTTCAGCACTGCTTTTCTTAGAATGGTTGTTTGTTTTGGGCGGTTTCGTGTTATACCCCCACACAAGCTGGTATCCGTTCCAAACCAAAAAATCACCTTCTTTTGCATTTTCAGTTGTTATATTTTCATTTGCAATATTACTTCTGTTCCTCCCTCCCCCCTCATTCATCTCGACAGAGATGAATGCTATGAACCAATATGTGCTTACACCAAACAGTATCACAAAAAATAATATGATACACACAGTCAGTCCACATTCATACGAATATCTACAACTTTCTATTATAGCATTTCTATATCTCGTTATTCTATTGCTCTCCGTTGCGGGCTGCCCGTTTGTTGCCATGGTTGTTCCTATTTGAAACATAAAAGTGCATTAAGTATATACATGTAAACATTTTCATTTTGTACAGTCGCCACCATACAATTATAATGTGAGATAGAGGGAGAGGGAGATGATGGGTGCAGAGAGAACGAGAGAGAGAGAGAGAGAGACATATTCGTATTCATATTTGATCACTTTTTCCATTTTTCATTTCAACCATTAATGTTGCTCATTTCTTTCTTTCTCGTGTCTGTAAGCATATTAATATACCTGATACATTTCTTTTTAGTTGCAACTTTTTTTTCGTTCAATTTTTCATTTATCGTTTGCTGTTGTCTGCGCCTCCTCATCCACTTCCTCCTGAACATTATTGTATGCCCTTCGTACGTCTGTTAAATGTATCCAGTACCTCAGCCCTTTAACCTTGACTGCTGTGGGAGTACATAAAACTACCTCGTATGGGCCATGGAATCTTGGGGCACTCCATCTGCGCACAAAGCTTCTAACATAAATAAAATCCCCTGGCATTAATTGCCCTTGGGGGCTCTGTTCCACAAATGACAGTTTGGTTTCCCTCTTCTCTTCTAAATGGCGGTGACAATTGTCTTGATATTGCACGCGCTGCTCTAGTCAATTTTTTCAGATAATCAGTAAACTCATCTCCTAATATTGTGGCGCTTCTGTGTGCATCTGAGTGTCTACGCAGCAGAGAATGTGCTGTGTGCATTCTTCTCCCCGTCACAATCTCGTGCGGAGACAAGTGGTGGTCCTTACTTGGCTGGTTTCTCAACTCGAATAGTGCTAGGGTTAAGGAATACACCCAGTTCTTTTTGAGTGAGAAGCATAGTTTGGACAATCTTCCTTTCAACAAGCTGTTGATCTTCTCGACAACGCCATTGCTTTGAGGGTGATAAATTGAGCAAAGCTTGTGTTTGATCCCCAATAATGCAGTAACTTCCTTGAACAGTTCATTCACAAAATGAGTGCCATTGTCTGAGCGAATCTCGTTGCAAATTCCCCAGCGCAGGAATACTTCCCTCACTAGGAACTTTGCTGCACACTTAGCCTCTGGACGTGCACATGGACCAGCCTCAACCCATCTTGAAAATGGACATACAACTACTATCATGTAGCATGCCCCATTACACCTTTCCCCCATGTCTGCGTAGTCAATATGTAGTTCCCTGAAGGGCCCTGTTGGCTTTGGAATTGTCCCTCTGAGTGTCCGTAATCTCATCCCAGAATTGTATATTTGACACGTTGTGCACTCCATTGCTAACCTTGATATATGTTCCTGGAGCCCTGGCACAAACCAATCTTCTTGTATCTCTGCTGCTATGTGTTGTTTGGCATTGTGTGCTGGAAAGTGCAGTTGCTGGAACGCTATCTCCATTAACTTAATGGGCATCACCACTTTACCTGTGTTATTTTGGCGCCATAGTAAATCTGTTGCCGACTGGCTGCAACCCCTTTTTTCCCACAATGCCTTTTCTTCGTTACTTGCTTCCTCCTGTAACTCTAGTATTTGTGATATGGGCATGGCCTTGTACCCTTCTGGTAACTCCTCACTTGCTTGTTGCTGTAACATGTACTCACCTGCTGTTTCCTTTTGGAAATATGACGCCTCCTTGGCGGCAGCGTCCGCTGCTGCGTTTCCCAAGGAAACAATATCTGTATTGGACGTATGTGCTTGGCACTTGATGATGGCCACCATTGTAGGTTCTTCAAGTGCCTCAATTAATTCCTGTAACAACTCGGCATGTTGTACTGGGGTCCCATCCCCCCTGCGAAACCCTCTCCGCCCCCACCGGGCCAGACCACCAAAAATAATACTGTGTACCATTGTAGTGATGTATGCTGAATCTGTGTATATCGTGACTATGCATCCCTTGGCTGCACGTAAGGCTTCAATTAAGGCGACAAGTTCTGCTGCTTGTGCAGAAAAGTGTGATGGTAGGCGATATTGTACTAGCACTTTGTACTCACCTTCCTCTAGTCTCACCACCGCCATTGCTACATGTTTTTCACCTGTATCCATATCAATTGATGCTGATCCATCTACAAAGTACACTTCTCCTTCTGTTAGGGCATTTTCACTTACCACCGGGCCCTCACCCTCTTCTCCTGTGTATGTTGCACAATCATGTTTTTGCATGTCTTCTACTGTACACGGCTCAGTGATAAATGTCGCTGAATTTACTGTTCTACACCTCACTATGTGAATGTTGGCGCTGGATAATATTATCTCGTACGCTGTTGCTCGCTGTGTTGTTAGTGTGCTTTTTGATCTTTCCATTATCGCAAAAAGGGAGTGTTCCACATATAATGTAACAGAGCATCCCATTACTATGGTGGCACTTTTCTCAATGGCGAACGCGGTGACACCGAGAGACTGTTCGCATGCAAAGTGTCCTTGCATAACTGTGTCTAGTGTGCCACTGTAGTAAGCCAATGGCTTGTGTCCCATGGATGTCTTTTGTGTCAGAACAGCTGTCATTAGTGTTCCCTTGCAGTGAGAAAACAGGTAAAATTTGCGCTCATAGTCTGGGTTGGGGAGCACTGGAGCGCTTGAAATTATTTGTTTGAGTGACGCAATTGAGTCACTCATCTCTGTTGACCATTTTATTTCTTTATTCTCCCGCTGGGCCTCTTTGAGTGCTTGTAGTAAAGGTCTTGTGTATTCTGCGTAGTCTAGTATCCATGCTCTGCAATAGTTGCACATTCCTAAAAATGTCAGCATTTCTTTTACCGTTTTTGGCTCTTTTACTGCTGCAATTGCTTCTACTCTGTCAGGTATTACCTTTTTGCCATCCTCTGATATCAGCTGGCCCAGATATAATACTTCTTGTTGGCAGTATTGCAGTTTCCCTTTATCCACTTTGTACCCCTTGTGGGCTAACAGTGTTAGGAGTGTAACTGAGTCCTTCTTGCACTCTTCCTCATTCTGTGCGCATATGAGCAAGTCATCCACATACTGAATGATTGTACTCTCAGCTGTCAAATTTCCCAAGTCTTTATGGAGGATACTATTGAATATACTGGGGGCGCTCACAGTAGCGCTGTGGTAACCTGCAATGCTCATATCTTTTCCCCCCTAGTGTAAATGCTGTCAAGTATCTGCTCTCTTCTGCCAGGGGAATCGCATTTTTCAAATACACTACTGTGAAGTTTGATGCGTTCTTTGGGATACTGCAAAGTATTGATGCAGGGTTCGGGACTAGGGGAAACTCTTTGTATGACGTCATTTAGTGGGAGTAGGTCCTGGATCATCCTCCATGCCCCTCCCTTTGCTTTTTTGATCGGGTAAATGCACTTATTACATGGGGAATTTGAGGGTACTATTATTCCCCGGGCCAATAAGGCACTTATCGTTTCTTTTATCCCTTCCTCAGCTTCACGGGACAATGGGTACTGTTTGACTCGGGGCAGGATTGCTACTGGTTTTATTTTTATCGTGACTGGGGTAACTCCGTGCAACAACCCTACATCATGGGGACCTGTAGTCCACAAGTTGCTTGGCACTAATGTCATGTCATCAAAGAACGAAGGTGGTGCTCCCACCACAGCCATTAACTGGACAGGCACTTGTCTCGTTTGTATCAAGATATCACATGGTATTGCTATTTCCATTATTATTTCTCTGTCACTTTCTGAGTCTGAGAAGAGATCCTCATCTGATAGATCACATAAGGCAATGTCAGCATTGATGCACAACACAGTGCGCCATTCACACCCGTCTATGTCCATACCAATTACTGCAATTCTTTTGGCTGATATCTGTACTTCGTTCAAATCCAGAGATATCACTGACCCCGGTGTAATGTCTGTACGTACTATTGGGCGGAAGATGAATTCTGCTGGTACCCTCCATTCTAACCTTTTTAGCTCAGGTACTACTCATGCTAGAGTTTTCCACCCTGCAATGAACACACTTTCATCTACCGGCATGCCACGTATCTCTGGTGCTGTTGCTCGCGCATGTACCACTAGCATTACACACAGTGGGCATATTCCTGGGGTTGAGCAAACTATCCCTCTTTCTGTGAAGGATATGGTCATATTGAGCTTGCTGAGAAGAACCCTTCCGAGCAAGTTTATTGGGGAATGTTCGTAATACAGTAGGGGTGTCCTCACTATCTTACCCCGCACGGTCACATCCAACTCTTCTGTGTAAGGAACTTCGATGGCAGCCCCAAAGAACCCCTGCGTCTCCAACCTACGGTTAGAAAGCGGAAACCGACCCTCACGTATGCATGACTTTTCGGCTCCCGAATCTACCATAAATATGAACTGCTTGTATCCTATCTGCGCCCCCACTAATAGTTCCTCCACTGCATTGTAGGTGGTAGATAGGATGGGACACGCAAGTGTTCCCTGTGGGCTGTCCTATGCTGGCTGCCTCATTGTTCCCCCCTGACTAAAAACATTGCCTGACACAACCGCCACACCGCTGTAGGGGGCTGGGGCAGGTGCCCCGTTCGCAACTGTGGCGAAGGGGTTTCCTGGTGTGTAGTGCATAGATTCGTCGTCCTGTGGGTGACCCTGTGTTCTGCTGTGTTGGACTTGTCTTTGGTCCACATACCCTTGCTTCTCTGGCCTCTGTTGTCTTCCCATTGGGAGGCCATATGGGCTTCCTGGGTGGGGGTTACCGTATTGCTCCACCTCTTGAAAACTGTTGTTTGGTCTGCTTCTACATTCTCGTGAGAAGTGCCCCCACCTCCCACAATTCCAGCAGATCCCTTGTGCACCTCTGGGGCCTTGCCCCCCATATCCTCCATTACCACTGTTCCCCTCCCCCCCTCCTCTGCGACACCTATACCCACCTCGTCCCCCGTGAGGGGCCCAATCCTGCCACTGCAGACGTCCCTTCTGCTCCTGTCCGTTCCACTGTGGTTGTCCCGCTCCTGCCCAATTTGCTGCCATCTCCCCTGTATTGCTACTAGCCCCTCCTCCTCCTCGTCTCCCTCCCTGCTATGTGGGAGCGCTGCTACTGCTGCAGCAACCTTCACCAGTTTCGTTTGTACTAACTTGGCTTCATCTGCCAATCTTTTTTGTGCTATTTCTTTATCTCGTTCCTTTATTCGTTTGCAGTGGTGTACTATTATACTCTGTATTTCGGGCCACCCCTTCGCTTCGATTCCTGCAATTTTGTCAAGTGCTTTTTGTACCTCTTTGGCAATCCTCTCTTGATTATGAAAAAAATAATGATGTTGATTGGTACCAGGGCGTGCCCGTTTCCGCTCTCCACATCTCCTGTACCCGAAAAATTTAATCCATAGCATCCTCCCCCTCGTTCATTGTGCATTGCATAACCGACTTTAAGTCTGGTGTGTCTGGAAAGGTTTCTCTTAATGCGTCCCACGCTCGTACTCGTACTGTGTTAAAGGAAGCACCATCATGATGGTCACAATCTAATGTTATCCCCGGAAAACCGGCTTTTATCCACACTCTATCTGCTTGGTCCCCAACCGCTGATACTAGTAGGCTTTTTACATCCCCTACTGCCAGTGGGACCCCCGCTGTGTGTTTCTCGAATGCATATATCCACTTACTTGCCCCTCCGGACAGTGGTGGTAATAGTTTTAACAGATTGGCCTTATCCATTTGAGCCCAGGGTATGTAATTTGGTCTCCCTCCTCCCCTGTGTATCAATGGGAGTTGTAACTTCCCCTTTGTTGCCTTGCTTGTACTCACTTTCGTTCCCTTCCTTCCTAGCGGGGCCATTCTCCCTAGCCTGTTTCTTAGTCGCCCAGTCCATTCCTCATCCATTGTTCTCCCCAGATGTGCGCTATCCATTCTCCCACTCTCTCCTCCCATTGCCACACTTAATCTCCCACCTTCTTCTTCGTCTTCCACGTCACACCACAAGTCCTCTCTTCCCCTGTAACCAAAAGCTCCTCATCTGCATGCTCGCTTGCGCCGTCTATTTCTATTATTCGCGTGGGCTCTTCTTGTATTCTAAACAATATTTCTCCCTTCCTCCACCCCTCCTCATTCGTCCTGTCATTGTTTTGTGCCCTTGGTGTTTGCTCTAGTCGGGCAGCGTTCGTCCCACTTTGCTCGCAGATATTTTTAATTCTAGATAATTCATCTCTTGCTAATGAGAGCCTTGAATCTAGATCCTCTGTTAACTTCTCTATATCTACTGCGGGTGTACATATCTGTCCACACTGTCTATGACCCTCGTATGGCGGGGGTGCAGTTGGGCCATGTGTTGTTGTAGCTTGAGTTGGGGGTACATATGTGGGGTCACTATACCCTTCTGCGGGCACGGGTTTATTAAGTATAGGGTACAACCGTGTCACTTCACCTGGTTGTTCTTACTCAGTCAGTTCTTTATCGCCTTTGGGTATCAGTAATGGGTTGTCTGTGGTGGATGGCAAATTGGTAATCGGCTCTGTCTTTTTGATGGGAGGCATCTCTTCAAACAATCGCCAGAGATCTAATATCTCTGTCCTATTGTGGAACTGTTTCCCCTTATATTTAATGAAAATGCATGTAGCCACCATGTCTAGAACGTTATCAAAATATCCTCCTTCGGGCCATATATGGGGCAGACCTTCTCCCTTTAACTCTGTGACCCACTGATTGTGATACTTTCTAATGCGTTCAGCGTATCCAGGTAAACTCTTACATATATGAGCCAGGGGTGTCTGTCCCCATTGTATGTGGTTGGCTTCTGTAACAATATATGTATAGATATGTATCTCTAAAATTCTATGCTTTTCTGACACCTTGGCAATAAGGGGGTGTGCGGTTGTGTACTTTATACTAGAAATTACTTAGGGGGCACATACAAGAGCAAACCGCCTTCTGCACACTACCACTATTTCCAGCACAAATATTCAAAAGAAACAACTTAATTCATTGAGCTTACCACCTTATAATGTTTCCTGGTCACACTTGCCATGACCACACCATAATCATGCACATTTTACAATCCACTAAAATCACATAACATGGCTTAGTGTCAACACATATAATGCATATACAATGATAGTCGGTACCCTGTTGGAAGGTTAACCTTTAATCTCTTTCTCCCCTCCCTTGTTTCACCTAACCTTTCTTTATTTGTTATGAGGTCCCCCTTTTTCACGCAAATCTCTTTTTGTCTTTACTAAGTATTTTACCCATTTTCTTTTATAGACCCAGAAAGAATGAAAAAAAAACATTTACTAACATATTCACCGTGTCTCCTTTTTCTACAAGACACCTTTATCTTATTCTCCACTTGTTCAAATATTCCCAGTACTAGTCAAGATAGCACAATGCGGCGCCGCCTTCTACCCCCTTGCAGATCTAGGTTCCCGTCTCTTTATCTCTTTTCACCTTTTGATCCTAATGGTCATATGCAAAGAAAAAGGAAAGAAAGTATAGTATTGATTCTAGTGATCCCCACTGCGTCCCCCTTTTAAATGACCTTGTGTTTATTTTTTTTTTTATTTTTTATTTTTAAAATCCTGTTCCCTTCCTCTACTCCCCGTATCCCTTATGATCACTCGCACTTAATACTCACGTGCCCGTCTTGAACTGGGAGTCTCCGAACTGGGTTCGTCTAGGCGGCGCTGCCTCACGCTCAACGTCCAGCCCCAGCTCTGGCGAGCGGTACTCAAAGGGGATTTTTTGAAATGGGATCCCGTACCCTTTCTCTAATGAGTGCGCACTTCTGAGCGTACCAGTCGCCGTAGGCGGGTAGCTTTCCGGAGCAGGCGTACCGTGTGTCGCCCCTTTCGACCGGAGATTTTCGTTCCAGAGGGGACGGAAAGGACGTACCAGGAGATGTAATCACGTCAGGGTCACCAATGAAGGCAAGCGTCCCCAGATAGCACGACCCTCGCCGCAATGAGAGACAAGAATGGACTCTCCCATGAATGGGAATAAGGCTAGGACCAAGTGCGGGTGCGCTTAAGGGAAGCTTTATCTAAGTCAAAATAGGGCATGCAAAGAACTCTGCAATCTCCGAGAGCGCTCTGTCCGACAATAGCAAAAAGAGGCGTTTTTATTTACGAAAAGCGTCATAGGTACCTACACACTATAGGGGGCACATGTACATGGGGATTGGATGGTGTCGACTAACTATATGTGCAGCCGTGATGCGTCTCTCCGTGGTTGGTGGACACCGCCGGGTGCCAACTTGGGGTGGGCAGGTCAGCTGGGCTCATCCGGGAGGCGCTGTCCGGTCAGGCGTGGTCAGTATCATTGATGGACGTCTTTCTTGGCTTTCTGCCTTAAGGGCCAGGCACACCACATTCATTCAATTCTGCAATATCAGTTGTCCTGTAAATCCTACAATATGTTATTCTACAGGTTAATATAACACAGGAGAAATGTGCATTAGGTGGGGTACTTTGGCGATACATCAATACAGGGTTGCTGTTATCCTGTTGACTAGGAATCATAGGCCACGGGGTCGGGCCTCAGGGCATGGGGTAAGCTGTCCGGGTTTGGGTCTCGTTATAAGTCCTGACGGATGCTTTTACACAATATTGGTGCAATATTAGGTGTCTTCTTTTACAAGCGTCATTAATCTGGGGTGAACTAATGGGTTGTGGGACCTATGAGGGGGCACCTCAGGCCTCTGGGTATGGCCGGATTCTGCTGCTGGCTGTAAATAATTCAGGTGGCTGTTCGTAGACATGTGAGCTGCGGGGGAATCATGAATGCCTGAAACGGCTCCAGCTGAATTGGGGGAGGTGAGGCGGTGTCGCTCGGGCCTTTGCTTTCTCTGGCAGGCTTCAATGGGAAGGGAGGAGAGGTGGCCTTGGATATGGCCACAGTGATAGTCTTCTAGCAAGCTGCAAACTGTAAAACGAAGGGATTTGCATAATATAAAATGGCTAATGGGTCACACATCTATAGCATTTACAGCAGTACATATTCATTTCGGAATTCGTTAACTATATCTACAACTCCATTAGTCACTACAGGGTAAGTATTTGCAATATTAGCAGTTTTAGCACAACACTGTAAACACGATACCTGAGGTAGCATTAGGGTTAGTGGAGCACGCAGGAGCAACAGACCAACACGGTTGACAGCAGTAATACACATTAAACCTTTACATTTGCACTTGATGGCTTTCTATGTATCTTGTTTACATGAGCTCACAATACTGTCGCACTTGTGTTCCTTAGTGATCTAGCAGCATCAAGGTAGTCATGGCATAAGCATTTGGTATCACTCACTTTACATTACCCCTAGAGAAGCCCATAGTAGGAGGCTAGGAGCCCTGAGTGTGTGCGCATACTGAGGGGGTTTGAGTATTATGGCCAAGTGGTCGCACACTGACACATTCTTCGGTTCGTACAGGGTTTGTAGATTTTTAACACAGAAGTCGTGCACGAGGGATATCATTGGAATGCAATATATGCATATATGTATATATGTATTGAGCAGTTTCTTGGTGTGGGGTTAAGGCTTTTGTTTCATCGAGGACGATTTATAGTTATTTTCCAAGCCAGCCCCGCTGCCCGGGTCACGCTGAGGATAATGATGCACTGCGGAAGGTGAAAGATAGTGTTTGCTCTAACACTAGCTCATGTCCAACTTGTCGTGGGAACGGGCTTTCAGCAGATCTACCAGGGAGTGGAGGCAACAGGGTAGATGAGGACTCTCTAAAGGTGGGGGCCGTGCTGCAGCGCACAAGGAGTCATGTCTTAAGACGGCGTTCAAGTTCTCAAAATGGTTTCCTGGGCCTAGCTTAATACAGTATGTTTAGTCGATGTGTCGTCCAGTGGTCCACCCACCACCTGGGCCCTGGTGGCAGAGGGGCCCCTGATGAGTCATGGACATTACAAGGAGGGGACTGCAGGGGAGGGGGAGTCTTTGACCTGTCCTCCCATACCCCGGCCTCATCGTATTTCCTTTTGGAGGCCAGTGCTTGTTGTATTGCTGACAGATCTAGACCCTGTTTAGTTGTTTCAATCCTTGGATCCTTCAACCCATGAGTTGTGATGGAATGTATCGCAGTGCTACACCCCACCACTGAACACTCCAAGGTGGCCATTTCCTTTGTCAATTCTAGCAGTGTACCTGTCTGGGATTGGACTTCTCCCCTAAGCAGTTCAAACAATGTAACTAGGGAGTTAAGCACATAGTTAAGTGCTGATAGGGTATTTTCATTTGCTTGATTTCCTGCTGAACATTTGCAATCAATCTGCTGGCTACGGGATGTTGTTTCCGACTCCCCACTTTCCCCTCCAGTCCCCCATTCACTGCTTCACAAGTGTTATGATACCTATCCGTAGCTGATATATACAGCCTTTCAATCACCACAGATGATTCATTCAAGTGGGAGGTTGAATGGGATTCAATACTGTCCCTTCTGGCTCTCCTTGACTGTGATTCATTATAATTATTTAATGATACCTCCATCATTCACACTTTTTTTTACCAAAGTGATCTTCTATTTTCCTTTAGATTTTTTCCGTTATAACCGTGAATTCCAATCCTCTTTTCCAATTGTGTGCAATGGGATTTGGGTCTACTTCTAGTTCCTCTCCCATCTCAGGTGTAGGTGGTACCACTTCTGCGTGAACTAAAGCTTGAGTATTTTGTAGACCTGATGGGGAGTGAATTTCGACAACCGCCTGCGAAGTATAGCCCATTTGTTGGTTGCCTGCATTTGTAGACCTTAATGCCGGCTCATCCCACTCCGGGGCCCTTAATTCTTCTTGTCATGGATTGCTACGCAATTTCATTCTTGCAGTGTGTGTTTCCCTTCGTGACAATGCCCTCCAATGGGGCGCTAGCTGCTTTATTTTGTTATTGTATAGCGTCATAGTTCATTTGCCTTTTCCAACGATTGAAAATCTTAAATGGAGGATTCAGACAATTTTGCCTAAAGCAGTGTGTTGGTATAATCAGGTGTGGCAGATTCCCAGAACCGCTTCTATATTCATAGCGTATCTTGGGCTGGCCGATTGCCGTGTTTGAGCGGGTTTGGGGGTGGTGCGCGGCTAGTTAATTCTGGTCCGAGCGGGATCAAAGGTGTTCTACCCGCAGTCTCCCGCTTGGCAATGCTGGTTAGATAAAGTTGAGTTGCTACTTTAATGTGGCCGATTCCGCAAAACGGTATAATGTTTGCGCCACATGTCCTGCGTTACAGTTGCACAGCAGTTTCCTAGGAAATATTTCCAGATAGATTTTCATGGGATCAAAGGGGATTAGCCGCAACAATCTCCCTTTTCACACAAAACGGGCAAATGTGAAGCACTAAAATTATTGAGCCGCGTAGCTTGCCGCTACTTACCCGTGAAGGGGCTACTCGTCCTTCCGATGTTCAGTGCTTTGATGTCCCGCTCCAGCTAGAGTAGTTGCTCCGGTCCTCCGGCTCCTCGACGGACCATGACAGACCGATTGTGTCCCCACTTGCTCCGTGCGCGTTCCGCGCTGCAAATGGGATAAATAGGCTTAAGCTCTGCTCTGCAAACAATGGCTCCTCCTTCTCTAATGGACACAAAAAAAACATTCACCACGACAGACCACTTGTGTCCCCACTTGCTCTGCATTTACTAATGTGGCCTCACTTTCCCTATGCTCTTGTCTGCCAAACACCACATCCCAGAGTGCAAAATCCAGAATGCACAGCACTTGTTTACTGCAGCCTTTCCAAATCAGATTGAAAAGCTCACTTAATAGCTGCAGGCCCTAAAACGTTATACCGGTATAAACAACGTGACGGTTATAATAGTTCAGTTAAGCTGTTCACAGTATCTATAACAGTATACCATTATACCGTTACACCCCTACTGTACTCCTAGTCCCCATTCTGCCATACGACACACCCACCATCCCTGCAAATAGGTTAGTTGGTAGTTGCAGAAAAGCGTATTCAGGACTGTCTTGCAAAGCTGGCGGTGCAAAAAAGGGCAGTGGGATGGACTCCCATCTGTATGTAGAAAAGGGGACTATTGAGGAGTACAGTAGTCACTAAGGTGAGTAACTGCTTTTCCGTCTTACTCCATTCTTCTCGACCTACCCTCTTAGTAACCTCCTCACCATAAACTCTTTATTTCACCCGTATATAAGTCCGGACATCCCCGGTCAGTAGGGAGCAGGGAGCCCTCTCAACCTGGGGTAGGCTTTCTACCAGGACCTTGCCAGACCCTTTCCTACCCCAAACGTGATAAACAGGAGTTATGGAGAACCCCATGACCTGGTTTCCCACTTCCACTACTATGGTGCGAGTGTTGGTACCGCAGCCCTTACATAATGCCTAGCAACCGTTTATGGACAGTTTATTTCTACTTTTTCAAGATTGCAGCTCCCAAAACCTCCAAGTGCATAGCACGAACAACCCACATCGAAGTTGAGACACCGAAATGCCTGCCTGGGAATGTTCATGTAAAATACTTCCAGACCCAATGTGCTTGAGTACAAACTCCTCATTGTCAAACAGAACGTCTGCAAGGAATGTAAAATACTTACCTGAGGCAGAAAGCAGACCCAAAGAAATCAACCTGTTTCTTGCAGCAATGGCAGAGCGAAAGCCAAAGACCAAAAGGTGGGCAGGACTATGAGATGTTTTTTTTAAAAAAAACTAACTATTCCACTAAACCCAACCCCATAGGTAAAGAGTAACACCAGATTGTCCCTTTTTCACAAAGGTGGATGAAGGGTGTTTGGGTAAGGTCAGGAAGAAAGGAGGTGGTCAGAGACCATGTGCTGGAGAACTGATGTGGAGAGAAGTGCAGTGGAGACTGACTGTAGTGTAAGAATGCAGGTAAGGTATCACGTGAGAGAGCGAGAGCGTGTTAGCAATTGAACATTGTGGCAAGAGAGATTAAAGAAAGCGATGAGAATTAGTGTAGGTAACTGAGTGCGTCTGTGATAGGAGGATAGTGGGAGACGGAAATGTGGTAGCAGTAGAAGTGGTGAGGGGAGGGGAAGGGGGTAAAGAGGAGGACAGGAGGAGAGGGTATGAAAAAATCAGGACCCAAAGGGAGTAGATGGGGGTGGTGGGGTAAGATGAAGCTGTTGAAGGAGAGATTAGAGGATACAGGAAGATGAGTGGAGATGGGTAGATAAGGATGGGTGTGAGATGAGGTGTGGAGTTGGAGGAAGAGAGGGAGATTAGAAACATAGAGGATGGAGAAACTGGAAAGAGGGGTAAGAGATAGTGACGTATCAAAGGGGAGCAAATGAGTGAGTTAAAGGTAGAGAGATTGGAGAGAAAACCTTGTGGAAACGGTAATTGGACAAAGTGGGAGATTTTCTTAGAAATCCCTGTAAGGAGCCAAATAGGGAAGGCCATGGCATTTAAGTTATCCACAAGAGGTGGAAAAGACAGACACAATGGGATAGTATTTTATAGAAAATGTAGGGTACGTATGGGGTTAGGGCCACCTGGGTAAGGGTGGAGGGAGCCCACCAGAAGGTATAGGGACCACCCTAGCCGAATAACTCTAATCTCCCCTATACATCTATATAGATATTGCGAGAAATAAAGAAAAATACACTACTTGGTTGTGGTGATGTTTAAGGTCACCCGTGACACCTTCCTTCTTAACACAACCTCTGTTTCTCCTCTAACCGCCTCCTGCATACGTCCAACCTCCTGAAAACTCCTCATCTCTCCTTTCAACCGCTGTAATACATTCTTTAACAACTCCTTCTATTCATGTATTCAGCTTTTTCAAATGCGCAGGCTTCCCTCAGAGCCTTGGTTCTCGGAGCAACTGAGGTCTGCAAGACTGAAACTCAGTCAAGCGGAACGTAAATGGCATATTAATTATGACCTGCACTCTAAGATATTGTATAAGGCCAGTTCCACAGCCTACTCAGCTGCCATTTCTGAGGCTAAGGAATCCTATTTTTCCCTGAAAATCAAAACCTTGCTGTGTCAGGCTAAGACCCTTTTTGCAGTTGTTAAATCCTTCTCTTTTGCATTTCTTTTGCATTAAACTGTACACCTACTGTCCAGCGGACCCAGGAGCTGTGCGATTCTTCTGACGTGGTGCCTTTAAGAGTCCTGAAGGAGATTTCGCCTGACCTCCTAGGGGTGATCACGGATGCTGTTAATGCCTCCTGTCAATCGGGACTTCTACCGCCGGAGCTAAAGGACGCCATGGTAATCCCTATTTTAAAAAAAACCTTCACTGGATTCTTCTTTGCCATCTAATTTTTGGCCTATCTCTCTTCTTCCTGCTCTGATGAAACTTTTGGAATCACTGGTCTCTCCTTTTCTTGAATTGTCTGACTGTCTTGACCCTGCCCAGTCTGGCTTTCGGCCAGGCTGGGGCACTGAGAGCATCCTGATTGCAGTCCAGCACGACATGGCCAGGCTAGTGGATCCAGGGGGCGTCGGAACCCTGATATTATTGGATCTATCCGCGGCTTTCAACACGGTTGATCATCCTACCCTGCTATCCAGTCAGGCCCAAGTAGGAATATCTGGTCAAGTACTAGCTTGGGTCGCTTCTTTTCTGTCCGGTAGATCTCAATCTCTTCTGCTCTCTCCATTTTCTTCTAAATGTTGTCACCTTAGTTGTAGTGTCCCTCAAGGCTCTGCTTTGTCCCCTGTTCTCTTCAATATTTGCATCTGGGCTTTAGTCTCATCCGCTCTTCGGCGTCAGATGCTACTCATATGCCGACGACACCCAAATCCTGATCCGTTTAGACCTTGATCGAGTTAGGGTGTCGTCGAGCCTTCATAAGTGCCTGGCGGCTGCGGGGGAGTGGATGGGCCTAAATTGGCTGAAGCTGTATTTGGACAAAACAGAGGTGCATGTGGTGGGTTCTCCTCCTGACCCTTCACTCTGCAATGTATCTTTCTCCAGCGTTGGATCTTTCATAGATTCAGATGCTTGAATATTCCCCATCATCAGACTGGGAATCCACAGTGATTTAAATAATATTATCTTTTTAAATATATCCATTATTTCCATAGAAATATAAGTGCAAATAGCCCACCATGGCCTATGAGCTATCCACTTGTGCAGTCCCTCCACCTCACTTTGGCCCTTCATGGCCCCAACCAATGAGGTGGCAAGGCTTAAGCTCCGCCCCAGACAGCCATCTTCAGATTTTTCACCGCAGTCTAACAGACAGAGGGAATCCTCCAGCTCTCTGAGCTTTCCGTATATTATTTACTGTTAGATATATTTGTTTTACACAAATTATACCTTTCTGAGATCCCCTGTTCAAGAGCTTTATGCTCTGTGTTTCTGGGCTCAGAAAACATTTTTTCTCTTCAAAAAATCATCAAGTGAAATCCTCTTCAGAACATGGCTGAACTTCCAACTGCCAAGAAACCTTCCCTTTTCAGGGACTGCACGAGGGGCATGAAGAAACTTGTCTACATGAATGCATCTGTTTATATCCTCATGATATAAATAACTGTGACATTTGCAGGACTTTTGCCAACAAGACCCTGCAGGATAGACACAGAAGACTTCTCCATTTAGAAGCCAAAGGTGTATCTTCTGACGAAGAATCTGCCAAGACAGCTCCTGTACATTCTTCTAAACCATCTGAGAGACAAACTTCTAAGAAAAGGGCCTCTCCAGTGGAAAGGAGTGCCTCACCTTCTCACAAAAGTAAAATGAAGGTGGAATCTGGGGATCACAAAAAACTGCATCTTGTAGAAAAAACCACCTCCAAAGGTAAGGAGGCTTTTTCAAAAAACCCAGGGGTGGGGGGGCAATCGTCAACGGATAAGCCGTCTACGAGCAGTCATGATAATAGAGGTCCATCGATGCCCAAGCCGTCGACGAAACCCATAGCGTCCATGACGACGACACTTCAAACCTTGTCATCAACGACCAAATCCTCGTTGTCGAAATCAGCCTCCACGAAACATTCATCGACGGAGTCCCATCATTCGTCCACGATGCTCTCGTCCACGAAGATCCTGTCAACGGATAAACACACGCAACCATCGACGAAGTCATCGTCGTCCACGAAGACACCGTCAACGAAGTCATCGTTGTCTACGAAACCAACGTCGACGAAGCCCACATCTGCGCCGTCGACGACAAAGTCAACTACCATGGAGAAAACAAAACCCAAAACAGGCGCCGCAGATGCCACTGTTGCACCATCCAATGAAAAAACAGTGCTTTCTTTATCAGATGAAACGATAGGAACACAACTTTCTCCTTTGGGAGACTTGACCGAACTCCCAGCCATCATTCTCCATGAGGAGTTTTCAGACACAGAATTTGTTGGCGGGCAACCTTGCCTCACCCCCAAGGAACATAGTGCTCCCTGGCAGCCAACTGTGGAGGAACCTGTCGATCCAT
This sequence comes from Ambystoma mexicanum, assembly GCF_040938575.1. NCBI lineage: Eukaryota > Metazoa > Chordata > Amphibia > Caudata > Ambystomatidae > Ambystoma > Ambystoma mexicanum. The sequence goes on along the minus strand of NC_090931.1, from coordinate 1,001,781,648 downwards.
ACGACCCAGTCATCATAGAATCGATGCAAAGAATCATCAAAGAATTAAACAGACGTCAAGCGCAAAAGAATAAGTCTTCCATACCAAAAGAGGTAACACCTCCTCAGAGCATTTCACCTCGGCATAGCACACCTAGACAGTCTCCTTCCACGAGCAGGCCACGTAAAAGGACACATTCACCTGAGCCTCCTTGCAGATCCAGGAGCAGAATGCTCAGTGCTTCACCGACAAGGGTCCCATCTCCTAGATTATCACCTAGGCCAAGGTCACCTGTTCGAGATCCTACTATTGTGCGTTCAACCGCATCGGTCACAGACTGGCAAGAGGATCCTTTCTGAGAATTTTGTAACCCAGAGGAAGGGGAGATCACTCATGAACCTGACACTCGGACCGAATCGGATGATAATATTGTTGAAAAACCCTGTAAGAAAGACTCTCCAGGAGATTCTTCACCAGACGATTTGGTATCTTTCCATACCATTATTGGCAAAACTGCAGACTTGTTCAAGCTTCAAGTCACATCTGAAGAGAAAAAGTCAGTGCTTTATGAGCACAGGGATAAACGCAGAAGGAATCAGGTCAAAGATATTGGCTCCACCTTTTATCAACTCCCGCTCTGGTTTCAAGACCAGAAAAGAAATACAAAGCTCCTGCCACGGTGCCACTTTGTCTAAGGGGACACACCAAGCCAGATTCTGTCATCAAGGTGGCAGCGAGAAAGAAGTTGGCCAATCCTGCATTGCCCTTATCAGCACCTCCTGACAAGGAAGGACGTAAGTTGGAGGCCATGGGCAGAAAGGTATCCTCGTCAGCCTCTCTCACCATCAGAGCGGGCAACGCACTAGCCATGACAGCACGTTTTTACCGCAAACTATGGTTGCGTATGTCTAAACTAATTAGACTTTTACCAGCGGATCGCCAGGAAGAAGCCAGATCAATCATAGCAGACGGGGGAAGCTATCTCCGATCATATGATTGACGCAGCAGTGGATGTGGCGGAATCAGGTTTCAGACAAACGGCTTACGGAACGGTACTGAGGAGACAAGCCTGGATGAAGGCTACAAATTTCAGACCGGAGGTCCAAGCTCAAATATTGGACATGCCCTTTGATGGGCAAGACTTATTTGGCAAAAAGATCGTTAACCACCTCGAGGGAATTAAGACGGACATGGACACGGCTCGAGCCATCAGTTCCCTTAAAGATGAGGACAAAGACCCTAGATTCTTTCGTCCCTTTTGAGGGTCATCCTCCAATTTCAGAGGCTTCAATCGTCCCTCCTATGGCCTTAAAACGCAGGGAAACACTTACTAGGACAACAGATAACACCAAACCTCTAACAGGTACTCCCAGAGGGGAAGGCATGGCTCTACCCAGGGCAAACCCCAGGGTAAGCAAAATTGACAAATCATACCTTTTCCCCCAACGTCACACCCCGGTGGAGGGGGGAGAGTAAGCTGATTTCTCCATCGTTGCCAGTCAATGACATCGGACAAGTGGGTTTTACATGTGATTCGAAAGGGTCACACTATAGAATTTCTAGATCAACCCCCATCCCTTGCAAGGTACGTCTTTTAAGACATTTCTTGTCTGAGATTCGAAAACTGCCCCTAAACGCAGCCATCGAACCAGTCCAAGACCAACAGAAGAGAAGAGGTTTTTACTCCTGTTTCTTCTGGTGTCCGGTCAAAGGGTCGACTACAAAGGGTCGAATGGTCAAAGGATGGACACCAAAGGACCGAAAACAAAAGGATCACATTTTTTAAAAAAATTACATTTTAAGTGGTTTTTACCACAAAAAAACAGGGGTTGGGGGGGACCCCCCCAAAAATAAAACAAAAAAATGTCAATCCTTTTGTTCTCGATCCTTTTGTTCTCGGTCCTTTGGTGCCGACCCTTTGACCATTCGATCCTTTGGTTGTCGATCCTTTGACCTACAACCGTTTCTTCCTTATCAAGAAGAAACATGGTCAGTGGAGACCTATTCTAGATCTAAGAGCGCTCAACAAGTTCATCAAGTTCAAGATGATATCCCTACAAAGTGTCTTACCTTGGCTAAACCAACACAACTTCCTGCCCACTCTAGATTTGGAAGACGCCTACTTCCACATTCCCATTCATCCTGCCCACAGACAGTTCCTCAGGTTCGCTATAGGGGAGTTACACTTCCAATTCCGTGTTCTCCCGTTCGGCCTAAAATCAGCTCCAAGAGCTTTTACCAAAAGCCTTGGACTGGTAGCAGCAAAACTCAGAAGGACAGGAAGGGAAGTCTTCCCGTATTTGGACGACTGGTTGATAAGGACAAGCTCATACAAACTCGCACAAACAGTTTCGAGAACAATAAAAATCTTAAAAGGGTTAGGTTTCTCCATCAAAGAAACAAAATCCTGCCCAGTGCCCAGCAAAACAGTTCTCTTCCTGGGTGCAGACCTTCACACCTGCATCCCCAGAGTGAGACCCTCGGCGGACAGAATAACAGCTATTCTCCACTTGACCTCATGGTTCCTAAACAGAACGGCAACCACGGTACGCTCTTGCAAATCTCTCCTGGGCATGATATCTTCATGTATAGTCCTCATACCAAAATGCAGGCTTCACATGAGCCCAATCCAGGAGGCCCTGGACCACCAATGGAAACAGGCACGCGGCTCGTGGGAGGATACAGTTCTACTACCGCAGATATTACTCAAAACACTTCGATGGTGGAACTCACCTCAAAACCTGTCACAGGGAATGCCCTTTCAGGCACCAACATCTACCCTTCTCCTCAGGACAGATGCATCTCTGTCCGGCTAGGGGGCCCATCTAGGGGACCTTCAAACCAAGGGCACTTGGCGAGCTCAAGAATCTCAACTGCACATCAATGGGCATCATTCCGACCCTGGCGGTAGGGGGTTAACGGCACCGGTAAGGATGCCAGTGCCGTTAATCCCCTACCGCCCTATTATGAGGTCCCTTAGCGGGAGCCGCTAGGGGACCAGGGAGCAAATAACGGGCCTGCTATTAGCGGGCCCGTTATTAGCTCCCTCCCCATTTCCATTGAGCCCTGTAGGGGCTCAATGGGGATTTACCGGGTCCTCTTAGGTTGGAATGACCCAGTAAGTCCCCATTCAAGGAACCTGGACTGATTTTGGAGGCAGCCATGGTGCTAATAGCACCATGGCTACCACCAAACTCAGAATGACCCCCAATGTCTTAGAACTCGGGGCAATATGGTGGGCACTGAAAGCCTTCCTTCTGGTATTAGCCGGCCAGGTGGTTACCATCCAGACTGTAAAGGACCGGAGGGGGATATCTGTACTTCTGCTCTCTATATGGTAGAGGAGAGGCACAGAGGACCCTAGCCAAGATTCTCTATTATTGGTATGTGGTCGAGCAATCAAGGCCTAGCTTCTCAGGAAGGTGATGCAGGCTGATTCTTAAGTCGAGTGTAGTCCCCAAGCAGCCACAAAGGAATGTCCGCACACTGTATCGGTTAAAACAGTCTTTATATAATTAATATTCAAGGTTATATACAATATCACGATAGCGCACTTTGTACTCAGTTATCTATAATGGCAAATATATACAATTCTACGTGGTACCACGATTACTATTAGATCTCTTTTAAAGTGCATCAACTGTACGGTTAAATGGCACACAAATAAGTTTGTAAAGGAAACCAACAATAGAGGTAAGAGGAAAGCAGTTGATGAGAACAATTGGCAGAAATACTGGTCACTACCGTTAAACACAGCTCTGTGTGGAGATCCCCACCTGGGCAACCTGTAGAATAAAGATACAAGCCCAGTCCATGTATAGTTCACAAGAGACTTCCCAATAGTTCTGCAACCCCAAGGTACCTGGCGTTGTAGCGTTCCTCGTCGGGGAATCGATGGCCCTTCTTGAGTGTCCTCCCTTTAAGGCAGGAGTCACAGGTCGTCGAACGTCCGACGGAGAACAGGGTGAGCTACGACGGCGAAGTGGCAGCTTCGTTCCTAGCGGTGCTCGTTGACGGGGAAGCATAAACGTCCTGCGAGGAAGAGGCGTGCGCAGCACCTTGGTGTCGATAGTTCTGGACCGCAAAGCGTTTGAAGAACTGTGGCCCAGCAAGGGCGTTGAGTCGTCAGCGTCTCTGTGGTCTTTGGGTGGCGGGAAACCCACCGGTGGATGCTCCGTGGCGCATCGACTGTCAGGCCTTCTCCAGCAGGATAAGACGGCGGCGATGCGGACGAGAGTGTCCTTGGATTCGAAAGTTCTTAGGCAAACAGGAGCACGGCGGCTCCAGTCAGCAACGGCGGTCGTCGACAGTGGCGGACAACAGTCTGGGTGCTTCTCCTTGAGATTCCGCAGCAGTCTGCGGCAGTCCCCGTCTCGGGTCGGCAGCCTGTCAAAAGTCTGTCAACCAGGGAGCTTTGGCAAAGATCAGCTGGTGCACCATGGTCCTTAGTAGCTCGGAAAGAGGGCGCCTTACCAGGTCCTCTGAGCCAGTCCTTGGAGACACAGCAGCTTTCAGATTGTGAAGGAGAGCAACAGCAATTCTTCTCGTCCAGCAGGGCTTCAAGGTCAAGCTTTCGTTTCATTCCAGTTACTCGTCGTAGTGGACTTCAGCTTCTGAACACGATTCCCAGCAGTGAGAGAGATATACTGTTGATCTCCCATTCATTCCGCTGGGTCATACTCAAGCATCCAATCACGGTGAAGGGCATTCATGCAGGCAGGCAGCCAATCAGGCACACAGTTCATTCAGGCCATTTACTTCTCTCCAGACACTCACAACAAGTTATGTGTATTGGGACCAAATAACCAGCCATTCAACACTTCACACTGCATTCATACCGGTTTCGGGCAGGGCTGTCTCAGTCATTGTGTCAAACACCAGATACTAGACACCCACAACACAGAATGCGTATTCGTTGCACACTCCATTCACCCATGTCCCACCCACCGGCGTACCCACAACATACGGTCGTTGGGAAGGCTCCAGCCAGTCTGGTCAGCACTTCCCCACACTACCATATATGGAACTTCCACTCAACAGCCAGTCAGGGGGAAAGGACAGAGTCGGGGCTTCTCGGGACTTCGGGAAGATCAAGATAACAGGCGATGGCAGGTAAGATGCTACGGGGGCCATCTTGTCTCCATCAGGAATCTACCGATTCCAATGACAGGGCCTGGGCATCCCAAAATGGAGGACGCTCAGGGCACCAGTCAATTCAGCACAGAGCTGTCACCAGATCGTACCCTGCTGTGTGGGCCACCCACAGGTGCCCAAAAACATACACTAGGGGCACAGGGTTGCACCCCTACCCATGGGTGCCAAAAGGGTATTGCATGGGTCTGTTCACCAAAACCAAAAGAGAGCTGCACCGCCAGGAGTCCCACGTGAACTCCTGCGTGGAAAACACATCAGAACACACGATAAAAGGCAGTTAAGGACAAGGATACAGAGGCCCTGTCCCTCCGATACATTTCCAACATCACACAGACAGACAATACGACCTCCATGCACTACACAAACAAACGGTACCAAGTCAGAAATCCTGTCACAAGAAGCTCAACTCCTATGGGCATGGGCACTGCACCACAGAGTACAAATCAAAGCAGAACTTCTCCAGCATGGGGTCTGGCATGGATTCACATGCTCATGAATATTCCCCACGTCGTCAGGCTGGGAATCCTCGGTAAAGAAAAAATCAGTTTCTGTTTCGTTTCTTAACTGTCTTTCTACTAGTAACCAATCACTGGTCTCTGGGTCATACTTCCCCCAGCCAATGACTGCACTCTACTTAAGCCCCTCCTCTGGCAGCCATCTTCAGATTTTTACCGCACGTTCAAGTGTTGGAAGTCCTCGTGCTGTAGCTCTCGAGCTTTTACTGCGTTTTGCGTTTTTTCGAAGAGTTTACTCTTATATTTTCGGTCAATCAAGCCTCAAGCTCCACCGACTTCACTTCCGATTAGCAGGGACCCGTTTTCGGAATTTTCCCCTCAAGGGCATCTTTTCGTTGTGTTTTCCACTTCTCGGAGGATTCCAGAAGATCTTTGAGGCCTACCCTGCATGGACATGGCCCAGGACAAGGGAAGCGTGAAGCCTGTTGGATCCAAGGTGTTCAGGAGCTGCCCTGGATGCAGACTTCAGAACGTCTTTAAAGAGGATGAGCGCTGTCGCTGCCTCTACTGCCTTCACGACGACAAATCGCACATGGAGACGGACTGCGCGTTTTGTAAGAACATGTCCGAACGGACAATAAAGGATCGTCTTATTTGACTCACCAACTGGGTGGAGGGGAAGAGCCCAGCAGCAGGTGAGAAGGGGAGGAAATCCGAGCAGCCTTCTAAGACCTTTGAGGGCGCTCCGGTGACAGGGGCCCAACAAAAGGCAAAGCACTGCAAGTCCGCGGGCACTGGGAACGCCGATCGGTCGGGCTCCTTGGCTGCCAGGCAGGGCACACTATCACCGACGTTATTAACCACGAGCCAACGATCTGGCTCGGTGAGGAAGTCGGAGAACCCGGGTAAGCTTCGGAAGAAGCCCCGGTCGATCCTGACTGAGACAGCCGAGGGGGGAGCGAGGCAGTGAACCTCCCCCCAAGGTGAAGGCCTCTGGCACGCCGAAGGTCGTGAAGGCCCCGATTCACCCGGCTAAGGCCTCGATTGAGGGAGTTGTGGTGGCCCTGGCGAAACCTACAGAGGCTTCCCCAGTGGAGGCGACTTCAGGGGCTAGAGTTTCCTTGCCACCCTAGAGGGAATCACCTTTTCTGCCTATCGAGAAGACCCCTGTGAAACCCCAGCAGGAGAAAGGGGGGGGCACGTAGCCATAACGGACACGGATACCACCTCTGAGGCTGAGTTGGCGAGCGTCCAAAGGATCCTGGACAAGAAGGTCGAGGAATCCAGGGCACATGGGAAGGATCCCGACGAGGAGAGCAATGGGGGGGGCCACGAGGAAGATAGGGCCGCAGAGGACCCCGCGCCCCAACAGTCGGTCCCGTTGTAGCTGGTACCCGTACCTCAGGACAATTCAGGAGCTATCTTGATGGCTATACAGACCCTGTGCACGGAGATAAGGACAAGGATGCCCTTAGCCCCCACCGACGACCCAGCAGGGCCTGGTCTGTTGGGGAGCCCGCCTAGCAAGCGGAGACGAGTCCATCCTCCTCCCCCCTTCCAACCTTCACCCCCATCCCCTCCTCCGAGGGATGAGACGGGAACGGAGACGGCAACAACGGGGACGGACGATGACGACGGTGGTGACGACGGAATGGACCTCCCCTCACCACCTCCTTGGGCCTTCCCCCCACCCCGATGAAATTGGCTCCTTCCACGCTATGATCGCCAGGGCATCTGAGCTCTTCCAGCTCTGCCCTGAAGAACAGAAGGAAGGTTTCCTCTACCAACGGCGGAAGGCCAAGAGGAAGCTGTCCACTCAATCACGTTACTGGATGACATCTGGGATGAGGGGCTGGCGCTCCTGCTAGGAAAGACCGGTACGAGAAGAAGTACCAGGTGCCAGACTCCGCTCCTATGTGTCTCGGGGCACAGCCGTCCCCGGATTCGGTGGTCTCCGCGGCGGCCAAGAAGAAAGCGGCGGGGGCGACTGCGTCAACTTCAACATTCCCACCGGACGGCGAGGGGAAGAAGCTGGACGCCATGGGACGACGGGTCATGTCGGCGGCGGCGACGATTAAAGCGGCCACCGCCCTCGCGATTGTGGCATGCTACAACAGGGGGCTGTGGTTCAAGATCGCTCTGCTGCTGGACTTCCTACAGGAAGGCGAGGGGGCGTCGGACCACGTCATTACGGTGGCCACGGACATCGCCGACACCGGCTTTCGTCAGATGCGCAACAGCGTTTGCCTTTGCCGGTGCGGTTGGCTCAAGGCCACCGACTTCCATCAGGACGTGCAGACCAGGGTACTGGACATGCCCTTCAACGGGAACAACCTGTTCGACAAGACAGTGGACGAGTCACTACAGGCCATCAAGGTGGACACAGACGGCTCGGGCCCTGGGTGTTCTTCAACAGCAACGGCCGTCATTTCAGAGCTCCGGAGGCAAGCAAGGTGCCTCCAAAGGATTTCGTGGCGGTTTCCCGTCGTACCATCAAGCAGCCCGCTCCTCGTTGCAGGAGACCTGCAGAGGACACGGCAAGACAGGAGGATACCATCGTCGTCGCCAAGGCAGCAAGGCCGTGGCGAAATAGGACTGAACCGGCCCTGGCGTCGGCTGGCGAAATTCATCAGCGTGTGGGAGTCCATCTCCACCGACTGTTGGGTTCTGGATGTCCTGGCCCATGGGCACACCCTGGTATTCCGAAAGAGGTGTCCCCGTATTCCACCCGTGGCCAGGAAAGAAAATCACGACCCACAACTACTTATGGAGGTACGAGCGATGTTAAGAAAAGGAGCCATAGACCTCATCCCAAAGAGGCCCCGGGGCTTCGGATTGAAGTCTGCGCCCAGGATGTTCACCAAGTGCTTAGCAGAACTCGCCGTCGATCACACAGCGAAGACCATCCAACTTCTCACGGATCTGGGATTCTCGATCAACTTTGCGAAATCCCACTTGGTACCGTCGCAAGTCGCCCTGTTCGTGGGAGCCAGGCTTGACACTGGCGCGATTTACTTAGCCGTCGGAGTAAAGGACGAAGTCCATCCTGGGCAAGGCACAATGGCTGTTGACCATGGACGTGGCCAGGGTGAGGTCCATCAAGTCCCTACTCGGTATGATGTCCTTGTGCATCTACCTAGTGCACCTATGCAGGCTGCGGATGTGACCCCTACAGGAGTTCCTCGACGCCCTTTGGATGCAAGTGGCGGGCAGCTTCGAAGACAGGATCTCACTCAACAAGACTTTCCGCCAAGCGATCCGGCGGTGGGGCACCCGCGCGCACCTAGCGGCGGGCATGGACTTCCAGATCCCGGCACATCAGAAAACGGTGAAGACAGACGCCACCCTGAAGGGATGGGGAGCACTCTCCGGCGATCTCCACGCAAGAGGCCTTTGGCTCCCAGAGGAGAGGTCACTACACATCAATGTCCTGGAGCTCTGAGCCATGTTCTGGGCCCTCAGGTCGTTCCTCTCGTCCCACAAGGGCAACGTGGTAGGGATCTTCATCAACAACACCACGATGTTCTACATCCGGAAGCAGGGGGGCACCAGGTCCCCAGCCCTATCCAAGGAAGCGCAGGATCTATGGCACTGGGCCGCCGCCCAAGGGATGTTCCTGGTACCCTTCCATCTGGCAGGAATAAAGAACACCATTGCCGACTCGCTAAGCAGGGAGCTGCGCTCGTGCCACGAGTGGGAACTTCTGCAGGATCAGGTGTATCTCCTATTCCGACGATGGGGCAATCCTCAGATCGACCTATTCGCGACGGCGACGAGCGCCAAGTGCCGGAGGTTTGCCAGCAGGTTTCCCCGGCCAACGAGTATGGGCGATGCCTTCTCATTCCCCTGCGACGGCCCGTTCCTGTATTTGTTCCCCCCCCTTTGCCGTTGCTGCTGCAACTCATCAGTCAACTCAGACGGTCCCAGTGCAGGATGATCCTCATCGCACCGGTGTGGCCGAGGCAGATCTGGTTCCCGGACCTTCTGGACATGTCAGCGTCCCCTCCGGTCAAACTTCCGACGGACGCGGATCTTCTCGCCAGGGAAGGAGGTGCCATCACGACCCAGGATCGCTGAACCTGCAGGCCTGGCTCATGCAGCACTAGAGTTCGGATGGTACGATATCCCGGCGGACTGCAAGGAGGTGCTTGCAAAGGCCAGGGTGTCCTCGACTCTCAAGTGCAATGGGCACAAATGGAAGAGGGTCTCTGTCTGGTGCCGTGCACAGAAGATTAACCCTCTACGGATTACGGCACCTCAAGTGCTACAGTACTTGCTATCGCTGGCTAAGGTGGGGCTGGCACATGCCTCCATCAAGATCCATCTGGCGGCTATCTCCTGCTACACCAGAACTCCGGGGCGGTCATCTCTGTGGTCTCATCGCCTGGTGAAGGAGTTCGTGAAAGGACTGTTCCGATCGTTCCCACCAGTGAAGGCTCCGGCCCCGGCGTGGGAGCTCAACGTGGTGCTGACCAGGCTCATGGGGCCTCCATTCGAGCCTCTGCATTCGGCACCATTGAAGTTTCTGTAGTGGAAGACAGCGTTTCTTGTGGCCATCACCTCCGCACGACTAGTGGGAGAGATCCAGGCCCTCTCCTGTAAACCTCCATATCTGACATTCCACGAGACGAGGGTAGTGCTGAGGACGCACCCCTCCTTCATGCCCAAGGTGCCGTCGGACTTTCATCTCAACGAGCCCTTGGTGTTACCTGTTTTCTTCCCGTCGCCTTTGTCGCCGACTGAGAGGACTTTGCACTCGCTGGATGTGGCTAGAGCGCTGAAGTTCTAAGTGGACCGCACAAAAGAGTCTTCGGAAGACATCACAGCTGTTAGTAAACTTTGGACCTGTGAACCAAGGCCCTCTCGAAGGCTTCCTTTTCCAGATGGCTCTCCTGTTGCATCATGCACTGTCAGCGGTTTGCAAACCGACCGTTGCCCAGCCGTCCGAGATCCCATTCAACCTGAGCGATCGCTGCTACCACGGGGTTCTTGTCTGGTGTGCCCCTGCTGGACATCTGCAGGGCTGCTATGTGGAGGTCGATGCCCACCTTCTTGAGATTCTACTGCGTCGACTGGGATTCCAGGGAGGAGTCCAGAGTCGGCCAGGCAGTGCTGCACAACCTATTCGCTTTAAGGTGAGCCTGGTGAGGAGGTAAGAGATGCTTAATGTTGAGTTTGAAATGCTTAATGTTGAGCATTGCCACCTCCCGTGGTTGTGCATGTGTGTACTGCTATGTATTCTTGTATTCATGAGCATGTGAATCCATGCCAGACCCAATGCTGGAGAAGGAACAAGTTACTTACCTGTAACTGTTGTTCTCCAGCATGGGTCTGGCATGGATTCACATGCAAACCCTCCCTCCTACCCCTCTGCGGCTCTTCTTTTGGTCCTACTGCCACTTTACATGCAGCCAAATCTGAAGATGGCTGCCATAGGAGGGGCTTAGGTAGAGGGCAGTCATTGGCTGGGGGCAGTATGACCCAGAAACCAGTGATTGGTTACTAGTAGAAAGACAGTTCAGAAACAAAACTGAAACTGATTATTTTCTTTACTGAGGATTCCCAACCTGACGGGGAATATTCATGAGCATGTGAATCCATGCCAGACCCATGCTGGAGAACAATTACAGGTAAGTAACTTGTTCCATCTCCCTGGAGTGGACAACGTCCTAGCGGACAAACTAAGCAGAGAGTTCACGACTTCACACGAGTGGGAACTAGACGAGAAAGAAGTCCAACAAATATTTTCCAAATGGGTCATCCGCAGATCGACCTGTTCGCCACCAAAGCTAACAAGAAATGCCACGGATTCTCCTCCAGGTACCCAGAACATCGGTCGGTAGGAGATGCGTTCTCGGACAGGGAAATTCCTTTATGCCTTTCCCCCCCATCCCTCTCCTATCGAGAGTGCTAGGCAGACTGAAAGAACAGAATTATTCAATGATCCAGATGGCTGCGGATTGGGCCCAGCAGATCTGGTACTCCAACTCTACAACACCTCTCCTGCTGGCCCCCGATTCACCTCAAAGCTCATCAGGAGCTTTTGACACAGCAGAACCGCAAGGTCCTCCACCACGATCCAGCAAGCCTATCTCTCAAAGCCTGGTTCCTGAGCAGCGAAAATTAATTAATCTAGATTTACCTGCAGATTTCTGGGATCTTATCAAGGCATCTTGAGCTTCTTCAACTCAAATTGCCTATACCCGAAAATTGACTCGTTTTTCCAAGTGGTGCAAAACATCCTTGGTGAACCCTCTCACAGCATCGGTCGAGCAAGTGCTACCCTACTTACTTCACTTGGCCAAAGCAGGATTATCTATATCCTCTATCAAGGTTCATCTAACGGCCATAGCGGCATATACAACGAAACCAGATAAACAGTGATTGCTCACTCTACCAGCTGTTAAGATCTTGCTAAAAGGGCTTATGCTTACTTTCCCTCCTACACCTTCATCGGTGCCATCCTGGAGCCTAAACACAGTACTGACTGCTATAATGGAACCACCTTACAAGCCTATTCATAGATGCGATATGAAATTCTTATCGTGGAAAACAGCTTTCTTGATAGCCATCACGTCTGCCAGGAGGATCAGTGAGTTACAAGCTTTATCATCACAACCTCCTTTCACTTTGTTCCACAAAGACTGAGTCATTCTGAGAACACATCCGAAATTCCTTCCCAAAGTTTTGTCGGCGATGACTCAGAGCGCATTGTCCTCCCTACTTTCTTCCAGAATCACACATCTGAGGCAGAAAGATCTCTATACTCTTTAGATGTGGCGAGAGTCCTAAAGTTTTATCTACAAAGAACTAAGGAGTTTTGCTCCTCCAACAGATTGTTCATTGCTTTCTCTGGATGCACTAAAGTTCAACATACTTCAAAACGAAGCTTGGCACGTTGGGTCTCTCTATGTATCACTCACTCATCAATCCAAAGGCGACCCCCTTATTAGACCTCTTTTGGTGCACTCCACCAGAGGGAGAGCAGCTTCAGTGGCTTTTCACGCAGGGGTAGCTTTGAAGGGCATTTGCAGAGCACCTGGAGCACTCTTCACACGTTCGCCAAGCACTACTGTCTGACAGAAGATAGCAACAAAGAATCTGCAGTTGGCCAGGCAGTGCTCCGCCATCTCTTTGCATAAGGTAGGATCAGCCTTTCTCCCGCCTTTCTCTAGATATGTAACCTTGGTGTTGCTATGTGGCAAAGGCTCGCAGAAGATTTCTGCATATTTATGTATGTATGATGTGGGCAGGTTTTCACTGCTTGGTATTCTATTCAAGCATCTGAATCTATGAACGATCCAATGCTGGAGAAGTCTTAGTTACTTACCTGTAATTGTATTTCTCCAGCATTGTGTTACGCTCACCTGGTGTTCACGGGGATGCCACCCAGCTTTGGGGACTCTGGTGCCCTTCTCAGCCGCTCCCAGGTATAATCAGCGGGGAAGTTCTGCCTGGAAAACAGGTGGGCAATGTTCAAGACTGGGCAACTGGGATAAGAGCCTCTCAACACCAAGTATGCCCGCAGCCCCTCCCTGGACCTTTCCTCACCTTTTTATGGGTTTTGGCGTGCTCTCCGTCCTGCCTTCTTGGCAGGGGCGCGTTGTCCTTTGTGGGCGAGTGTGATCCAGTTACTTCACTGATGCAGGCCCTTTAGAGTCTTTCAGGTAGGTCTTATTACTGTTATACTGTATGCTTTTCTTGGATTTAAATAATGTCTTTTCTCTCCCCTTAGGTGCGCGGAAGTTCGCTGTGGAACATTGGCTGAATTGGGACTCACCGGCAGGTGATAGTGCTTCGAAAGCGCCTTGATGCGGTAAGTAGGCGCTATGCGCAGCGCTATGATGCCTTGGCTTTGCTAACCTGTCTTCTTTTGTTCCTGTAGGTTGCGGTGCTCACCCGGAGCAAGAAGTCCCAAGGCGATGCTGGTCGATGGGCGACCCGTGAGGTAAGGTGCCGGCACAATTGTAAAATGTCTAATGTCCCGTTTCTTTCCTTTTGCAGATCGGACAGTCCGGGAGGCTCGCTGTTCCTTGGATGCTGATTGCAGGAGCAGATGGCAGCTAGCGGTGGAATCACAGGTAAGCTGCTGCTATTAACGATGTCCTTTTGTTTTTCAGAAGCTGTTCTTCCGATGTTCGCAGATGCAGCTGAACATGATGAGCGTCATGTTGCAGGATTGCAAAGTAACGCGAAGCGTGTTCTCCAAGTCGGGTGTGGTTTAAATAGCATCAAGAAAGTAATCCAGGTAAAATAGTCCCTAGGCTACCACACCAAAACACTACACCGCATAGCTTGGTTCCCAGGTGCCAAGCTATGTGGATGCCTCCATGTTGACTGGCACTGAAATAAAGTAGTTCCCAAGCACAAGTCTTCATTAAGTATGAGCCTGGCGCCAAAGGCTCCAGGACTGGCCCCAAGAGGGCCTAGGCAAAGGATGCCTAAGCTTGTTGGGGGCCCAAACTGAGACCCCTCCTGGCCCATGGGCCTGCCGGGGGGGTTTCAGGAAGTGGGCCGTGACACATTGGTCTCTTTCATAGATTCACATGCACCCACCTGCCTCCTCTAGAGGCTGCTGCTACGCTCAGCATCCATCATACTTTAGTCTCTATGGTTCAAAATCTGAAGATGACTGTCTGGGGCGGAGCTTAAGCCTTGCCACCTCATTGGTTGTGGCTATAAAGGACCAAAGTGAACTGGAAGGACTGCACAAGTGGATGGCTCATAGGCCATGATGAGCTATTTGCACTTATATTTCTATGAAATAATGGATATATTTAAAAAAAAGATTATTTAAATCACTGAGGATTCCCAGTCTGAGGGGGAATATTCAAGCATCTGAATCAATGAAAGATACCAATGCTGGAGAAGTACAGTTACAGGTAAGTAACTAAGACTTCTGGCCTCCTCCTTTGGGTTCTCTTCTTTGGGCGGAGGTTAAGAATCTGGGAGTAATCATGACTGCCACCCTGTCTATGGATGCACAGGTTTCTTCTGTATACCAGATTGGGTTTTTCCACCTGAAAATCTTGAAATAAATACTTCATTTGATACCACCTTCCCTGCGCCCACCGGTCGTGGCTGCGATGGTATCTAGTCGGCTGGACTATTGCAAATCTCTCTATCTTGCATAGCCTAAGGGACTGATCCTCCAACTACAACACCTCCAGAACTTTGCAGCACTGGTGGCAACAGGATCACCTTATGGTGCTCATATTTCCCCGATCCTGCGCCGGTTGCATTGGCTTCCGGTGGCCCAACTTATCAAATTCAAGGCGCTCTGTATTGTGCATCGTGCTCTTCACAATCCGGGGGCGGAGTACCTTTGTGTTAAATTCTCACGCTATCTCCCGAAGTGCTCCTTCAGGTCTGAGTCGGCTGGCCTGCTTTGTGTGCCTACCTTTCGTCGTTCCCGGATGGGGGGGGGAAATGTGCCTTCTCTATTGCTGCGGCACAGCTATGAAATAAGCGGCCTGTGACATTGAAAAAAATATCCAACCATCTGGCCTTCAGGAAGGCCCTTAAAACATATCTTTTTTACCTCTAGTGGCTGATGGGTAGTGGCTTTGTTTTCAGGGTTCCTGTCCTTTTCCTCTCCAGTGCCATGATGCCTTCGGGCAACTGTGCGCTATACAACATAACATGTATGTTGTTGCCTCGAACCTCCTCCTCTCACTTGATGTCATCACTGATTTCCTCCTTAATTAAGTGCATCCTTTTCTCTGCATTCTCCTAGGTTTTCATTTCCTCCTCCTCCTTGACTCCTTATTCCTTCTGTTGTTACTTCACTCCTTGACTTACTTTACACTACTCTTTACTTTAACCTTCTGCCTCCTCTTGTGGTATCTTGCTCTTATTTAGGGCTTTGCTGGAATGTTTGCAGCCTGATTGGCTGAATCAGTCACAGCATGGGTACCTGAAAACCATGTAAATGCAAATGGCAGCAGTGTGCAGTATACACTCTAATAACTTATTAACTTATCTGATGTTTGTTAATCTGCTTAGAATCACAGTCTGACATCCAGTGGTCACTGCGGAGTATTGCATCTTGTTTTTCGAAAGTCGAGAAGGGGACGTCGACATAGGCATGTCTGTAATACTATCCCTATAGTGACGTGTAGTGTACCCAAAGTCCCTCACGCGTCGAGGTCCCTCAGATTGTTTTTTCCACCCAGAATACTGGTCGCCTTATGCGGAGCTCGTAAGACATTGCCATTACCATTTATTCGACCCTTGGTCGTTTTTTGTCAGTTATCGTTAATCCAAACGCCTCCAGCCCTCTTTCGGCGGCTAACCAACTTCCCCGCCGAGTCAAGATCTTCGGCGGTGGTTTCGATGGAGGCGATCCTATCGGCGCTGCCGAACACGTGGCCCGTCCTCGCCGGCCTACACAGTAGGGAGAATGGGGGTTGTTGTGGACATTTCTTTTTTTCTTCTAGAATGCCTTTCTCTCCCCCCGCCCCTTCCTGCGGGGTCGTTATCACTTATTATTACATCCTCAGCTATGGAGAGGACTCCTTTTAGATTTTGCCCTCGTAAAGACAAATTCACGTGGAAGGATAAGCATAAGCGGTGTAACCGCTGCTTACGCCTCGACCACGACGAGGCGGCTGTGCAGCCTGTAAACTCCTTCGTCAAAAAACTTTGAAGGACCGCAGGGTCAAGAGGTGGACAGCCTACGCTATGTCGAATGCCGATTCCTCACCCGCCACCGCCACCTCCGAATGTGATGAGGGGGATAGTGATAACGCTACCTCCGTATCAGAGGTTGTCGACCTCTCTAAGGAGTGCTCCCGCTCCTCAGTGTCTGTCCCCGGCCCCGAAAGGTTCGGCTCATGCCCTACTTATGGGGATGTACACCCCAGCGACGCCGACGCACATGAAAAAGTGAAAACTAAACACACAACCCACGGAGCTTCCTCGACTAAGTCGAAGAAAGCCCCAGCGCCAACGGAGACACAGAATCTTCCGGCAGCCTCCGTCGACCCTTGCGCGACTTGCGACTGGGCCGTCCACTACTAAGGGCGCTACCACCAAAACGACAGACGAAACGCCTCGTAAGAGAGCGACCGTTGACGAAAAGGCTCCGGCACCGCCGAAAACCGTTCACGATCAGCCCTCGACGGACAAAATAGTCGTCGAAAGCCTGGCTAGAATAGTCTCCACTGATGCTCAAAGACGGACAGCGAAAGAGTCGGCGACACCCGCTCACAAGGCCCGGTAGATGCCGAACGAAACCTACGGAAGGTATGCCGGAACCTCCCCACCCCCACCCCCTCCCCGCCGAAGGGAAGACCTAAAAATACATCCCCAGTGTCGGGCCCACGAGAAAGTTTCTCGGAGGGTGACGGGGGGTATATCTTCCACGCTATGGGAGAGATCTCGACGCCTAGAGGCGGAGGAGCACACCTTTCCGCCACTAGACCGTTCAGCGTTATCCCAGTGGACTATGGAAAGATTTCAATCATGTGTGGACAAACTAGATAGGTTTATGTCCACCCCTGAACAGGTTACACCCAAAAGGCCAAGAGATATACTCCATGAAGACCATAGGGCCAAATATCCAAGACTCTGACCCACTTGAAGAGGACATTGATACATATGACCTCACTGAAGAGGACCCACATTTGCACGAAGATAAAGAGTTCCTAAATACTGAGGATCTACAAGACCCTGTAGGGGACTTTGAAGAAGACCCAGACATAGGTGGACCACAGCCCTGGCAGTCTCCAGGGGCGTCTACAGACCCTGATGTCTTAGATCTGTCCTCTCCTCAGACCACACCAGTCAGAAACCCATCCCCTGTGGATGACCAACCCACTTTCAATGCATTGCTACGCAAGGCGGCAGCACATTTTGAAATTGACACAGGGGAAATTTTTCCAGAAGTAGATTTTGTGGAGAAAATAATTAAGGAAAAACCACCTACTAACCAGGCCATACCCCTTCTTGCCTCAGTCAAGAGACGTCTTGTCCCATCTGTATCCACACCTGCATTGGTTAGAGGTGTCAACCCAAGAATTGAGAAGCTTTTTAGCTCCTCACCGTCGGATCCCTTATATATCAGGGGTCACTCCATACCTGATTCCCTGGTAGTAACCACCACGAGGAAAAGGTTGGGGGTTCCGCTATCTACTAGTGAAGCACCCCAGAAAAGGAGGGGAAGAAGCTTTATGCCTTGGGGAAAAAGGATTACATCCTCGGCAGCTTTCTCCACGCGGATTGCCAACAACAATACTTTGTTGGCAAGCTACGCTGATGCCCAGTGGTGAATGTTACGCGAAGGCCTACAAGAAGCTCCTGAGTCCTTACGAACCCGTTTGTTAGCCATTGTGGCAGAAGGTACTCGGGTAAACCAAAGCATCATTAAGAACACGCTAGATGCTACGGAATCGGCTGGCCGGTCACTAGTCCAGGGGGTACTTCTTAAGCGTCATGTTTGGCTCAGGAACTCGGGTTTTAAGCCAGAAACCCAGCCGTCCCTCAACATCAAACCCCTTGAAGACTCAAACTTGTTTGGGAAGGCGGTTGACGATGCACTGGAGACAGCTAAGAAGGAATTGGAAACCCTGAAGACTCTGGACCAAATCACAAGACCTCCTAATAAGCAAGGTTACGGCAACAGATGCTTTTTTCGTGGCCAACGACAAAACCACCAACAACAACAATACTCAACAGGCAACTGGTCCTCCACTCAGGGAACCAGTGGACAATATGCTCAGAGGACAACGTTGTGGCAAGGGCAGAGGTATGGGCCCCACTCCTAGAGGCTCCCCAGCTGCCAACTCCAAATGACCCAAAAGTTCGGGTCCCCTCCCATGCATCTCCGGTCGGGGGCCGGTTAACATCATTCCTACAAGCATGGAAGGGAATTACTACAGACCGCTGGGTACTGTCAACAATAGCCCACGGTTACTGCATCAAATTCGGTCGGTCCCCTATATTCAGACCCCCAAGGGGAAGAAGCCTGTCACCGGAACACCTCTCCATTCTTCTTCAGAAGTCGAACCGCTACTGGAAAAAGGAGCAATAGAGGTCGTGCCTCTATCACAGGTAAAGGAGGGTATTTATTCAGTGTACTTCCTTGTACCCAAAAACGATTTAACCATGCGTCCTGTACTAGATCTGCGCCCAGCGAACAAATTCATAAAACCTCCAAAATGTCATATCGTGACTTTACAGGAGGTAATTCCCCTGCTCTCACAGGGGGATTACATGGCAACACTGGACATGAAAGATGCATACTTTCATATTTCAATGTTGCCAGCGCCCAGAAAATACCTCAGGTTCATGATTGAAGGCAAACACTATCAGTTCAAAGTGCTACCCTTCGGCATAACTTCAGCGCCAAGGGTATTCACGAAGGTATTGGCAGTGGCAGCGGCACATCTGCGCAGGTTGTCCATTCCAGTCTACCCTTACCTCGACGACTGACTCATAACAGGGGATTCTTACGAAACATGCTTCTCAAATACCCAAAAGACTGTAGACCTTTTGTTCCACCTGGGCTTCTCCATCAACGAGAAGAAGTCCAGTCTAGACCCCAGCCAAGTCAAGCAATTCCCAGGAGCTCTAATTCGAACAAAGGACTGCCTCGTCTTTCCCTCCAACGAGAGGGTCCAAAATATGCTGTTTCAGATCCCTTTATGTAGCCGGTCGAGAAGTGACGGTACGCAAAGCCATGCGACTGCTAGGAATGATGGCGTCATATATTTATTTGGTACCTCACGCGCGCCTGTGCATGCGTCTAATGCAAGAGTGGCTCAACAGCCAGTGGTGTCAGGCCAGCGGACAATGGGACGATCTAGTGGTGGTCTCGCAGGCCTTGGTTCTCTCGCTGCGATGGTGGTTGCAGGAAAACCTTGTGTTGGGGAAATCATGCGCCACCACTGCAGTGGAAGCCACTCTAACCACAGACGCATTCCCTCACAGGATGGGCGGGCTCACCTATCCCATCAGACTGCACACAGAGTTTGGACTCCGAGTGTGGCGTCCAAACACATAAACTTGCTGGAACTGCTGGCGGTTTACAAAGCACTGAAGGCTTTCCAGACACACCTACAAGGGAAAACAGTGCTGGTCCTCACAGACAGCACCACAGCCATGTACTACCTGAACAAGCAAGGGGCCACTCACTCTCCAGTACTGTCCAAGCTGTCCCAGAACATCTGGAAGTGGGCTCTCAAACATATGTTCCTTTTATCTCAACATGTACCTGGGTAACTCAATCTTCTGGCAGATGAACTCAGCAGAGACTTCCCTCTGCCCGCAGAGTACGAATGGCGACTACACGAAGACATAGTCTCCAATGTTTTCGCAGAATGGGGCTTCCCAGAGATCGACCTGTTCACAATTCTGAAGAACACCCAATGCCAAGATCATCCAAGGGGAACGGTCTCTGGATAACATGGTCAGGGAAATTTGTCTATGCAATCCCCCCCACCCTCCCGACTCCCCTTCTCAACAAGATAGTGCACAAGATGCACCAGGAACCAGTTACCATGATACTGGTGTCCCCCATGTGGGCCCGACAACCCTGGTTCGCTCATCTGATGGAGATGTCGATGTCTCCTCCGGTGAAACTACCCTGCCTGTACAACCTGCTGTCAGAGGACAGGGGCCGAACGCTGCACCCATGCCCACAGACCCTGAACCTGGCAGCCTGGCTCCTGAGGTCATAGAATTTGGACATTTGCAGCTCCCACAGAGATGCATGGACATTCTCAGAGAGGCAAGCAAACAGAACACTTGTTACTGCTACTCTAGCAAGTGGAAACGGTTCGTCATCTGGTGTAAGTCAAAGAGCATCAACCCCGTTGACTGCTCTCCCACACAAATTGTTCTTTACCTGACTCACTTGTTGGACTCCGGATTAGTCTTTAATTCTATTAAAGTTCACATAGCTGCACTCTCTGCATACACTACGTCTCAACATAAGGTGTCATGGTGTAAAGTTCCAGTTATTAAAGCCTTCATGGAAGGAGTGAAAATAATTCACCCTCCTATATCTAATCCAGCTCCCGGATGAGACCTGAATGTTGTACTAACCAGGCTAATGGGCACCCCCTTCGAACCCATGCATAAAGCAACCCTTAGGAATCTCACTCTTAAAACTGTTTTCTTGATAGCCATCACCTCCATTAGGAGAGTGAGTGAACTACAAGCGCACCCTATACTAGATCCCTTTTGTAACAGTTCACAAAAATAAGGTGGTTCTACGCACGCACCGAAGTTCATTTCAAAATTCCATGTCAACCAGTCTATAGAACTACCAACGTTCTTTCAAAATCCATCAAACTTGGGAGAAAAAAGCCTGCACACACTTCATGTGCACAGAGCGGTCATTTTTTATATGGAAAGAACCAGACCACTGAGAAAGACTAATCAGTTCTTTGTCTCGGTGGCGGCAGGAAAAGGAGATGCAGTTTTCAAATCCACTATATCTAGATGGATTGTCCGATGCATCACTCTCTGTTTCTCTCTTGCTAAGAAAGAACTGCCCTTCAAGCCAAGAGCACATTCTACTCGAGGCACTGGGGCATCCATAGCATTCATTGCAAATGTTCCCCTCGAGTCCATTTGCAAGGCGGCAACCTGGAGTTCGGTACACACCTTTACAAAACACTATTGTCTAGATGCCCATTCTAGATCGGATTCCCAGGTGGGACAAGCAGTAGTAAGACATCTTTTCTCTGCTGTTCCTTCTCACAACCCACCTCCAACTCCGGGTACTGCTCGCTAGTCTATGCACAGCATGTGATTTTAAGCAGATTAGCAAACATCAGAAGACATGCATTACTTACCGTAAAAGTATTTCTGATGGTTGTATCTGCTTAGATCAACATGCGCCCACCCTTCCTCCCCGCTTGGATGGAAGGAACATAGACTTCTTATTACTTTCTCTGTTTTCTGTACTCACTCACGTAGTGATAAGGCTCCCTCATGGCAGACAAAAAAAACAGAGGGACTTCGATGCGTGAGGGATTTTGGGTACACTACATGTCACTATAGGGATAGTATTACAGACACGCCTATGTCGACGTCCCCTTTTCGACTTTAGAAAAACAAGATGCAATACTCCGCACTGACCACTGGATGTCGGACTTTGCACAGCATGTGAATCTAAGCAGATAGAACCATCAGAAATGCTTTTACGGTAAGTAATGCATGTCATAACCTAATTCTAAGCATGCTTAGTGTAAGGGAGACTCTGTAGATCTTTCCGTGGGAGAATGTTTTTAAATCTTTAGTAGCAGGCAAGAATGTTTTCTACACTGAATGGGTGGCAGCTGCTCTTCTTGATCCAGGTTTGCTCCTGAAAGCTTACTTTGCTTAGGGTGTCGATTTAGCAGACTGCTGTGAACCCCAGGTGAGTTCTGAACATTCCCTTTGAGGACCTTGAGGCCTATAGAGGTGCTGGTTCTCCATAGTATCCTCTGTTGGTGTCCTCCTTTGTGGTTCTTCAATCATCCTGGGCCAAAGCAAGCAAATTCGTCATCCTAATCCGATCTAGGTTTTTCTTCAGTAGTAAAAACAAACTGTGGGTGACAGTCCTTCTCTTTGTGGTCTGCTGACAGGATCCTGATTTAAGGGTGGGTATCCACTGTGCCTCTTGTCCCCTGAAAATCACATGGAACTTTACACTGGTCTCTTCTTCCCAGATGCACAATGGACCCTTGCAGATCTGGTCCTGGTTTTACTCCGTTTCAAGAGGTGAGTTTTGGGAGTCAGGGTTTCCAGATTTGGGCATTTCTGTGCTCGACTGGGTGGCTTAGCTTTGGGATAACACTAATTTGGAGGACCTGGGGATGGCAATTCCAGGTCCATGGTATGATGACCATGGCCTTATTTCATCAAAATACCCTGAGAAAGAGGAGCTGATTCCAAGCCTGCCAGAGATTATATACCAGACCCTGGCAATGGCCAGAGATACCTGAAGGACAAAAGGAGCTGCTTGCATACCTTTTGGGTGCTGTAGCCCAGACCTCTGGCTGGAACCAGAGAAACATAAGAACAGCAAGAGCATGTTCCAGGATCAAACCCAGGACAGCGTCACTTGGTTGCTGAGTGAGATTAACTTTAGTCTAAAAAGCATCCAGGCAAAGTGGGTGTGGGGACCGGCAGCAGAAATCACTGCTAGTAATTGTTTTGGTTATCCCCCAAGGCAAGGGGGAATCCTAAGTACTTGCTGGTTGATGTGCAGAGTGTCTACATCCTTGGAGCATAGAAAGGTAACCCACTGTGCAGAAGCACTTATTATAAGCCAAGAAGCAATACGAGGAGTAGTTAAGAAAGCGTGTTGAGATTGTATAAAAAAAACCTGGAACTGTGAGTGACCTGAGGAATTTATATCCCTGGAGGAACTGTGTTCTTTACACTAGGGTATTGGTTGGGGCCACAAGGTCCTACTATAGTAGAGCTTTGCACTGGTTTTATTGTGCCTCCTGACACAGCTATGCTGAGATCTCTTGTGTTCTAGTTGCAATGCCTTAGGCTTCTTATGAGTTAATCAACCCATACGCCACACACAAAACTGAATCCTGGCTTGGGTGCACCAGGTTTGGTCCATAGACTTTGGAAATCATTCCCATGCTCCTTTGTTCCTTCCCCTCTGCTGCAGTTCACAATTTCAATACTGCAGTCAATGTGGCCATCCTATTCTGTTATAAATGACCTTGCTTCTCAAAGGCTTTTAAACAATTATTTATTCAGGATGATAGTTTGGTCTTACCTAATGAACAGAAATTGCCTGCAGCTTCCTTCCTGCCTCCATGTGGAATTCTCATGGGTTGTGGGTTCTGGGTCTGTGAGTTCTGTGAAACTCTTACATAGGGTGTTCCCTACTTGCTTAAGGCCTCCCTTCCACCTCCCTTAATTTCAGGTGCAGGAAATCTGTCAATAAAATGTAACTTCAAATTTAAATGTTCATTAGCCCTCTGACCCACACATTGCTCCACAAAAGAAAAGCTGTGGCACAGTGAAAGGTCTCACTCTAGAATCCCTTCCCAAAGGTGTTTGATTCTCACTTATGGGGTTGGGTTTGAGGATGTGATTAAGGGTTTTCGCAGCCTTCCTTTTCTGCCTCCGCAGTACACAAGCCTACAGACTGAGTCTTTACGTCGGCTTTCTGCCATCTTGAATTATTTCCAGTTCTGGAAAGAACTGTCATGGTGTAAAGACCCTCCCTGTGACCTCTTCCTGACTTACCCACTCACGGATTGGAGCTAGCAAACAGGAGAACCTCTGAGTGAGGTGGCCCGCGCACACAACTTCCTTTTTCTCTTCAAGGCTTTCAGGCATTTCTGACCCCATGCTCTGCAGTCCTATTGTAGGCATTCTGCCTTTTCTGCCAGAGACACATGGGGGAATTTTCATTTTGGGGCCGTCAATGAGTTGGGATTCAGTTCCCATGGCTTTATCTGTTGGTGTTGACCGGTATCTCCATAGCAAGTATCTGCCCCTCTACTTGGGTGCTGTGGATGGGCCAAGGGAACCTCTTACACCACTTTAGTACCCAGCATTTTATTTTTAGCAGACAGCACTACCTGGCCCCCATGTCGGCTACCTCCCTTCACCCCAAGAGTCGGGCAGGGAACTTTTGTCACACAACCTACACTTGCTTGTTCTCTTCTGGGACCTTATCTGCTTGCTTTTTATGCAGTCTCTGTTCTATCCATTCTCAAAAAACCCTCTGAAGACCCTAGAATACAAGCTAACTTCTACTTCATTACTCTAAAATCCAGGAACTTGTGGTTCCTCAGCAGACCATCCCAAATGCCCCTCTACATGCTTCAAACTTCCTTACCTACACCCTTGAATTCAATCTCTCCTCCATTCTTATCCTCCTGCAATTCTCTGGAGGTTTCAGCACTGGATCAACTCCCCTGCCATAATAACCCTCTCTAATCTGGAAATTCAGGACACTTTCCGATCTTCTCCATCGCCTGGAAGAGGGACATCTCTCAGCACCCCTTCATTGGTAGGGTCTATCCAGCTTCTCATTTCCTTCTTACACCTTATTTGCAGATAACACACAGATCTTCCTTTCTTTTCCTGCCTTCACCACAGATTTCTCCTTTGAGACCTTTGACTATGTCTCTGCCATGCACCACTGGATAGCAGTTTGTTGTCTAATGCTCATCTGCTGTAAGACTGAAGCAATCTACCGAATTGCTCTGAACCCTCCTTCACCACTCACAACTATACTTTCCCCCTGACCTCCACTCCCTCGGTTCCGGAACTAGCAATCTTGGGTTCCTTTAGCACAGCCATCTGAGGCCCAAACAGTTCATCACACCTACCTCTGCTGCTGCATTGATCAAAATACTGGATACCGGAATCTCCACTGGCTCTTGCCTAACATTTCTAAAAAGAAAGCTCCTCTCCACTCGACTTGGTCAACTCAACTACTGCTCAATCCTCCTATTAGCCCTTCCCCTCTACTTATCTACACTTTTTGACCGAAATTCTCAACTTTGCTACTTGCATCTTCTAGAACCTCCCTCATACTTCACCCACCTATTCTCGCCATCTCCTTGCTGGCTGGCATTCTGTATAACTGGCCCTCTACAAACTTGTATTTGCCATCAAATCTATACATGGGCTATATGACTGGATTGAGATCATGACCCTGTCGGAGGGGAGTAGGGACCCCTCTCAATCTGGGCTGGGAGGGTGGCCTACCCAGGCATTGCCAGAGCCTGTCCTCCACCCGAGGTGCAGTGAGGTAGTTAGGAGGGACTGCAGTCCCTGACTCCCCTGAATGCGAATGAAAGGATTTGTGCCACTGTCATCTACAAAGACGCGGCAGATACAAACTGTTCTTACCAGCCTCAATGCCAGAGACCAATAAGAGGGCAGGGCTGATGGGAACTTTTGGAGCCTTTTGCAAATCCATTCGAACCCCAAGGGACTAGAACATATATTTCGAGGGGATTGGGCCCTCCGACGTATTCCATATCTATGACCGTAATCACCACAGCTGTGCTGCTTCGGAAAATCTTTGGCTCCTGCGTCGATACGCCGCCCTCGAGGACCTCCTCCGACGGCCGACGTCACTGGATGTTATAAGTAGGACGCACAACGCCCGTAGCCTCAGTTCCATTTTTTCCGCGAACGTGTTTGCTTTGGGAATCTCGGCGCGCCTCGACTCTTTGGAGTTTCTGTTGTTTCTCGGTTCTTTGAACCTGTTTGGTATTGTGAAGTCTTTCTTCGTGAGGATGTCTACCTCGTCTTCCACACCGCGTGCGGGCTTTAAGAAGTGCGGGGACTGTGGGTCCAAGATGTCGGTTACGGACTCACACGACCCCTGCCTCTGGTGCCTCGGGGAGGCCCATGACACGGATGACTGTGTCGACTGCCAGTCGCTCATGTCTAAAGCCTTCCGGGAGCGCAAGAAGAAGTTATCGGTAGGTAAGGTGTCCAAGCCCCGGAAGTCGAGGTCTGCGGGGCTTTCGATGGACGACCCGAGGAGCGACTCTCCGCATCGTCGTCAGAAGTCCAGTGGGTCTCGGTCCCGGAGTCGGTCTCGCCACTCCTTTGCCTCTTCGAGGCACTCCCGGAAGTGCCGTCATCGGTCGCCTTCCCCGTCCTCATCCGAGGACTCCGCCCGTCTGCGGGTCGCTTACCACACCAAGCATGCGATGCCAGAGGAATGGGCTTCCTTCGGGAAGAAAATGTTAAAAACCCAGCCAACCCAAACTAGAGTGAAAGGTGTTTTGATGAGGTCAGGAGCAGAGTTGCTGGACCAAGAGACCATGCAGTGGAAACCAAGATGAGATGAGTGGCTGAGAGACTATGGCAGTGTTGTGAGGGAGTGCAGGTTGTAAGCTAGAGGGAGAGCATGCAAAGGAGGAAAATAAGACTAGAAGGGCATGGGGTCAGATAACAGAGGTGTGTTTGTGTGTAGAACGGTGTAGGTGTCGGAATGATTCGGCTATGTAGCTCCTGTTTCCTGTCCCTGACCCAAGCCAGGGAGCATCCAATCCTGGCCTAGGTCAGGGACAGTTCCCATGGAAACCACTCACCCTCAGCCCGGTAGGGTAGGGAGGGGCGTTGCAGCTGCTCAATAAAATTGCTATGAATAGGAAATGGGCCACACCCTGAGTTCCTTGATCACTAAGAGACGCAGACACCAGGACGACTCCTTATTTATTAAACCCTAATACAAGGAGTTCCCTCTTGTGAGCTCTGCCTAACTCTAAACCTGCTGCATCAGCTCACCCTGCCTTGGAGGAGTCTCATGGACCCTTAGGGTGACTCTGGGGCAACAGACCCCCTACCTAAACTTGCATATCCCCCACATGTAGTGGGAGGCCAGAGGATGGCCCCTGTGGGTGATCTCATATTGCTAGGTGGCCTCAGACAGGCCACCACATATTATTCCACTACCTCACACCAGAGTACCTCCCCTCTACCCCTTCTTTAACTAATGGCCATATATACGTCCTGCCCCTACTTAACATTTACTCTACTTAACATATGCCCTGGGAGTTACCCCAACTCTATAACCCCCAACCCCTCCTTAATGTTTAACCTACATAGCAATACTTTATGTATACATGTAACTGCACATACATATACACAATGACTTACAACATGTATACTACATAAAACGTTATGTCAAAATGGGGTGACTGATGCAGTCAGTCACCCTTTCACAGTACCTTCAGTCTGTCCTTGGGGTGCTGTCCGGTGTAGGCTAATGGCAAGGCTCGTCTTGTTGATCCTGGTGGCTAGGGTGGTTTCTCACAGGTGATGACTGTAGCCTAGCTCCTCTTCTTACTTCAGGGTAGCCCCGTTCACCTCATGGGGCCACCCACACTCACTGCGCAGCCTGCACTTTGTCACAAGTCCTGGGCAGCCCCCTGCCCTAGTGGAGGTCCGCCCACGTTCACCTAACAGCCCGCAGCCCATTCTTCGCTTCAGGGTAGGCCCCATTGGCCAGAGCCACCCCTGCGATCACTGCTGCACCTGCATCATTGAGTTTATATCCTCTGTGGGCCCTCTTAGTTGCGGGGCCCACCCGACATCACCGCCACACCTGCAGTGCCATTTTGAATTTGGGCGGCGTCCCTGTTGTCATGGGGATGCCGCCTCCATTTTGGGTTGGGCGGCATCCCCATGACTACAGGGGATACCACCATGCTCACCACTGCGTTCCGCCACCTCAGCGGCTCTTCAGGCCCGACCCCTCTGAAATGCATCACTAGATGCAGGAGTCAAGCCGCTTACCTTCACCCGGACTGCTCTGCTGGGGGGCCAAGGGTGTTCTTCACCAGGGTCGCTGAACTTCTTTTTTTTTTTTAAACTTTGTTCATTTTTTTATTGCAACAAATACAAGAAGCCCACACGGCCCAACTAACCCACTCCACCACCACAAACTCCCCTTACAAAGGCACAATTAGGTAACAACAACGGTAACCCCTTTCGTTTGGGTCTGTCGATATCACTCTGGGGTATTGGAGACAACGATTACATCAACACACTGTATCTGCCAATGTGGTTCTGGACGGTGGTAAGTAAATCATTAATTCATGGTGATTCCGGGAACTGGTATTCCTGATCAGTTTCAAGCACGTACTGCCTAAAGGGAGGCCAGTAGTCAAATGGGCGACTGGAGGCCAGAAGTGTCGCCGCATATCTAGTTACCCTCTGTTCATAGTTTCTGTTCATAGTTTAATGGTATCTAGCCATCTTGAAATTGTGGGAGCAGCAGGTTTAGGCCTCGCCCTCGCCACCAGGGACCTGGCCACAGCCTTTGCAACGTCGAGTACTTTTTTCTCAGTGTGGGTTCCTCCCTCAATTGGGGCTAATAGCCATACGTCAGGAGAGTAGGACCTCGTAGCTGGTAACATTCCAGACAGTGCACCATCAATGGAATTCCAAAATGTTAGAACAGTGGAGCATCGCCACGCAACGTGGTAAAAGTCTGCCGGCTCTGCACCACATCTCTTACAGGTGTTTGAGCTTTCCGGGAAGAACCTACTCAGGGTGTGCGGGGAGTAATAAACCTGGTGCACAAACTTGTAATGGATCATTCTATATCAGCAGTTTATGGATATATAGCGGGTTTGCATACAAATGAGTTTCCATTGGGCCTCGCTTAACGTTTTACCCAGCGTTTTTTCCCATTTGGTTTTGTAAGTGTGATTTGCCGCCCCTCTCCCAGCCCTAACCAATTTGTAGGTAGCGGAGACCAATTTCCCTGCTACAACGGTGTTTGTCATGTGATTTTTGTGCGGGATGTGGGATAGGGGCTTGCGGGAAGTTAGGCCATTTGTTTTTAAGGATACTGCGCAGTCTATAGTAGTGTAGCAACGTCACTGCATTATGTGCACCTCTGGCACGGAGCTCCTCCCATTAGTATGAATAGTCCATTTTGTACTACATCCCCTGGGGTCTGGACTCCCAATGCTAGAAAAACTTCCCTGAATGACCTTTGTGTGTGAGTGGGATCCGGATTGTGTTGTGCAACGGTAAATTGGGCACATAACTGGAGGTAGCGCCTATCATTTGGCTCACCCGGTCCCAGGCTTTACATGTTATTATTACAGGTTGGATGTCATCCCGCGGTACTGTACCTCTATCACCCCAGAGCATGCCCAACAGCGCATCACGGTTAGCTACAGCTTTCACTAGACGGGTATGTGGAGAGTCACAATCGGCTATGTACTGCATATGGGCAGCCAGGTAATATAGATACATATCTGGGTATTCTAAACCCCCCAAGGTCATAGGGTCGGGTCAATACATCATGGACTACCCTAGGCTGCTTTCCGGCCCACACCAGTCTGGTCATCATTCTCTGTATGCGGCTCCAGTAGCTAACACTGGTGCATTGTTATAGACGTATAGAAGTTTGGGAAGTATCATCATTTTGGCAAGGGCTACATGGGCCGCCTGCGAGATAGGGAGCCGCATCCATGTTTCCATTTTTTGCTCTATTGCCTCTAATGGGGTCTTATAGTTATCTCTGTATAGGCTGTCCCTTTCAGTAGAGACTGTGATACCCAGATACCGTATCCCTTGTGGACACCAGCGGAATTTGTCACCCACATCCGCTTGCTGCACTACAGGGGTCAGGGGGAGTATTTCGGCAACCTGGGGCTGGCAAACCCGAGACTTAATATTCACTGCTTCACTGCCTGGGCTTTACTTCATTCTCTCCATTTCACCTCCTGGGCCGCTCCTTGCATACTGATACTGCACTGGTTACCTGGCTACCCTCTGATCCATGGGCCCAGGTCCCTGCCCTCTCAGTTGCACACCTGCACTGCCTCCTGGCAACCCTGCACTTGGGCTGTATCTGCAACCCCCACAGTCCCCCTACCTGCACTTATTTTTCTTTTCTTTCGACATTACATCCAGCCCCGTGGTGGGCTGGATGGTTTATCCCAAGACACACGCATGCGCACATCCACAACCACTACACATTTATTAATACCTTTATTATCCTGATGTCCGCGTCTTTTTTTACTAGGTATTCCCTCAGAGGAAAATCATGTTGCCACACTAGCCAGCCCCTGTGGGGCCATGTGCTACAGGTAGTTGAGTGGTGAAAGCAAGTAGGTTGGAGAGAAGGGCTAAATCGAAGGATGGAGACACGAGGAAGAGAGGAAAGTAAATGGTGAAATAAGATCAATGCAGTTCTTGCACATTGGTGATGGTTCTGATTTCAGGGAATAGGGAGTTCTAGTTGAAGTGGCCGATAAGGTACAAAAGCAAGAGAATATGGAGGATGGATGAGAGACAGAGGTTGGGGAGGCTGCTACAGTATGGTGGGTGGGGAGTAGTAGGTGATGGGAGTTAGCCAGGTTGGAGAGGGAGGGGCGCGTTAGCTGTCGCACATGGTTTCAAGAATGAAATGAGACAGACAGTACATTTCAAAATTTTCGAGGGTTTCAACAATGGGTGTTGGGGAAACGTTTGGGGTGGCAAAGAAAAGAAAGGCTCTACATCTCCATCCTTCAAGCAGGCTCCTTCTACCCAACCCAGAAGTCCCTACTTCCCAATATGAACTCCCCGAGGGAACACTAATACACGGTAACTCCTGCTCTCTTCTCTCTCTCTCTGCATTGTGCTTAAAGGCTGTGGCTTCTCTACAGGGAATTTCTGATTGTTTTTAAGCACCCTGGGTCGATTTCTCTCCTTGGGATGGCAGGCCCCAGGAGTTCTCTCCATTTATCTGTATCCACTCTCTCGATCTCTCATCTCCTTACTAGCGCTCTCTATCTCTATGCCTTCTTCCACCTGCTACTAGTCACTCCCAAATTTAAGGGGTTGATGTGGCTCCATCTCATGCTCATTGAAAGGGTATCCATGCAATCCCAGTAAAATCTGCCCCCTGGGTTAATAGCCCCTAACCTGATTGTAAATATACTAACATTGTAATGACTGTACCGTCCAGCGTTTATGTTCGAGCTCTCCTTTAGCAGCACCTGGTCCATTATATATTTCAAAAGTTCTTTTGTAAAAGACACCCAATTGTGGGTTTGTCCTTTTTACACCCATCTGTTTCTTGTGGAAGCACAGTGTCCCACTCCATAAATATAATGCATAAAAGGATGTGCTTGAGTGAAGCATTTTCTTTAGATGGAGTACATTCTCTGTGAGAGACTAAAAATCTATTTGTAGTAGGCTTGCTTGCCTCAATACCTGCGGAGTAGGAAATATGCAGTAATACATTCCACTCAAGGATCCTGATGATATTGAGGTCGGCCAAAAGCTTTATTTATGAAATAGTGTGTCTGTGTGTTCATGGTTCTGAATTGACTATCTTCTCTTCTTCCACTTCATCAACCCTTCAAAGGTAAGACCTTGTGGAGTCACGTTGCAGACAAATATGATTATTTGTTTCTATTAACCTAATTAAACCATTTGTATGTGTTTTGTAATTGCAGGTTTGGTCGATTACGGTCATTGTTTTGAGTAAGAAGTATAAACGACTACCTCATATGCTTACTTCTAACTTACTCCTTGCTCAGGTTTGTATCTTAAATTACAATTTCAATTTGATTCAAAGCATGACTTTACCATGTCACTTTATAGATTGCCACCACACAGTGATGTTGTTCGCAAAGGATGCCTTGCAAATGAATTTTAAAGAAACTATTAATTTAGCGGTGACAAACTTGCTAATGGAAGCAGTCGTTAGCGGTGAATCCTTAGTCCTCATTCCTTTGCATTGTTTTGCAATTTGTGCTTAAATTATGATTTTCTTTTTTGTGTGTGTTTGGGCGAGACAATGCCTTTATTTTGGTCTCCTATCTGGACATATTTGTATTACGTGTTTTTGGGCTATATGTATTTGGATGTTCAGGTTAGTAAGAGTTCAGCTTTCCTAGATTAAATTACCATACATTCTGAACCTTCGGCGCTGTTATAGAGAAAGGGCCATGGGAGTTTTTTGCTGTATGGAAACTTTCATAATAAATGTGACATCACAGTTCTTCTATTCTCTTCTGATTTGGCTAGCTCATTGATATTTCCCTGGGCAGGGGAATGTAATGGCTGGCTCCATCCATCTCCTGAATCTGTTGATCTATGATCATGGACTTCATTCAAAACTGACGGTTAGTTTTGGATAATTTAAGTGGCTGTGATTGCTTGTTTTTAAAGCTGCCATGTTCCGGAATCAAGAATGATACTGGGGGACCTTCAAGCACGGAAGTTGTAGAGTGCTCATGTAGTGAGTCTGCATCAAAGATGCCCACCAACTTGGGATCTTGGTCTTGGTCCATGCACTCCTCTGAGCTACATGGACAAATTGTGTGTTGGGGGCGAGTGCAGGTCACTGATTACACTGGCCACATTACATTGGTGTTGTCCTAATTCATATCGGAATTGTTGGTATTTCTTGCTTGCTATTATTCATACTAGCTGCACATCAGTTTTAAAGCTGCAGTTAACAGCTGTCATCATTTGTTGCTTTCATGGCAGAGTTAGTGTTACAAATGGGATGTTGTTACATTCCCCAACACCTATCATACTTCTATTATAACTCTCATTGGCATCTCACCTGGTCAAGACCTACATGGACAATTATAAAATGCAAACCAAGATGGAGCAATACACTCGGAAGTAGACCCCACCTTCCTCACAAGACACTGGCAATTCTTAGGAACTAAAAAAAGAGGCAATTGAAAATTGTGAATGGATGACTGTCGGAGGCATTGAAGCATAGCATTGAAAATTAGTTTTTTTTTTTAAACCGACACATTAGCATTTGAGGTGAAACTTCAAATACACACACTGAGGAGCTGTGTGACGCAGAAAGAACAATACATTGGCAAAGTAGGATATGGTGTTACTTACCTTAAAGTGGATGTTAAACTGATCTCAAAGCTTTGTTTAAGAATGCAGATTTGGAAGGGCATCTGAATAACATTAGGGTTGTTGGTCTGCTGGAATCCACACCCATAGATAATTTGGAACCATTCCTGGAAATAATTCTGCTGTCTGTACTGGAGAACACAAAGGTGTCTCAATATCTTTGTGGAGCAAGCTCATAGAGCGGTATGCCCAGGCCTCCTTCTGGGGCACCCCGTCGCATCACAGAAAGTCTTTTTTATTTTTGAATACTGGGATGCTTTGCTGATAGCTGCAAGAGAGAAAGCGGAATTGAGATATCGGAACACAGGTAATTTTTCTTGATATTAGGCTGTCGGTGCATGAAGCCCAGAGGGGCTTTTTACAGGTGAGGGGCTTTGATGAGCTAAAGGCACAGTCATGTAAGAAAGGGGCTTCCTATTCTGTAACAGCAAACCCGAGGGTGATAATTGATGGCAAAATGCATTATTTACACTGATCCCTTGCAATTGTTTGAATGTTTGAAATATAGAGACCTCTATCCTCCTCAGGACCAAATACTTCTGCCTGAAAGCGAACATATTGGAAACTCAAAATGTTAAAACGTTAGGTTTACTGCACCAGTGTTCTTAATGATTTAATAATATGCTAGCCTGCATAACTGAATAATTGGTAATGGGGCTTGTGGTAATTTGGACATAGGAGACGGGCACAAAGACATGATCTCAATCGGTTCAGGTTTATTAAAGTAAAGAAATGCCTGTTCCATCTCTTCCTCCATGATGGTGATTTCCTATCCTACAAAATAACAAAAATGGTGCTTATCAGGATATCTTGAAAAATAGCATTCATCCTCTGTCCCAAACCTTGTCGTTACTCTTGCCTAACCCTACTACTGATAACAAAGAAACATAAATTAGTCTATAGAAGTGTTCTACTCCCCTCTTGGTTTGGGCTGGCTGGTGTGTGACTCTCATCCAATTGTATTTCCAGTTCTTTCCTTGCGGGTTTTGTCTCATCCTGAAGGTACAGTTCAAAATAAGTTCTGTGTTACTCTCTGTAGAAGGGGACTCCTGACCCCCTGTCCAAAATTCTGCTTAACTCAAAAGGTTCTGTCTTTAGGTCGATATTTGTGTTTGTAGTCCATTCACTCTTGTGTTGCAACAGGAGTTGAGCCTCGGGTTCCATGGCCTCTCTAGCTCACCCCTTCAGGGTATCTTTTATATAGTATTGGGGAGCTACTTCGGGTTTGAAAGCAAACATGAATATCAAAATATGTATAAGTGCACAATCTGGCAAATCCTTGCCTCATGATACGGGGGGCTACAGGTATGCAGGCAAACATGAATGACAGAGCAAATAGATAAAGTAAGGTGCATCTCTTATCCCCTTGTGAGGGTCTTGGCTACAACACAGTATTTCTATCTTTCTCATCTCTCTGTTAATCCTGCATGCGCTATTCAGCCTAACTGGACGTAGGCGTAATACAATGTATTGTATTGTATTGTATTAGTCTTATATAGCGCTTTATACCAAAGCGCTGTACAGTTACAACAGGATACATTTAACATAACAAAAACTGTAACAGAAGCAAATTACAAACATGAATCAGTCACCAAAAACAGTATGTAGAGCAATTATTCAGAGGGGGAAGGTGAGAGAAGGGCGAGGGGGAGGGCTAGGAGGAAGAGGGAGTGAAGGTAGGCAGAGGAGGGAAAGGAGGGGGTGGGGAGAGGATGGGGAGCAGGAAAGTGGGGGGAGAGGATAAGGGGTAGAAGAGGGGAGAGAGAGGAGGGGGGGTGTCATGGCGGCAAGTGGAGAAGGAGAGATTTGAGGGACGTGCAGAAAGAGGAAAAAGTAGGAGTAGAGCGGATAGAGAGAGGCAAGGAGTTCCAGTGGAGGGGGGCCAGGAGTTTGGAAGGAGCGGAAACGGGAGGAGGCACAGAGGGAGGGAGGAACAGTGAGGAGGAAGTGGTCAGCGGAACGAAGGGGACGAGAGGGAGTGTAGAATGAGAGAAGGGAAGAGAGATAAGGGGGAGCAAGATCGTGGAGAGATTTGAAGACCTGACAGAGGAAGTGGAATTTAAGTTGAAAATGAAAGGGGAGCCATCCAATGGAGGATTACTGGGTCTCGCAGTCCGGCACAGGCTCTCTGGCCTCAAGGAACGCATGCATATGATTCAAAGCTCTCATCCTCTGCAGGGGTACTGGATCTCTCAGCCCCTTGTGGGCTATTTGGGCTCATTGGACATATGCATGATACAATATCCTCACCCCTTCCAGTAGTACTGGGTTTCTCAGCCCCTCATTGGCTATTCGGCCTCACTGGCCTGATGCTAGATATACAGTCCTGACCCCCCCCTCCCCTGGAGTACCTTAGAGCTTCACCTCCCTCTTCCCTGCCAAAACTGCATACCTGTGCTGTGGCGGCGTTCTTTGTCAAAGGAGGTGGTGGCTCCAATAGCTGCAGAGTTGCACCTGTGTGGTCATCTGATCTCTTGCAGTGGACCATCGACTTTTCGTCGTTGCTCAGGAGCACAGGTAAGTCACATCTCTTGCTCGCTCTCCCACTTCAGATGGCCTGGGATGGTCAGGCACATGCCCCCCTTGGGTCAGCAGAATTCCGCGGGGTTTGGGATTCCTCCACCCACCACATATCTGATGGGGTCCTGCCTCCAGGATCGATCCGCCCTGCGTTACAGCGGAAGCTTCTACTGTCTGGGCTTATGCATGCTTACTTTTCCCTCACTTGTATGGTCTTTAGTCCTTTTACGTTCTCCTTCAAAATAAGATGGGGAGCAGGATTGGTTCTGCGTCTCCTGAACAGAGCTCAACAGTGGCATCAACAGCAAAGCCAGTTAAAGGGCCATCTACGCTATAGCACGGTTCATTCCCATGTAACCCATGTGATCAACGCAGATTCTATCTCTCTAGTGAAGGTATAGTCCCAACCTTACTTGGGACTTCCTTCTCCCATAAGGGGGGGTTACCTCCAGTGAAATTCTGCTGCCATGTCCACTTGGGAGCATATTCCGTAGTGGGCTCCCCCCAGTCCCAAAGGGGGTGGCTCCCCCTTGGGTAGAAGAGGAATTCCCTGGATACTTAGCATACCCCTTCCAATGGATTAAAGCCCCCTTCCTCGTGGGGTGCTACTTGGGTAAAGATTCCTGTTTCCCAAACCCATGGTGGCCTGGGGCTATTCTCTGTACATTTCTCCAGGGCAACAGAGGAGATGGTCTATCTGGGATCACTTCCTTCTGGTTTTGTTGAATGAGGACAGGGAATGTTGGGAAATCTGTCCCTATAATTACCTCCTCGGGTAGCCCTGCAACGACATCTGGTTGGCTCTCACTTGACCTCTAAGGCAAGTTGTAGCTTAGGGTATATCTCCACTTCGCCATGGACACAATTGATCTTTAATGGCTCGTTTGGGTCTAGATTGTCTAGGCAGACCAGGACTGAATGGACTGCAGTCTGTTGATTACTGGAGTTAATTAGGGCAGTTGCGCAATGTTTATTCACCAGGACCTGTTCTGACACTTGAAGGGACTGTTATTACTGAAGAATATATTGGCTTCTTCCGAGCCCTCCTTCCTGGTATCTTATCAGCCTTTCCATTCCTCTTCACCAAACTAGCCTATTTCCATGGGTCCTTCAGTTTGATTCTTAGGACGTCTACAGGTGAAATGGCCTTTTCCCCCTGCATGAAAAACAAGTGGGGACGGTAGGGGGATGGGTCTTCTCTGCTAACAGGTTCTTCAGTTGGCCCCTGGCATTTCGAGGAGGGAAATGTCATTGATCGCCAGACCGCCTCATCTTGCTTCTTTTGTATATCGGGAGGTGGAATGTCTTGACCCTAGACCGGGGGAAGGAGGCATCACCCTAACGGAGATTCTGCAATCTTGTCTGGGCTCAGGATGCTTCCTGTGGTGCTGGTGGAGGAACTTAAAATCCTCTGGGTGTGCCTTTGCGATTTGAATAGCCGTCTCCAGGGAGGGTTGATGTTGTGTCAAGACTGCTTTCTGGATGTGGGGAGAAGTGGGGTAAAGCAGCATGGACAGACTGATCCGGTGTCAAGGCTTCTAGGACTTCTGGTCAGCTCTTCTTCTCCGACTGTTGATAGCCCACATTATTAACCCTCCCGACTAATTCCATCAGGGTCTCATTTGGAAGCAAGTGGGTGTTACATTGTTTTTCTCTGAAATACTTTGCCTGCCCAACCTTTCCCAAGCGAAGTGTTTTATCTCACTTAAAAAGGAAGTCCCATTCGTGTTGATTGTCTGATAAGGACAGTTGTCTCTCCCTTTAGTAGGGGAACTAAATAACAAGTTTTCACGCTATTTTATATATATATATATATATATATATATATATATCTCTGAGGCTTGTGGAATCTGCTTAGATCACATGCTGTGCATAGGCTGACATCTAGTTGAAGCTGCGGAGTATTAGTTTGTTTTTAGAAACTCGAAAATGGGCGTGGACACAGGGCTTGCCAGTAATACCAACCCTAGTGTGACGTCCACTGTACCCATGATCCCTCACGCGTGTAGGACCCTCAGATTGTTTTTTTCCGCCATACTTGATGGAAGCATTCCGCGGGGTTCCCTGGCTTTTAGCCATATTTTGCTAAAATCATTAATATGTCCCCGTTTCTTCCATTCCCACATTGAATCATCGAGGTTCGACGCCGGCCCGGAGAAGAAACAACCGTCGAGAGCTGCACGACGGACTTTGAGCCTCCGAAGGCTGCTGGCCTCGGCCCGGGCTTGGAAGGCCTCTGGCCTCGGTCCTGCAAGTAGGGAGAGTGGGGGGTGATAACATACCATACACTCGTATATATTTTCCTACACACACTAGCCCGCTGCCACAGGGTGCATATGGAGGGTACCCCTTTCAAATTTTGCCCCAAGTGCAACCGCAAGTATCCTTGGGTTGACAAACACACCACCTGTAACCTCTGCTTGCCGAGGGACCACCCCGAGGCGAACTACAGAGCGTGTAGCCGGTTCAAGGCTAAGACACTTAAGGGCTGCTCGACCAAACGTTGGGCCCACTATGCCAGGCAACGCGAGGCCATGGAAGCGGAGGGCACCTTCAGTGATGGCAGCGACGCCGTACTTTCGGACTGGCAAGGGCAACGAGGCGTCGAAAGACGCCCAAGCGCAAGTCCCTGACCTCGGAAGGCTGTCCGGCAGGGAAGTAATGGGGAACACACCGGGTGACACGAGCGCTACCCACACCACTTCCACACCTAAGCACTCGAAGTCCAACCGAGACTCGACGCGCATGTCGGGTTCTCGGAAAGAGGCACACAAAGAGCGGTCCACCGAATCGGTGTCCTCTGGGCGTTCTCGGTCAAGATCGCCTCACGACACCAGGCAACCATCCACAGGTGCTAAAAGTGCCTCACTAACCAAAGTCATGGAGGTAGGCTCATCAGAAGATGAAGCCGACCGCCAGCCCCAGGCCGCTCACCAAGAGTCGGCGTCAGCAGACCGTTCGACGGCTGCTTCCGAGTCCCGACGTCCTCACTCTAAGGAAAGGGACACTACCCCTGAATCTCGACACCAGGCGTCGAAAAGCTCTGAGAGGGTGAAAATACCAGGGAAACGCTTTTCCACTCAAGGGCAAGTGGGGAAACAGCAGAAGAAACCATTTCACCCTTCTTCTGCACCACAGTTGCATAAAGACAGTTCTAAGTCTTCTGATAAACAGCTAGCCAAGACCCCTGCACAAGCCCATAGGTCAAGTCATAGAAGGGGAACCCTCTCAACAAAGGGTCATTCCCAGCTCCAAAAAATGGACCAGTGAGGATATAGACAGGGTTATGTCTAGAATGTCCTCCCTAGCAAACTTCTACTCCAAGAACCCAGATCACTTCCTCTCTTATACCCCTGACGGTGCTACTCCCTCAGGGTCTAGGGACCTGCAGCCCCCTGGTAAGAAACCTCGTTTTGAGACCCCAACGCAAGGCTGGTCTGCAGACCCCTTTTGCATCCAGCCTTATGCCCAGTATAGTGAGGATCCACTACAGGATGAGGATCCAGACTTGCTAATCTTGGACGACCAAACTGGGGTGGACTATTATGGGGATGACGAGGAGCAAGAGGAGGAGGACGATAACCCAGAAGTCTACAGAATAGACTCCCCGGTAGGCAAAGGACCTCAAGTTACCGACTCTCCAGTCGACAACCAGCCCCTCCTAAATGAGGTCTTGACTAAAACGGCAGAACACTTCCACATAGACACTCAAGAGGCACAGGAGGAGAGGGACTTTGCAGAGGAACTAGTAGGAGAAAAGAAACCCATTGCTCAGGGCATTCCAATTCTCACGTCCATTCAACAGAGAATTGATCCTTCCCTTCCTAATCCTAACCTCACCAGGGCAGTAAACCCCAGAGTCGAGAAATTGTTTTCAGGGAAGCCCAATCAGACCCGCTTTACATAAGGGGGCAACTGAAGCCTGACTCCCTGGTAGTTACTAATACCCGAAAGAGGGCGGGAACGCCGCTATCATCTGAGGCTCCCCCCGACAAGGAGAGCAAGAAAATGGATGGGTTGGGAAGGAAGGTGGCCTCCACTTCCCCTTACCAGGCAAGGATTGCCAACTCCACCACTCTGCTGGCTAGTTACAACTGCCACCAGTGGGAGCAAGTAGCTGCCCTCATCGACTCCGCACCGGAACCCTTAAAGGACCAGTTGGGCCAGGTTGCGTCGAAGGGGAGAGCCGTGTCCGGTTACATCCTTAAGGCAACCTTTGATGCCTCAGATAACGCCGGCAGGCTAATAGCAGACAGCACTGTCATTAAAAGGCATGCTTGGTTAAGACAGTCAGGGTTTAAACCCGAGACACAAGCATCCCTAATCGACATGGCGGTGGAGCCTAATCTACTGTTTGGCAAAGCGGTAGAGGACGCATTAAAGAATGCCAAAGGTGAGTATGAGACTCTAAAATCCCTGGGACAGTTGACCAACAAGCCCCCTAATCAAAGAGGCAATAGTACTTTTCGTCGCCCACGTGGCCAAAATTCACAAAGAGGCTCCAACTATTCACATGGGGAGGGTACATCATGGGGTAACAACCAGCAGTCTACCTAGAGTTACAGCAGAAGAAACGAGAGGGGCCGTGGTAAGGGTAGAGGCAGCCCCAGCAGAGGCGGCATGCCTCCCGCCAAACAGTGGCGCCGCGTTCAGGGTCCCTTCTCACGCATCCCCAGTAGGGGGACGCATTACCAACTTCACCCAAGCTTGGGAAGGGATCACATCAGACAGATGGGTGCTGTCCACAGTGTCCGCAGGATACTGCATAGAACTACTCGAGCGTTCCCGAAACCACCCTCCACGTCAAAAAATACATTCCTCAGACCACCAGAAGATCCTCCTCGAGGAGATCGTCAATCTTCTCGCAAAGGACACAATAGAACTCGTCCCGGGCAACCAGGTAAACAAGGGTATTTATTCAACTTACTTCCTTGTGCCAAAAAAATCTGACAATGCGCCCAGTATTAGACTTACGCCCTGCAAACAAGTATGTCAAGCCCCAAAAGTTTCGCATGACTACTCTCCAAGAGGTAATCCCCCTTCTAAAAAAAAGGGGATTACATGGCAACATTGGGCATGAAAGATGCCTATTTTCATATTTCCATGTTTCCAGCACACAGAAGATTCTTGCGCTTCAAGGTGACAGTCAGCACTACCAGTTCAAGGTGCTGCCCTTCGGTATAGCCTCGGCTTCAAGGGTATTCACCAAGGTACTAGCGGTGGTGGCGGCACACCTACGCAGGGAGGCAATCCCAGTGTACCCTTACCTGGACGACTGGCTCATCACGGGGGAGACCCCAGTAATTTGCAGATGAAACATTTAAAGAATGATCAACCTCCTCTTCGAATTGGGTTTCTCCATAAACGAGAAAAAATCAAGCCTGGTGCCAAGCACCTCCAAACAGTTCCTAGGAGCTGTCCTAGACACTCAAAAGGGGTTGGCCTTTCCATCAGAGGAAAGAATTCGTAATCTACTACTGCAAATTCCTCTTTATCAGCCCTGTCTCCAGAAAAGGGTGTGCAAAGCGATACGTTTGCGAGGCTAGGCATGATGGCGTCAAGTATTTACCTGGTCCCCCACGTGTGCCTGCTCATGCGACCCATACAAGAATGGTTGGCGAACAGTGGTCTCAGGCAAGTGGTCAGTGGGACGATCTAGTGGTCGTTTCTTGTACAAAGTCTTCACTGGTGGACAAGAGAGAACCTGTCAAAGGGGAAACCCTTTTAAGTTCCAGAGGTACAGGCTGTAGTCACTACGGACGCATCCCTGTCAGGGTGGGGAGCACACCTTCACCACACAGCTCGGGGTCTCTGGTCTCACGCAGTGGCCAAGAATCATATCAATCTGCTAGAGCTTCTGCCCATATTCAGAGTGCTTCAAGCGTTTGAGCCCCACCTGTTGAACCTGTCAGTGCAGATCCTGACAGACAGCACAACAGCAATGTTTTACCTAAACAAACAGGGAGGGACTTGTTCTCCAAATCTTTCCAATCTTGCCCAGAAAATTTGGAGATGGGCACTCAGACGGAACATTTACCTGTCATCTCAACATGTTCCAGGGGATCTCAATTCGCTAGCAGACTCTTTAAGCAGAGATCCCCTCCCAAGCGAACATGAATGGTGTCTACTCAGAGAAGTCGTACAAGACATCTTCTCACAGTGG
This sequence comes from Ambystoma mexicanum, assembly GCF_040938575.1. Taxonomy (NCBI): domain Eukaryota; kingdom Metazoa; phylum Chordata; class Amphibia; order Caudata; family Ambystomatidae; genus Ambystoma; species Ambystoma mexicanum. The sequence continues at coordinate 1,001,740,044 of NC_090931.1, read as the reverse complement.
GGTTTCCCCACTACAGACATATTTGCCACAAGCGAAAACAGGCAATGCCCAGATTTCGCATCCAGGTTCCCCCAGCCAGACTCCAAGGGGAACACCCTATGGATGATCTGGTCAGGAATGTTTGTCTAAGCTTTTCCACCGACCCCTCATCAGGAAGGTGGTCAACAAGATGCACAGTGAATCGATGACGCTCATCCTGGTTGCTCCCATGTGGGCGAGGCAGCTGTGGTTCCCACACCTACTCAGACTAGCGGTGTGCGAACCCATCAGGCTCCCGTGCTGGTACAACCTACTGTCCCAGCACCAAGGACAAACAGTGCACCCTCAACCCAACTCAATTAACCAGGCAGCATGGCCCCTGAAGTCATAGAGTTTGGACATCTCAACTTACCACAGAGATGTATGGACATCCTAAAGCAATCTAGGAAATCTAATATGAGGCACTGTTACTTTGATAAATGGAAAAGATTTATCTGGTGCCAGAATAAGCAAATCCACCCAGCTGATTGCACTCCTTCCAATATTGTCACTTAAATGCTCCACCTGCTGGATGAAGGCCTGGTATTTAACTCACTAAAGGTACATTGGGCAGCACTGTCAGCCTACACCACTTCCCACAACAAGGTTTCGTGGTGGAAAGTACCATTGGTTAAAGCCTTCATGGAAGGGGTAAAGAGACTCCACCCTCCAATTTCTAACCCACCACCTGGTTGGGACCTTAATGTGGTGCTTGCTAAGCTCATGGGCCCACCATTTGAACCCATGCATAAAGCCAGTCTCAAACACCTGACCTATAAAACTGCCTTCTTAGTATCCATTACATCCATAAGAAGGGTCAGTGAAATTCAGGCTCTGTCAGTGCAGGATCCTTTCTTTACTGTTCATAAGGATAAACTGGTTCTACGAACACACCCTAGGTTCTCACCTAAGTTTATTTCTAAATTCCACGTTAACCAGTCCATCGGGCTGCCGGCCTTCTTCCAAGAACCCAAAAGCTCTGCTGAGGTGAAACTACACACTCTAGATGTGCAAAGAGCGGTCCTCTACTATGTAGACAAGACCAGACCGCTAAGGAAAACAGACCAATTGTTTGTCTCCATAGCTACAGGCAGAGAAGGAGATCGCGTCTCTAAAGGTGCCATCTCCAAATGGATAGTCAATTGTAGCCAACTGTTACTCCCTTTCTGAAAAGACTCTGCCTTTTACGCCAAGAGCCCACTCTACACGAGGCATTGGGGCCACTCTGGCTTTCATTGCAAATGTACCCCTTGACATCATTTGCAAAGCAGCTACTTGGAGCTCTATTCACCCTTTTACTCAGCACTACTGCATTGACACTCTGACAAGCGGTTCTAAGACATCTGTTTGCTCAGGACCCTTCTCACATCCCACCTCCTTCTTCTAACACTGCTCGTTAATCTATACACAGCATGTGATCTAAGCAGATTCCACAAGCCTCGGAAGGGATGCATTACTCACCGTAATCGTATTTCTGATGCTTGTATCTGCTTAGATTCACATGCGACCCGCCCTTCCTCCCCTCTGAGAGAAGGCGCATGGATGCTTGTAGTCTTATCTTCTATCTGCTTGGATAATCTGTACTCACGCTACTCCTCATGCTACCTCATGTCAGAAAAAATACAATCTGAGGGTCCTACATGCGTGAGGGTTCATGGGTACAGTGGACGTCACACTAGGGATAGTATTACTGGCACGCCCTGTGTCGACGCCCATTTTCGTTTTTTCGAAAAACAAACTGTAATACTCTGCAGCTTCCACTAGATGTCGGCCTATGCACAGCATGTGAATCTAAGCAGATACAAGCATCAGAATTATGATTACGGTGAGTAATGTATCATTACATGGACGCGGTAGCGTCTATGTAGTTATGGTTAAGTTGGTGTTTCCATAGGAAGAGCATTTTTTGAGTGGCTTATAACTTCGCTCCTTCTGGATGAATCCTCACCAAACTTTGCAAAAAAAAGTATATGGCCCACTATGAATTTATTTGCAAAGTTTGGAGAGGTTTGGTCAAGGGGGGGCAAAGTTATAGGGGGGGTCCCAAAACTTTTGTTTTTTCCCCATAGACATAATGGGAAAAAACGTTGCGCACGCCTACAGCCCAAACCGCTGGATGAATTTACACCAAATTTGCGGCAGGAGCGGGGGCTTGGTCCCGAAAGTGTGCTTTTGCAAATTTGGTGTAAATCCGTCCAGTAGTTGTTTTTAAAATGACCAAAATGTAAGGCAAAAAAATGAGTGATATCTCTGTTCGCTCCGCGGACGGACTTCCCGGTTCGCTCCGCGGACAGTGCCCTGATTGGCCGAGCGGCTTGCGTGATGTCTGCGGCCATGCAACGTGTTCGCAGATTGGATGGCATGGTACGTGAAGCGCATCAGATTTTCTGTGGCGCCCGCCATCTTGCATTCACGGACGACCGCGGACAGCGCGGTGAAACTTGGATTAAAAATTGTATTTAGTGGAGTGTGTTGGTGTGTAAGAGTGTTTGGGGAGGGTGGGGGGAGTACGAGATAGGTTCAATGTTCTGTTTTTTTTAATGTGGTAGACGCTTTTGTTGTGTTTGATTTTTCTGCGGACAACACGGCTGTTCTAAAATGTTCGTAAATAAACCAAATGGATTCGGTGTCAAGTTGAAAGTGTTCTAAGATGCGTGGGGTCCTGGAATGTTCGCAGGGGGTGTCCTCAAGACGTTGTCTGTATTGTTCGTTGTCAAGCTGAAAGTGTTCGAAAAACACTCGTGGTGTCCTGAAATGTTCGAAAATAAACAAAATGGGGGGTATTCTGAGGACGTTCTCAGTATTGTGTGCCTGCTTAGCTGTATCCAATGAGGGAATGGCACAGAGAGTGAAGTGGAAATGGTAGAAGGGCTGTCTAAGAGTTATGCGCTCTGCGGACAGGGCATGCTATATCTGGGGTTTTCCAGCAAATCCAGCACGGAAAGAAGACTGTAGGGATCAGCCAATCAGATGTTGAGGTTGTGGATTTGTGTTCAAAGAGACTGTGTGTAGTGAAGATGGCAGAAGTGGAGAAAGTCAGGGTGTTGGTGCTTGGAGATATGTTTGTGCATGTTTTACAACAGTATGCTCAATGCAGGCATGTTGCAAAGAATTTTGATGTTAAAGGAGTGGAGGTGGTGTGGAGCACTTTGCCTGATTGCAATGTACAGGGAATTGTACAAGTTTGTGAAGATATGGGAAGGATGAACAGTCCCCATGTGGTAGTTTTGCACTATGGTGCTTTCCATTTGGGCTATGTCACTGACCCTACTTTGTTGGCAGATTTGGAACACTTGGTTCAAGCAGTAATGAACATCCAAGTAATTTTTTCTGGATTAGTACCTAGGCCAATATGGGACAATAGTTCAGTTTTTTGTCCTCATAAAACAATGGTAGGTGTGTAATCAACCGAGGCATGTGTACCTTCATGCTTAGAGCTGGTATGTTCTTCTGTAATAATGAGAATATTGATTCCAGTAATGCTGTTTATTTTAAAGAAGATGGCATTTCCTTATCTTTTATGGGAAATGCCATTCTGTTTTGGAATGTAAGGGTTGCTTTGGAGAAGGTTATGTGAAGATTGTAGGAGTAAAGTAAGAAAAATAAAAATAAAAAAAAAACAAAATAACAAGTGTCTGTCAAGCATCTGCAAAAAAAACCCCAAAAAACGGCTCTTTTCAGAGCCAACCTCAAAGGGGAAATGGGGCACACTATTTAAATTTACATTCACCACGCTCAGATTTTCGATATGTCCGCAGACATGGCGGTAGTCCGCGGACATCGAAATCACTAACTTAGGGGTTCAGTATGTTCTATGTTACATGTATATAAAGTCAGGGATATTATGGTTAAGTTGCGCTACTAAAAACCTATCAAATTCAGTAAAAAAACTTTGTTAAAAGGGACGTTATGGTTCAAAGTAAAACCGAAAAACCCCTGAAATTCGGCAGTTATGGTAAGATAAGCAACCATAACTCGCGCCACCGTGCACTGCTAACACTAACACCCAGGACATCAAAGATGACATCACAAATGTCATTGATGACATCACTGATGACCTCACATGGCTGGCTCTCCCTTTTTTTCCTTTACTGAAATATCTAAGCCGCATAGTTTTCTTCAGTAACAGTCAGGAAGTAAAAATTGAAAATGTACTATATTTGTAGACTTAGGGTCAAGTCATATCATATGAAACATATATATAGCGGAAGACACAGGCTTGAAAGAGAGCAATCCTTTCTGTGCATGAAGATAATCATTAGAGTTATCAGCACTTTCTCATAGTTTTATTTTTATTACTATACCTTCCCTGTATATGCTCATATTTGTATACATTGTACTCACACTCCTTTCCTTAGGGTTCACTGACATCATTTGATACACATACATACAGTAAGTAGCAGCTTTGAAACAGAGCAATCATTTCTCTGCATAAA